>NC_034410.1:53602117-53938214 GCF_002078875.1 Numida meleagris | reverse complement strand
AGCCGAGGTAGGACTGTCTCCAGGAAGTGGTTGTGGCCCCGTGGTGAAGGCTGTGTTTTGCCGTGTGATTATGCTGGCCTTCTCCCTTCAGCCTCAGTCTGCGATATCCCTGTGCTGTACGAGTCACAAAATAGCTAGCAGTCTACAACTGATGACTTGCTGTAAGTCAGATGCCTTTTAAAACCGTGAGCAACTTGTACTCATAATCTTGATCTCTACGGGGAGTCTCTCGCTGCTTAAGAGCGTAACGTCATCTTATCTTGCACAAGCCTAAGTTGATGACCATTGGTTTTGGAGCAGCCCCTCATATACATGCATGAACTGTATTTATTATAGATGTAAACTTACTCAAAAGGACTGTGTCATTCAGATCACCTTTGCACATATGCAATTACATGTCTCTGAGGCTGCTTTCTTTGGCACAATTTTCTGTTTTTCAATCACAGGATTGTCTACATACTTTAATACGATGCATCTTTCTTGGATGGCTTAAATTTTTTTTATGCAGGTGTTGGCAGAGCTTATCAATAGAGCTTTAAACTAGATTTGAATGGAAAACTGACTATAACCATATTGAGCAGGTATAAGCCAGGGGACAGCATGCCAGCATTTGAGAGACTGCATGCTAATGAAATCCTTGAGTATTCTGCATGTCATGCTGAGTATAATGAAGCACATTTGATATGTTTGTACACCAATGTAAGCAGCATGAGGAACAAGGAAGAGGAGCTTGATGTCTTGGCTCAGAACCGGAGCCATGTCATTCTTTGTATAATTAAAACCTGGTTGGAAGAGTCTTGTGACTGGTGTGTCAGAATGGACTGACCTTTCCTGGCTCTTCAGAAGGGACAGGCAAGGCAGGCAAAACAGAGGAGTGGTGCTGTATATAAAGGAGGGATAGGGCTATATGAAGCTTGCATTTGGTGATGATGCTTTTGAGAGCCTCTGTCTTAGGAAAAAGGAATGAGCAAATAGAGCAGCCGTCATTATAGCAGTCTACTGTAGGCCACCCAACCAGGACAATGGCACTGATGAATAATTGTTTAAAGGAGTAAGAGATACCTCTAGATCAATTGCCCTCATCCATATGGATGACTTCAGTTTACCAGATGTTAATTGAGAATAGCAGACTGCTGATACAAACAGGTCCAGGTGATTCTTAAAACTCCTTGATGATAACTTTTTTTTGTACAGGAAGGGAGATGACTAGGTGAGATTTGTTGCTTGTAAGCAGAGAGGGTCTCATGGATGAATTGGCACTTGGTGGCTGTCTCGGCCATAATGATCATGAAGTAGTCAAATTCAAAATCTTGGATGATAAGAGGAAAACTGCCTGCAAAACTTCATCTCTGGATAGGGGGAGAGTAGACTTCAGGCTGCGCAGGGAATTACTTAGAAGATCCCCTGGGAAACTGCTTTTGAAAGTGTTGGAGTCCATCAGAGCTGGTCACTTTTTAAGCACCACCTCTTTTTTAAGAGCATGTGTATAAGCAATTACAAAATGTCAGAAGTCATGCAGGTGGGGCACAAGATGGGCGCATGAAAGACAGGAAAAATTAGTCCAAATTGAATTGACAGGATATTGCCACCTGACCTGACAGCCATTAAGTGTGCCTGGGCTCAGAATGGTGAATATCTCCCTTTTTGATCATAGACATTGCCTGCTGTTCCTCATATTTGCTGGTAAAATAATGATAAGCAAGTACTTTGAGCAGTTTGTGTAAAACTCTTGAACATATTAATGGGAGATCGAACACTAATGCCCTGTAGAATTTTTTAGCCAATATAACAATATTCTATTTTAATGTCAAAACACTCAAGAAAACAGACTTTCTTGAATTATTGTGGTCCTATGGTTTTCTACTGCAAGAGGTGCTCTGCTGCTCTTCTTCATTTACATGTTAAATCCAAGTGAAGCCAGCCATTGAAAAAAATCTCTGATTTTCCTGAGGGAGTCCCTTGAAAGTCAAAGTAAAACCCAAGATATTTCTTTCTTCTATGCAGACAGAAATTATGTTGGTTTTTTTTCTTGATAGAGCATGAGACAATGGTAGTTCTGCCACTGAAATCACATGGGTGAGAGCACAGCCTAAAGCAGAATTAGTGATCAGTGCTAACTTTCAGCCAAAGGCTTTTTCTTACATTTTCTTTCATAAGAGCGAACAATAAAATTCGAAAAAATCAGTACAATATTTGTCAACTTTATAAAATCATGAAGACTTTCCATTATTCTGGAATACAGTCAGGCTTCTTGAAGGTATGGTAAAATGAATATTTAGCACAGCAACTGTAGACAAAGAGCTAGATATTCACAAGCAAATAGCAAAAATACTACTAACAAGACAACAGTCTGCATTGCTGTAGGGAATTCCAGTATTTTCAGCCCTTGAGCAGCACCCTGCTCTCTCCTTGCAGAATTCCCATGGAAAACCAAAGGCAACTATAAATAGTCTACTTTTTAAAAAACAGCTGTCTATTCACAGACTTCTGCGAACCACAAACAAGTGGTCAGTGGTTTCTGAAGAAAAATAAACAAGACACCTTTTTGATTTGAGTGCTGAAGTCCTTATTTGAAAACACATGTCTAAGTGACTATTATGTTGTTAATTTCTGACAGCCTAGGCGAGGGCACTACAGTTAAAAAGTCACTAGTGTCATTTCAGGACAGGAGGCTGCAAAAATAAAGAACTGAAAAATTAACCTGTATCACAAAGTTCATGATGAACCTGTGCAATTTACTTTCAGGAGTTAGATTAGTTTTTCTAAAATGCTTAGACACAGTAATTTGTGATTTTGGGATGGGACAGAAGATTTATACACCAGACCATTTATGGCCTGGAACTCAGTAATTAATCAGAAATAACTGCATGTTATAAGCCGGGTGACAGTGACCTTACAGCCCTTGAGGGGCAGAACTTGTTCCTACTTCCTTATATGAAGACTAGGGTGCGTTTTTTTGTTGTTGTTGTTTATTTTGTATGTTTGTTTTGCTTGGCTGTTGTTGGGTTTGGGGTTTTTTTTTTTGGTTGTTTGTTTTCATATATAATTGATAATATACTTAAAAGAGCTGCTTTCTTGTCTTGGATTGTTTACCCCTCTATCTAAATATGTAGTTTATAAGCTGTCTTGTCGTAGTTGTCATTAAAAAGGGCATGATAGTGAATATTAAAATATTTGGAAAAAATTATTTGTATTTCTTCTGATACTGTGTCTCTTTCTTCTTTGCGCAGATCATGAAGGAAGAAGAGCTGCCGAGGCTTTTGATAAATGAAATTGGCGGAATACATGGGATATTGCATGACCATGTGGAGTTCCTGAAGAAGCATTTCTGCCTCATCACTATGAAGGAATTTCTTGAAAACAAAGAGAATATGAGTAAAAGGGTCCAAGCATTATTATACTGGATATGTTTTTTTTTTGTTTGTTTGTTTGTTTGTTTGTTTTTTTGGTAGGCTATTAAGTTGCTGTTTCCCCGGGTATGGAGCACTATGAAGCTGATTTTCTTGGAGTTGAAGTTACTGGCACTACTCTGGGGATCATTGGCATGGGCAGCATTGGGTATAAGATTGCTCTAACAGCCAAAGCATTTGGAATGAAGATTTTGTACCACAACAGAACATGGAGGTAAAGACCCTAATTACAGCAGAAACTGCCTTTTAGTCAGTATTTAGTCAGTATTTAGTCAGTATTTAGTCAGTATTTCCTTTCCAATAAATTATATAATTATGTCAGGAATACAGAGAGAAATGTTAAAAAAAAATACTAGACCAATCCCTCCTTCTGCAGGACTTATAAAGAAGTCCTTCAGACTTTCTTTATAAACCACAGAGAAAAGAAAATAAAGCACAATTAAATTTTTTTTTTTTTTTTGCTGGTCTTCACTATCTTCCTCTGTTTAGTATTTTTTTAGTCTTTAATCTAAGAGCGCTGTCATGAAATAGCAATGCACGTTGCAACAGAAGTGAAAAAAAGTGGATTGTTTTATAGTACATTTACGTTTCTATCTTGTGTGCTGTAGCAAGGTACACTCTGCATGTTGCAAAACTGGCTGTAATTCTGATGTGTTCCTTACTCAATCACTATCTGTTGACCTGGACACTGAACGAAAACAACAAAATGCATGCATTAGAGACACATGGTCCAAAGTGACACTGAGCTTATTTTCCTAGCGTGATTTCTTTATTTCTAGATTAGAGATGAGATAATTCAAAGTCATTCTCTTGAAATCAGGAGCAAAAAATTGCACACACAGACTCCTGTCAATGCTTCTTTAGTTCCCAAAGTCTGGGCAAGAAAACAGAAATGCCAACTATCCTTTTTTACTGTGAAAAATTCAAACTAGAAATCTCATTCTAATTTGGTAACTTTTGGTGTTGCTACATGCTTTATTACTTGGAGAGTCCCAGGAACCCACACTTAGAAAGTCCTGGAGTGGCCGGGAACCATCCTAAATTACTGAAGAACTGCCTTGCTGATTCCACTCATTGCAAAATGATAAGTTTGCTGGATTATGTCAATGGGATGAGCACTCTCAGAGGTCCCATGGATGAATTCTGACAAATCTAACTACTCCAGTTTGCATGATTACCGTATCCTGCAAGGTGCACTTTCCCACAGGGATCCCTGGAGAATGGACTGTGTGCTGACATCCACTCCTGTGCTTAGCTTCAGTCCACTTGCAGGCTTTAAAATAAGCCAATGGACCCTGCGCTGCAGAGGCTGAGAGGCAGGCAGGGCTTGCTGCCTTCCGGAGGCAGGGCCTACACAGCCAGCTGACACTAAACACATCCTAATCTGCCACCTGTTTGCTGCATTAATGGGATATTTACTTTGTATACCAGTGGCATCATGGAGGACAATATTTTCATGACTGATGCTCTGAAATGCAGTGTGATCATTTGTTTCCCCATCAGGAAAGAGCAGGAAGAGCAAGCTGTTGATGCCATTTACTGTGAAAAGATAGATGATTTGCTCTGCGAGGCAGATTTCGTGATGGTGGTGGTGAGCCTGACACCTCAGACACACAAGCTGATTGGGAAAAGAGAGATGGAACTGATGAAACCCACAGCTACTCTCATTAACATCAGCCGAGGTAGTAGTTGGAGAAGTTTGCTGGCCTGACCACACCATATATGAGACAGCTCCTTTTGTAGAGCTGGTGCATGTGGTGAAAACAGAGCAGGCATGGCCAAAATTCCTCTCTCTCCCTTTTCACCCACCTTCCTGTCTCAGATTGTTACCTTCAAATAGCGCTGAGTTACTCTTATTCCAACCTAGGTGCAGTGGTGGACCAAGAGGCGTTGGTGATAGCTCTGCGCACTGGTGTTATCAGGGCCACAGCTTTGGATGTCACCTACCCAGAGCCGCTGCTGAGGTCACCATCTCATTTGTTCTTATTCCTCAGAAACACTGCATGAGGCTTGTCAGGCACTCAGCCACTAGGGTCTGGAGATGCATACTGCCCCTGGGCTGCACAATTGTGTAAAATGGCTGTGAATAAGAAATGGATGCAGCACAGATGTTGGAACTGATAACAGGCTGAAGGGAAGCATGGGCACCAGGAAACAGCACGAGGGAGATTTTGCATGAGGGGAATATTAGACCATTCCACAAAATCACCCTTTGAAGCTACACAAGTGCTTCACTCACTGTTTTATCTAAAGGTAGAACATACCAAGTGTGTGGAAGCTGAATGAATCACCCCTTCTTAGACCTGCTGTATTGTCCCAAATTTTCCCTCCCCACGGGCTTGTTTCTCCAGTACAAAGCTGATGCACTGCACATCTCCTGGGCCTAGAGGCTACAGGCACATTTGCCAGAATGGTTCCTTGGGGAGATAACTGTAGCAGTTGGCTTTCGGTGTTTGGGGGCCTAGGGGCCAAGGACATTGCTGTCCATTACCTGAGTTGCATAACTACAGCTAAGACCATTGTGTAGTGTTAATATGCTGGGAGTGCTTAATTCTCTATTCTGATGTAGTACAAGTTGCTGCTTGTGGCAACAATCTGTTTCTGGTCTTGGGTAAAAGAGTATAGTGTAAATACTTAATGCATCCTCTTAACATCCAGAATTATTTGAACATAGGTAATTAGAGTCTGCAGATGTAAGTGGGATTTGTAAAGTTATCTTAAATTATCTTTATAGTTAAATACAGTGTGAAAGCCTAAACAAAACTCTTCTTCATTTGGATAAATGACAGTATGTTACAACTTTTTTTTTTCTTTCTAGAGATCATCCATTATTGAAATTGAAGAATCTCATTATAACACCGCACCTCGGCATTAAAACAGACAAGGCTACCCGCATGATAACAGAGGAAGCAGTTGAAAACATATTAGCAGCTCTTACTGGTCTTCCCATACCTAGTGAAGTGCTCCCTAGCTGAAGTGCAAAAGAAGCTCTAAAAATTTTTATTCTTCTAAATGCTTTTATTCTTTTTCTTTTTTTTTCCCCATTAAGAGACACTTGTTCAGAATGGGCAGGGGAACTCTGGCCGAGTCTCACGTTAATGAGACCTTTAAAATCTCAATTTCCTTGTGCAGGAACAAACTACTCTTCACTTTCAGCTATGGATAAATGCATGCAGGCTTTAAGAGGCTCTGGGAGAAATAACTTCTGATCGACTACTCAATTTTGAAATGATTCCTAGAAATGATGTTTTAATTTGCCTACTGGTGTGAGAAACAGGACTTCACAAGATGTAACAGATAATTTCATAGTTATTTTTATTTTTATATAGTTATATTTTATTAGAAATATGTTCAAATGTGATCTTTCCTGGATGAGAGATCGTCTCTGTTACCAAGACTAAACATTTTAAAGGTGCTACCATGTAGTCATGAGACAAGAAAAAATGCCTCAGTATTCTGTACAATTCTTACAAAACTTCAGAAGTAGTATGCCAGATTAAGGGAAACAGTTAATGCAAAGGGGAAAACAGCAGTTTTTCATCAGTATTTAAAAAAATGTATAGGAGTCCTAAAGAAAATGTCTGTTTAGATTACATAGTTCACTTTGTTCCCATTATATAAAAACAAACAATGCAAGCTACCTGCCAGAAATGTTACTGACCTTCTATGTGGAAGTCTCCCTTTAAAGGAGCACCTGAGAGCTAAAATGCTGAGGCAAAAATCAATTTTCAGAAACAGAATCATTTATTCAAAGCAGATGATCTGAGCTGACAGTTTAAAGTATTAGTTGCAAGCAACAGCATTAATGAAAAATAGTCTCCAAGATGGACGTGCTGACATGTTTGTAATACCAAACTTATTTGAAGTCTACGCTTAATATTTTCAAATTAGCACAAAATATTTGGAAGAACGCTTGTTAGACTACAGCACCATTCTGTAACTCAGTGGGAACACAAAAAATGTTTGTGAAAAAACAAACACCATTAAAGCCCAAGTCGATAAGATTTCCTTTGTGTCTCTGCTTCTGCAAGAATAACTATATTTGAAGGAAGCATCAGTACTACAAAGATGAAAAATAGCACCTTGACAAATTGTTTTTAAGACTGCAATTATCATAGTAAAAAAGCAATATTCCATGGCTTTACCACACTAGAAACAGCACCTCTAATCCAATTTATTATTTCAAATTCCACAGGAAAAGTATCTCTTTAAATAGAAGAATGTTCATCCATCTCACTAAAACTTATGTACTCTGTTGTCTTAAAATGCAAATAAACTACTAAACCACTCAAAGTGGCACTGCTATGCATTCTATTATTTAGTATGGCTTTCTGATCAGGGTGATTATTCATTAGTAAAATGTATAGCAAAATTGCCCATAAGTCCGGCTAGGATTTTGTCTGTAGTCTTATAAATCCTTACAGTCATTTCCACCTGCTGTTTCTTACAGTAGATTGTCACTCGTGCTTGCCAATAGACAGTTCCTTCCACCAACTTTAAGTACAAAGGCTGCTCTGAAAGTAATGCCTCCCATTTCATTATGTTGGCCCATGATGTCAGAGGTGGATGCTGGTGGTACGGCAGTAGCGGTTGAACCTTCCTGCCAGTATCCCATATTTTGTTGCCATGCAACTGATGGCAGACAAAATGATGTCTGACATGGAAGTGTGTATGAAGCAAATGTGAGGAACTGAATTCCTCCACGCAGAAAAAATGGCATTCATCGATACTTGCTGAATGTTTGTGGAGACCAAAGAGTGGATGTTAGCATTCATACGTTTTGGATTAACCAGCATTACCAATTCAGGTGGCCTGGGGAAACAAAGTACTGCAGCTTTTAAGGAACAGCAATTTTGCTGACAAGAATTTTAAGACTGTCCCACGTACCTTTTACAAAAAACTTTCTGTTCCCTGAGGTACAGGCATCCAGTATGCCTTTGATTGTCACCAGTATTACCTTTACAAATCTAAGTCTATCCTATTCATAATTCATAATTATTCATTCATAATTCATCATTATGAAATCACTATTTCATAATGAAAGGCTAAGTGATAAATGACAAAGCTGAAAAAAAAGCTACCACTATCTATAACAACAGATAAAAAAAATACCATTTATTAGATCAATATCCACAAACTAGAGAAAGCAGGCAAGAGTTTGCACATACAAACCTCTCTAGATGTGGAACAGAAGCAGCAAACAGAATCATAGAATCATAGAATGGCCTGGGTTGAAAAGGACCTCAAAGATCATCGAGTCTCAACCCCCCTGCTGAGTGCAGGGTCGCCAACCACTAGACCAGGCTGCCCAGAGCCATGTCCAGCCTGGCCTTGAACACCTCCAGGTGTTCAAGTTCCGTTCAATCAGTTACATCATTTCACTAGCACCTAAAACAACAGAACACACTTGTCATTTGCTGCAGATATTTATGAGTCTGAGCTGATCTTTTAGTGAAGTGTTCCTTGCCAGTGCAGTGCTTCAGACAGAGCGCTGGGCAACTGTCAACTTGGAAGGATTGGTCTGATTAAAATACAACACCTAACTACTTGACATTGCCTTACAAACTGGAAATCATGACTTGAAGTACAGTTTCCTAAAAATGTCTTCAGGAAGCAACTACCTCGTATTTTCAAATTACACCACAAGAAATATTCCTCCATTTCCTGCCTTTCCTCAATCTAAATATTTATTGAATAACATCAAATTAACTTACGTACAGTTAAGGAAACTTTTCTGTGCTGTTTCCAACCTCTCATTCTATTTAGATTGTACTTGGAAGACATAATACCTTCAGTTTTAAAATCTCTGCAAAAATGGATTAAAAAATGCAGTGGACACGTAATGCAAAATGTGATAGTTTATTCTGTTAGTTCAAATTTGTTTGGAACATTTTGACAGGCAAACTAGATGATCTAGCATAGATTGCTGCTACAGCAGTCTAGTGGGATGCAGGCCTTACCTAAAGCAAGCAGGCAGGTTAGTGGTAGTGCTTCATGATGACTTCCAATCAGTGAAAACAAATGTACTGCTTGGGTTGGCCTTGCCTGAAAAGCAAACTCATGAGAATATAGACCTCCTGGTTCTGGGTTTTTTTTGTGTTTTTTTTTTTAATTTTATTTTTTTCCCTATGAATCCTGGCTACCTATAACATTACTTTAAATATATAAGGAACATATATCCTTATCCAATTTCATTCTTAACCCAGGTTAAACATCCCAGCTAGGAAATGTGTTACATTATGCAAAAGTCTCTTATGCTGATGCAATATTTCAAAAGCCTTACCTTAAGAAACAATTATTATGCGTGCACCTTATCAACACTGCAGCCATCAGCTTGCCCTGCAGGATTTCACAGAAACCAATGGCAATATATAATAATGAAACTAGGAATTAAGTTGTGCAATACTTCTCTCTTTGTAAACGTAGAAATTATGAATTTCTGAGAGCTTTGTCACAATGCCAGTATAATACATCTCTTTCAACAATAATAAAATAACAGCAGATAGCAATAGTTCTTTTTCTAATACAGCTTAGGACAAGGTACTTAAAATATTATAGTGGACTAGTGCAACAGTCTCATCTGCAACAGTCTGCATATATCTCAAGCTGCTGTTTGTCTACTGCCCATACAGTGTTCTTTGTGACATTCTGGCAATTCAAACAGCTCTTCAGTCATTCAGAATGTAAGTGGCTTCCTCACCCCTTCTGTCACATATTTTGCTATATTTAATATCATCTCCTGAAACAAATCTGAAACATTGCTGAAACTGCACAAAACAACTTTGAAGCTGTCTGATTCTTTCCACATCTAGCCACATAACCAAGCTCGTTTTCTTGACATTTGATATGTGTCCTCAATTCTTACTTAAGAAGAATAACATTGCTTTGAATATTTGATTGCTTATTCTTTGTCTAAATGTATCTTCATTCTGTTAATCCAAATTTGTTGATTTGATATGTAAGTGGGATAACTATTATATTGACCTTTGGAAGGTTTTTGTTTGTTTGTTGGATTTTTTGGCCTTCAGTGCTAAAATTCCGTAGAAAATTAGTTGCTAGAATGTCTCTTGTCTTCTGCTTTACAGTGACCCTTTGATCTCAGGCACTGTTACATAAGCAGTAAGTTAAAAGATCACCCATTATGTCTGATCAGCAAACTTACAAGAGGTTGATGTGAAACATGAAATGTGTAAGCATTGTTTACTGCTTTCTTTTAAAGAAAGATCAAATAAACTGAACTTATACTAGGAATCCAGTTAATATGCTTTAACTTAATTTTTGGTTTAAAGTCTAACCATGTGAATCTGAAATCCATGTCAATAAATGATACTCAAAAGTCATCAACAGGATAAAAAATATGGTTATATATAATTTTGTATAGCAATAGTTTATTACACTTTACCTTTTCTTAGTTATTTTAGAGAGGATCTCATGTTGAACTTGATTGCTTGAATGTTCAGCATATCAAAACGCATTTGGTAGAACTTGAGGAGATAGAATTGTATGCAATTGTACAAATGCAAAGTGTTGCAGTGCTCAGGACAGGTACAGTAGTTCACAAGTGCTGGTTATTTCTCGGCTTGGAAGGAAAAGAGATCTTGGTCTCAGGCAGGGTTTTCTGGCCACACAGGTCAGATCCTTCCTTGAGCGTTTTGCTCACCACCTACACAGCAAGAGGAATTACCTCAGCATGTGCTTAGTGAGCGAAGTACTGCAACAGCACTCAATAGCCTCCATAAACTGTGAATTCTGGGTGCAGGTATCCTTGTCAGGCAAATTTTTACATAGTTCTCATCTGGGAAAGCCACAGGACTGTCTGTAACTGGGATAACAGCTGCTGTGAATGACCACTCTTACCCTGCCGGAGATGCTTAGATCTCAGGGGGTTACTGGGGGTATTCTTCGTGTGTGCAATGAGATCTGCCACTAGTGTCTGCTAATCAGAGACAATTCACGCCACGTTAACTCAAGTGCATATAGCACCAGAGAAATTGGACCATACTTGATATTTAAAAGGAGTATGGGAAAATAGAAAACAACAAAACCAAAAACAGTGAGCATGGCATTAAGGCAAAATCTTAATTATTTTGAAGGTCTTGATGGCACAGAATCAGATCACACTTTAAAATATTTATCTAGATAAAATGATTTGTTAACCCATGTTATTCCTTCTCCCACAAATCCAGGCTGACAAGGTACAATCCCCACAACGTGAAGACAGCCGCGGCCGCTGGCACCTTTCCCGGGAACACCTCCTCCCCCCTCTCCTCTTTCTCCTCCTCCTCCTCCTTCTCCTTTTCTTCCTCCTCCTCCCCGCAGGCCGGAGTGCTGGCCTGTCTCCCGGCACTGTTGGCGAGCAGCACGCAGGTGAGCAGCGTAGTGGGCCTTGGCTCCGGCAGCTCTTGTGCCTTCAGTGAGAGCTGGGTGGCTTGCTCAGGGCACTCTGGAGGGCCAGGCGGAGGCCCGCAGGACCGACATGTTTTTCCCATCACCAGTCCCATCCACAAATGCCTTCTGAGAGGACTTTTTGCACGTCTCAGTCCACCCTAGGTCTGGAAACCGTCCGTTAAAACCGTGCTTCAGTGGCTGGGGACCTGGTGGGGGCGGGGGGGGGTGCGGGGGAGAAGGCGTATGTATGCTTGTTACAAGCAGCCAGGGCAAGAGATTGCTACTTGCTTTCCAGCAGTCCTGGGGTGGGTATTGCTGCTTGTTCTTAGCCAGCAAAGCAGTCTTGCCAGCTGGTATTGGAGGCATCTCACGCTTTTCTGTATTTCTGATGCCAGGACTGCCCTTGCAAAGCAGCTGAGAGGCATGCTGCATCTTGTCTTATTCAGAGACAGCACATAGACTTGTTTGTTTCCAGAGTCAACTGAGTGCAGTGATGTCAGGATACTGAAGGAGACAGGAATAAAAAGGGTAACGTTATGCTGAGAAAGTAAATTTATAACTCCAAAGTCCATAGCTGACAAACTGTAGCTATTCTATTGAACAAGATCTTTTCTGAGATAATCTCACTCATGCTTATTGATGCATATGGTTGCTTAGATCGTGATCAAAGGCAGAACCTGGGGACTAAAAGACGGTCTTAGACTCATGTGGCCACATTATGAAATTATGAAGACTTTGGCCTCTAACAGGCTAAACACTGAACAGGAGTAACATCTAGTTGTTCTTTGGTTTGAGTGTTAGCATAGCTGGTATGCTAGAAAAAATAATGTATTTTTATATCATCCTGATAATAAGAATTGAACATCCTTCTGAATAATGGGGGGAAAATACACGTGTTCTACTCATGAGAGCAAATATTTTTGAACAAATCTACCCTCAAGTGAGAAAAGAGCATGTAATTAAGCCAGTAAATTCCTATTTTTAAAAAAAATTTACAGAGGGTCACTTTAGAAGGTGTCATTTTGGTTTCTCATTGCTTTTGTAGGGCATGGAGGGTCAGGAACTGCCTTGTGTGTTAATTGACTGTATTGGAGGGGAGCATGGAGTATATGAAGACCATGCTGAATTTCTAAAGGAATGTTTTCGTCTCATCACCATGAAAGAATATCTTGAAAACAAGAAATTTCTTGGCGAAAAGATCAGAGCCATTTATATGTGGTATCACAAACCAGTTATTAATGAAGAGCTGCTGCAGAGCCTGCCTAACCTGAAGATAGTTGCAAGCTCTGGAGTGGGAATAGATCACTTGGATATGAATCTCCTCTATAGCTATGGTGTGAAGGTATCTAACACTCCATTTACTGTTTCCACTGACACTGCAGACTTGGGGATGGCTTTGATGCTGGCATCTTCCAGGAGACTTGTGGAAGGTAATAACTGAAATGCTTTCAGACTTTATTTATAGAGAAGCTGACTCTTTAAAACATGCAATTAGAAAGTGTGTGCTGATGCAAAGGTAGGCTTAAAAGCAGAAATACAGAAAGAAAAACAGGGATGAGGAAAAAGATAAATCTGTCACACTGGTAATAACTTCTACGAAGTGCATTCAGTTTCCCAACAGATACATCAGAAAGGTAGGTACATTTCTTTTTCCAGATAGCTCTAAATTCTTGAGGGTTCTTCTCCTTCAGTTTGTAGCCACTTACTCATTCTACTTGTCCACTGCAGTCTTGCTTTTCAAGTTCTAATAAAAATAGATGTTTGCAAGGAGCCCTAATGCCTGCTTTTGCCTAGGTGACATAAATTTGAGTCATTTTGAACAAACAGTTAAGAAATCTGTCCATCCTTTTCTGTATTTCTGTTCTCTGCCAGTTGTGGTATATCTGCAAGATGGCAGGGAAACATACTTTGGCCTTACTGAAAGTCTTGATGACACTGCAACCTAACCTGTATTACATCAGATGCTATTTAGCATCTACAGCACATGTGATGTAGCAATGTCACTTAATATTAGCCCTGTTGATGAATCACCATGAGAATGAAGCTGTGTTGCAGAGTTGCATTTTAATGGGCAATAATTTATTTGTACTGCAGACAGAAAAATACAATGAACAGCTCTGGTGGCGTACCTCAAAGTGAGGTTGCTTCTTTGCCCTTGCCTAATCTTCCAAAGAGGGTCTGGGTATGCTTATATCCTAAGAAAGAAATCGATGTAAGAAATTGCATTGGTAGTGCATCACTATTCAGAGCTTGTCCAGAAATATAATAGCATTATGTTACTGTTCCTCTGCTTCTGTGTTGTTCTGTGACAGAAAGTAAGCAGGTGCCAGGAATTGTTCAATTCTTTACATGACATTCTTTCTTTCTTTCTTATTTCCTTCCAAGGCCATCAAATGGCAATATCCCCTGAAACTGAATATTTCCCTGCCAACTGGCTGGGTGCTGAGGTTTCTGGAGCTACTCTAGGCATCATTGGAATGGGCACCATTGGCTACAAAGTGGCTGAGAGAGCCAAAGCCTTTGAAATGAAAATTTTATACCACAACAGGAAACAGAGGTAAAACTGGCTAGGGCTCCAAAGAAAGTCTGCTTTGCTATCGTAGCTCTCTTATGACTTTCTCTTTAAGTGGCAAAATATGTGCACTGGCTTCAGGATGGTCATCAGTTTCGTGACTTATATGGAAACAAAGTCAGAAAGGAACAGAACTGATAAATCTCACTGATCTCCCTATGAACCTCCCTATAATGTTGGTGACATCGCAATAGATTGAGCAATGGAGAAACAGTTCAGGGTGATGTAACTGCTGTGACTGACACACAGCAGGAATGCAGATAGAAACACCTCCTCCTTTTAGAACTGGCTGGCCATTACAGGAGTCAGTCTTGACAGCCCTGCTGACTGTCTTCAGTGGGAAGCACACTTATCGTTCTGTGTACCTGCCTCTCAGGGACCCATCCCACATGCTGTGTGTCCTTTACATCTGTGGGAAGCCAATGTGAGCAGGGCAGTACACACCCCAAATTGTCCTGATATGGAAGAACATGCTGGCAGATCTTACAGTGTATGCTTCCAGTGAGATAGTACTGATTCACAGAGCAGCAGGCTTCTGTTGGCATCTATTTCTGAGGATTTATCCGCTGCCCTGTCTTATCTGTTTCCTCAGCAATTTTTGGATGAGTTACTTTTCACAAGGAAGGGAATTTATGTCAAACATCAGTTCTGCATTTGGGTTGGAAAAGAATCTCTGTTACATCCAGAGGCTGTGATATAAATGCATTTATTATTTATTCCATGCATTTACATGCATTTCTTACTTTCTTGCCATTGGTATAGTACTGCACATTTTTGCATAGCATGGCTGATATTGTGAGAAACAGAGCTTAGCATTTCTCTTCATTTAGTTTCAGTCAGATAATTAACTAGCTGCTTCTCACAAAACAGCAAAGAAAAGGTCTTTTTTCTAACTCTGATTTCAACTTTTTCTGCAACCTGCTGGTTACTACTAGAGTTCTCCCCCTCCTAGAAACAAGGAAGAAGAACGTGCTGTTGGAGCTACCTACTGTAAGAAGATAGATTATTTGCTCCAGCAGGCAGATTTTGTGATGCTGGCTGTGAACCTGACACCTCAGACACGCAGGCTGATTGGGAAGAGGGAGCTACAGTTGATGAAACCCACAGCCACTCTCATTAATATCAGCAGAGGTAAGATGCAGGATAACTAAAACTACGTTATGGTTCACTGGCAGTTATTAATCTCATTTTTATTTATTTTGTATAAATAGTTCTGGGAAACTCAACCCTAATAAAGAGTCTTTTACTCTGAAATGTTCAGTTAAATCTCTGATTACAAGATTATTTAGCTCATGGGCATATCTCAGTCAAACATTCAAGGGTTTCCATACTGAGCAAATATGACTCCACAATGTTACTGAGTTTGGAGTGTTAGAAGTCTGTCTGTATTCACACGGTGTCTTACTTTAGATTTTTGTCTGCTATTTAATGCAGTGTTCTTGATAACATATATCCACTCTGAAGACTGGCACTGCACTTTGTTTTATGCTATTACGTACCATTTTCTAAAATTCCTGTCTGTCCAAATCTCATGTGCATACCCAAGCTTCCTCTTCCTGGTTCACCACCTGTTGTAATAGGCGGTTGCGAGGATACGAGGTGTAACGAGAAAGGCCCCCTCCCCAAAGGAATAGGGACAAGTTGACCAAAGAATGTACCCGTGACGCAGGGAAAATGGCAAGCTAAGATGATCCGATAAGCTACCTTTTGATATGTCAGTAGATGGAAAATACTGCTTCATGCTTCACTGCTACATGCCTCAGCAAAAATATCCAATCAGCATTAAGGGAGTAAGCTTTAGATGGCAATAGTGGATAACAAGTATTATAAAAGTAATGCTATACCTTTGAATAAAAAAAAGCTTTTCTTGCTGCTATTGTGTGTGTGTCTGTGTGTGTGTGTGAATATGCTTTCAACCACCCTCTGCTATTGCTTCTGCTTTGTGAACATTACTAACTCTACAATTTGCCTAATCACCATGCCGTAAAAGATGATAGAGAATTGTGTGGAAATATGAAAATAACCGTTGTTTTTTTTTTTTCCTGTAACCCAGGTCTGGTTGTAGATCAGGATGCTTTGGTGGAGGCTCTTCAAAACAAAGTTATTAAGGCAGCTGCTCTGGATGTGACATATCCTGAACCTTTGCCAAGGTTGGAAATCTATTTAACTTAAATAGAAGTGTGTGTGCTGCAAAATAAGAAAAGGTTTGTAAGCATGTAAGAAACTACGTAATTTTGTTGCTAGTCCTACTGAAATGATGTCCCCAGTCCCTCTGCAGCAGCAAAGTGAAATCCATGCTGACTCATTTGGAGAATTTGTTGCATAAAAAGCTGCAAGCCAGGCTTCAGTTTGAACTCTTGAGAATGCTTGGGTCATACAATTATTTTTATGTTTTTAATTATTATTTTAAACATTTCCGTGGTTCCCTTCAGGTGCTGAAGAAACATGCTCTGTGAGTGAGTCTCGCCTCAGTATTTCTTTTCCTTCCCCAGGGATCACCCTTTGCTAAAACTGGAGAATGTTATTATAACCCCTCACATCGGAAGTGCCACCGTAAAGACACGCCACCTTATGAAGGAAAACATGACCGAAAGCATACAAGCAGCTCTCGCAGGTCTTCCCATCCCTAATGAAGTATTACTGTGAAGTGACCTGCATTTAACATTCAATTCATGTCACTAGCGGTTACCCTACAGTGAGGAAACAGTAATTTGATAACTCTTCCCTGTAATTCATGAATGTATGTAATACAGATAAGATGCAGAAGTATAATTTTAATTAGATGTTTTTAATTTGTCATTTAAATAGTTTTAAATTAAATACCAAACTGCTTCTGTGTGGAAAAACTGCCGTATTTTGTCATTAACTTGAATAACAAACTAGTGCAATTTAAGTTGCTAGCGTCCTATTAAAGTCACACATCAGCACAACACTGAAGGACATTTAAGTCATTCCCCGGTCCTGAATTGTATTCCGGTAGCAACCTGAAGGTAAGCTGAAGGTTACCTCGTCCTCACCGTGTGCAGTGGTGGCTTCCATAGCATTACGGGATGCCCCGGGGTAGAACAAAGAGGAGTTTGGTAACATAAACGCCGAAAGAAGGAGGTGGAAAGAAGCAGCTCTGTCCCTTCCAGACCATCTGCAGACTACTAAGTAAAGGAAGCGTACAAGACGCACAGGATAAATCGGTATATCCGTTCCCGGTGAGGCCGCGTCCAGAGTGCCAACAGCTCCCTCACCCATTGCAAAACGCACAGCGCCAGATGCCTTCCGCCTGACGGGAGGCCCCTGCCGCCGGAAGGACCCGCCTCCAGCTCAGCGGCGCCCCGCCCTTACTACAGCCCCCGCCAGGGGCACTGCCGGCCGGGGCCGCCGCGCCGCGAGGGGGCGCTAGGGCCGCAACCCGAGCCGCCGCCGCCGCCGGTGGCTCCCCGGGCCGCGCTGGGCCGAGGCTATCCGCGAGCATGTGGGGGGTCCGTGCGGTGGCCGATGCGAGTCTGCCGTGCTGCCGTGCGCTGCGCAGCTCCGCTGCCCTGGCCGGCTCCAGGAACCTGCTAAAGAAGATGCTCCACAAAAAGAAGTACGTGCTGTGGCGGCTGGCGTGGTGAGGCAGTCCTGAGTTGGGCGGGCTTATTCCGTGTGTTGCTCCCGGCTTAGGCGGGCTGCTCCTGCAGGACGGTGGTAAAGGTGCTTCCATGTGCTTAGTGATTTTGAGCCGTGCGGGAAGGTTCGTGTTTTTCTTTATCCTCTTCCTCCATTCCTCCCTGCCCCACCTCTCTGGTAAACTTCCGTGGATGACTATTGCTGACTGCGTGTCACTCCAATGTGTAAATACCGTGTGGGATGCTGGGAGCTGGTGGGAATGGAACCAGCAGCGCTGGTAGGTGTTCTGTTGATGTGTCTCTGGGCAGGTAGTATTCTAATTTCATGGGGAACTTCTTATTTTTGAGCTTCTGAAAGGTAATGCTGTATGCCTTTTTCCAACAGGAAGAAGTTTTGGTATGACAGCCCTACACTGGGATCTAAAATGGTAAGTAAATACTCATAGTGCTGTGTTCATCTGTGCCAGAAGGAACAGGCTTATACTTCCACTATTATGCATAACTTTGGAAAAAGTGTTTTCCAGTGGAGAAAAAGCAGAATTTAGTGAGTGAACACAAGCACTCCAGTTAAGTCGTGATATGCTAGTAGTGCTGTAAAAGAGAAGCTGTTTCCTTCATCTTTTGACCAATTCCTCCTCTGTGCCATTCTTTTATCTGCACCAGCACCAGTGCTTTCCTGCACACTCTTGAGCCTGTATCAAAGAACTGGTCCAGGTTAAGTCTTCTCTGTACTCTACTCTACTTTTAATCCAGATTGTATCCCAGCAAGGTTTTCAGCAAGGCTAGAATTCATATTATCAGTGCCCAGCACAAAGGGGAAAATGGTGCAAGGGAGACTTCAGCAGGAAGGTAACAATTTCCTGTGTAAGTGGCACTGTTTTATGGCAGCAGAAACAATCATGAAACGGTGGCCAACAGGAAAAAGTTACTTTTAGATCAAGTACGGCTTTCTGTTCTGCTACTGTAAGAAGAGTGGGAGTATGCAGAATAGATGTTGTACGGATCCTTTTGAAAAAGTATCCATAACGTGGTTGCCTGTGATTGGAAGGAACTAGATTTTATAATCCAAGAGATCTTCTGCCCAGTTTTCCTATACTGAAAATAGCGTTCATGCTACAAGAATCAGTGATTGGAACTGCTTTGAATTCTTATCAAAAGGAGACGAATTTGGATCAGCAGTCTAGAGATTGTGTTACCAGTCACAGCATGATATTCCTCTGACTTCATTGCTTTTATTTGCTTTATATGCTGGAATTTCTTTTACTTCTACTTATAGCAGTGCTCGTAGTTCTCTGTGTGGATAAACTACATTTCAAAATATAAGTATGTGAGACCTGTACAGAAAAGAAGTTTTTATGTTTGTTTGCTTTTCAAGCAAGCAGTGTCTTTCACTTATTGCTAGCTATATTTTAGAAAACTGATTAGTTTTGTAACTTGCTACAAAATAATAAAATAAGAGGATTTTTTTTGTAGTAGATGAAGAGCAAAACTATGAGCAGAAATACTCTTTACTGAAACACCTGGTACATAAGAAAAAGCTTGGCAGCTGCAACTATGACGTTTTAAAACTATACTTAGTAGAGCACACAAAACTGTATATAATTTCCTAACATCAGTTTGTACTGTTTTTTTTCTTTTTTAAAGATATATGGGCCAACCAAGTTGGCCACTGTAAAGAAAGCTGACCAGACAAAAACTAGAAAAGAAGATACCATACGCTGCAAAGTCTTGAATGGTCTTATTCATAAAGCTGTGACGGAGATGATGAGTAGCTGTGAAATTAATAAAGAGATTTACGACCTCAAGCTGGAAATCTGCAAGGCAAGTAAAAAAGCTACAGCTCTTCTTGAGCTGTTTTAACTACAATTTGAGGCTGGCAAAAGGTCTGTCAAAGGAGATCTTTGGATCGTGTAATGTGTGCATGAGTTGTGCAGCATTGCTGCTGATGTGGCGTGGCAGAGCAAGATGAGCCTTGGTTTACCTCACATGCCAGGAGAACTTTGCCACTGTTGCACCTGGTTTAGTAGACCTTTGCCAGTATAATGCTAATGCCACGTAGGCCAGCTAAATAATGATGTTGCTGGTGTGATTTTTCTTTTTCCTGTTAGTTGGACATATACTATTTGTATTGCTCTTTTAGAAGGAGGAGCCTGATTTTGCCACGATAAATTTGTCTTTCCCAGAGTCTTTTTCTTTGTGTAGCTGTGCAAGAGCTAATACCTCACTGTATCCCTTACCAGCTTCATTATGCAGGTGGAAGAATTAGATGCTTGAGCTTAGGTAAAAAAAAAAAAAAAAAAAAAAGACAGGCATTAAGAAAATGGCATTGGCAAACAAGGTTTCAGAACTGAAATTTGTACCTAATTGTAGCTTGTTCTGTCATAAGTCATAGGTTTGAAATGAATGTCTTCAGACAAGGGATTAAAGTTAGATGAGTGAAGTAATTTTTTTGTGTCAGTATGTGTAATGTCCTACATATAGTATTTCGCTCTGTAGGGCTTTGGGGATTGCTTGCCTAACTGATGGCACACAGTAGTACTGGCTGTTGTAGGCAAGCCACAGTGCTTTCAGGAGACATTGCTGCAGACAAAACAACATATTTTACTTAAAAGGGAGGGAAAGAAACAGCCCTTTTCCAGATATAGTG
Source organism: Numida meleagris (assembly GCF_002078875.1). NCBI lineage: Eukaryota > Metazoa > Chordata > Aves > Galliformes > Numididae > Numida > Numida meleagris. The sequence goes on along the minus strand of NC_034410.1, from coordinate 53,917,595 downwards.
CAGATTTTATTCAAACAGCACAGTGCTTATTGTTTGTGCTGCACTAAGATACGGCTGAGACTTGATTTACTCTTAAGCTAATTCTGATCTGGTATTCTTACTTCTGTTACCAAAATAAACCCTTCTGAAGATTTTTCTGCTCTCCATCAGAACTTGTTTTTTCCAGTATCAAAAGTGAAATTTACATACTTCAGGCTTGAAATATCAAAGTTTTTACTTGCTCCATAACATCACTCGTGTAATGATTGAGGAACGGCTTGTGTTAGATTGGTTTGTTCATGTGCTTATGTTAGACTCAATTTGGGAACTGGACAGCCCATTCTGTCCTAGGAAAGAGCAGCACTGTTAACGTACTGACAGCAGACTTGCCTGTGATGCGGTTTTCATTCTTGGCAATGAACTGAGTTGGCTTTTCCTGCTACTTGTCTGTACGTTTCAAGAATTAGATTCTAGGCTAGGTGACCCCTGAACTGTGTCATCCAATGGGGTGTTCATGCTTCCTTCTTCCTCAACTTCTTTATTTGGTTGAGCCGGATAGGTTATTAGAAGTTTGCTGAGCATATTGTTATAGTGAGAACATTTGGTAACTGGATGTGGCTAGATGTGATGAGTGGTAGTTATATAAATCTTTGCTTTTGAATTAGTTTTTCAAAGTTTATTCTTCAGGAGGATTGTAGCCTGTCTCACAGAATCACAGAATTGTAGGACTTTGGCCTCTGCATACTAAGCCTTTTAAATTGCATGCATAACAGCTATGAAGATTGTTAGTGAGCTAGTGGTTCAAACACTAGAGTTTCCTACTAGAGGTTTCTGTCACATGATAGGGAGGGCATTCTTTTTTCTGTCAGTATCAATACCAAACTCGTGATGGCAACAAACCAGGCTGTATCACAAGTCCTTCTTTAGCAGAAGCATACATTTTCAATAACTATATTCCAATACAGCATGGCATAAGTTGTTGTTCTGGGCTAGTTGTAATGATAGTACACTCATACTGACTAAATGTAGCACTGTCAGTAACACACAGGTGCTGGCAAAGTTCTCCTTTGTGTAATTTCACTTGAAGGGGAGACTAGACAGTAACTTGCAGAAATAAAAATGCTGCCTTGGGTACTGAACATAAATCTTAATTGATGTTAAACCATTGCTCTCTAGAGACACCGTGTACTTTTGGTTTTTAAGAGCAAGGATGGAAGAGAAAGTTCTCTTAAAAATTTAGATATTTAGTTTGGATTGCTGAATGTTTATTTGTGAACGGAGACTTGGTTGTATGTAAAGTGTGTATGTGCATATATGATACGAAACTTCAAAGAGACATTTGTCTTTTTGCAGGTGTCCCTGGCATCAAACTTCTCAGCATGTCGTGTGTACTGGAATCCTGCTTCTACTACAGAAAAGGATAATTATGTTGAAGGTGTACTGCAGAAGAGTGCTCCACGTATACGGTACTGCTATTTGATGAACAGTTAGACTGCTTCATAAATTCTTAGACATGTGTTAGTAACATTCCTTAAATATTTCTAACAGTCTAAACCTGCCTTGTTTGGGTGTTTTAGTGTTTTAGATATTTGGAGACAGAGCATCTCCTGTGATGAGCCTTATGGGGATGAGTAGCTGTGTCAGACCAGCTGTGAATTCTCCCTCTGAAGCGCAGCTAGCTTACATAGGTTCTGTGCTTTCAAAGGTTTGGACTGAGCTGAGCAGAAGAAAAGAGGAGTTTAGTTAAAGCATCACTTTGTTGTACCCACTGATGGTGGCCTGGACATACTGTGCACGACAGTAGGCCAGAATATGATGCTGCACAAGAGGATTGGGAATTACAAGTATCTCATTAGAGGTTCATTGGGCAAATCTGATCCCTAGAGACACTTTGGACATCTTGAAGAGGTGACTGATCTTACGGAAATTCTTCACAATGCTGATAATAAAAAAATACATGTCAGGATGCTACCATATATTGTGATATGATTACTCATTTTTGGCAGAGGGTCCAGTGAGTTTTCAGGATACCATGGAGACTTCTCTCTCCCTCTTTACTTGGCTTACCCTCTGCAGTCCTACTTGTATGTTGGGGAGTCAGAATTTCACCCCATGGGGAAGGTGTCATTGAAACATACTTTTAGGTCTGTTATCTTTTCCCATTTCCCTAGGTTTGTAATTCCTACTCCAACACGGTGCTCTCCTTCCACACTTTGAGAAGGAATGTTTCTGGCTGGGAAGACAATGAGGGGAGCCCAGTCAGTCTGTCCTGCAGATAATATATAGGCCTAGTTGTCTTGCCATGCTGTGTATCAAATCAGAAGGGGAAAGACCCAGGCTAACCTGTGCATATAGGAGACAAACCTAATATTGTTTCTACCCAGTGAGATCTGCAGCTAATAGTTTTTGTGTGTTATACATTCAGAGTTGGGATTGTGCACTGATGTAAGTTCATGCCTTAGCACTAACTAGAATGGATGTTTGTCAGACTGTTAAGTTTTGCAAACAAATAATACATTTTATCTTTCCTCAAGGTGCTGTACTTTCATTCACACTGCTTGATATTGTATTTTTGCCAGGTATCTTCTGATGAGTCAGCAAATTCTGGGAAATGTACCCCCAGTAGTATTTGTAAAAGACAAAGAAGCTGCAGCTGTAAAAGAGGTAACTGTAATCCTTGACTCAATGTACAAATACTATGATATGCAAATGTATATGAATACTGAGAGAGCTGATTGTTCAACAGATAAACATTAATTGCTCCATTAAAAATCAGCCATGTCTGTACCCTTACCTCTTCATCTTCCAGAGCATTTTAGAAAATAATCTTTAGTAAGATTAATGCTTATATACAGTGTAAGAGAACCACTGGATCTCTTGCCCTGTTAACTTTTTTTTGAGGCTACTGTTAAAATTTCTGAAGTGAAATACTCAGAGACACTTATGAGAAATAATTAAGCTAATAAATAAACGCTAAAAAATGACATTATACTCTTAAGGAATATACAGTAGCCAGTTGTCTAGCATACATAATTATGTATGAAATGAGTTCTGAGGAACTGCGTTCCACACTTCAAATATTATGTGTTTTTAAAATGCTAGTGAATCTAATCAGTGGTTTTATTTATTTATTCTAAAGCCTAACGTTTTCACAATTATGCAATTCCAGAGAAAAACTTAATAATTCACATCTTTGCACTTTGCATACTTCCCCCCCCAACTTTTTAAGTTACCTTTAATATTCCATGTTTTCTATCATGATGTGGAAATATTTTTAGAATAATGATGTTATCTGGGAATTTGCTATCATTAAGACTACAAAGTGAAATTTCTAAAACAGAAAGGTGGCACTAATGAGTGAATCTTCATGCAAAATTGCATCTCCAAGCTGTTTATGTGAATTTAGAGAACATTAGCTGAAGAGGGCATGTTCATATTTCTGTACCTTAAATTGTCTTATTCTTAGATGTGCTACTATTGTGACCATCGTATGTTATTTGTTAGTCGTGTATGGGCTCATGTGGTACATACAAGCAGAACTAGAAGAAATAACATCATAATACTTTCCAGAAATTTAGTAGATGAGTAGTACTTTCTCAAGTGAAAAGTTCTGATGCTTTCATGCCAATGTACAGATCCACAGTGCAGATGTTTTTCACCTAAATTAGTGCAAGAATAAAAATGAACTAAGCACTTCTGAAAGTTCTTTATATTTGTTCTTATGCTTCTAACCAACACAAGAATTCCTATATAGTCTACTTGTGATTCTGGAAGACTTTTGTCATTTCAATTGCTGTGGTATTAACATGTCTAGCTGGAGCTACAGATATCTACTCCGGCAGGTCCTACCTTGGTTGTGATGAAACCTGCTCTGTTAATCACTGTTCCTCAAACTTCTTTAAACAACCGCTTTTTTTGAAGGTTAAAAACCCTAGGATCCTCTTATCTTAAAGTTTAGTGCACAGACACCAAGACAGTTTAACCACTCAAGACATGTAAAAACCCTCCCTACATAGTTTGTCAGTGCATGGCACCAGGAAGCACTTAGCTGGATCATATTTTCATACTTTCAAAATAATCAGATTTAAGTAATCCACAGATTCAAATAAAAGAACTTGAAATAATGTAGCTGACTTTTAAGTTTTGCAAGACAGAAGTACCATCCTAATCACCTCCCATTAAAAAGATAAAACCATGAGTTATAAGGGATGTAGACAACACTAAGTTGAGTGGTGTAGTTGATAGGAATGGAGGAAGAGATGCCATCCAAAGTGTCCAGGACAGGCTTGAAAAGTGGGCCCATGTGAACCATGAGGTTCAACAAGGGCAAGGGCACAGTGTTGCAATCCTGGATATGTGTACACACTGTCAGAAGATCTTCTTGAGAACAGCCCTGCAGAGAAGGACTTTGGGGTCTGCTAGATGAAAAGCTTGATATGAGCCAGCAGTGTGCACTTGAAACCTGGAAGGCCAACTGTATCCTAGGCTGCATCAAAGGAAGAGGCCAGCAGGGATGGGGAGGTGTTCATCTCCCTCTACTCTTCTCTTGTGAGGCCCCACCTGCAGTATTGCCTCCAGGTCTGGGGCCTTCATCAAAAAGAAGATGTGGAGCTATTGGAGCAGATCCAGAGAGGCCACGAAGATGGTCAGAGAGCTGGGGCACCTCTCCTTTGAAAACAGGCTGAGGAAGCTGGGGTTATTCAGCCTGGAGAAGAGAAAGCTCCAGATAGATGGCATTGTGGCCCTCAGATTTTCAGGGGAGCTTATGAACAGGAGGGATGCCAACTTTTTACACAGTCTGATAGTGACAGCACAGGAAGGAACAGTTTTAAACTAAAAGATGAGAAATTTAGATCAGATATTAGGAAGAAATTCTTTACTCAGAGGGTAGTGAGAACTGGTTGCCCAGAGAAGCTGTGGATGCCCTATCCTGGAGCTGTTCAAGGCTGGGTTGGATGGTTCAAAGCTGGTTGGCCCTGGGCAACCTGATGTTGTGGGTGACAACTCTTCCTGTGTCAGGGGGTTTGGAACTAGATGATCTTTAAGGTTCCTTCCAATCCAAGCCATTCTATGTTTCTGTGTTTCTATGATAAATAAAAGTAGGAATAAAAATATTAAATGAGATTAACTGTACCTAATTGGGAAAATGTTATAAGTGCTAGATATACTAGATTTTTAGCATTTACTAGTTAGATGTTAAAAGGGAGCTAGGAAATCGCATATAACAGACAAAGTCTTGCAGAAAGCAAAAAAAAAAAATCCTAGTGTAAGAATATTATGAAAAAGAATTTTGAAAGATGAAGTAAGGCCAAATAAAAAAAATTATGTCTGTCACACAATCCCTAACCAACTGTTCAGAATATATAAGGCAGAAAAATCTGTGGGAAAAGCAATCCATGGCTCAGTTACAATATTTGGAACAAACTCTCTGGGCAAGAAGTTCCTGGCATTTCTGTAATCTAAAATATTCACAAGATCAGATGTGACTGAAACTCCTCTCACAAACAGAGAATAATTCTACTCTAACATATATTTCACTGGATTGAAAAGGTGGTTTTGGAATGTAGAAAAATATATGCTGTTTGATATTTGTCTGTTTGTTGTTAAGGTATGAACTAAATATATTATTTACAAGGCCTTCAATACCTATTGTTTTTATTTATTTACAGATTGAGGAATTATTGGCTGTTGCTGATTTTGGACCTCAAGAAGAAGAAATATCTCAAAATGATTCCAGGTGGGCTTTTTGAATCAAAATAATACGTATGTCTGTTTTCATCTCTGTTGGCCAGCTTAAGTTGGAGATGATTATATGTAACACAAAGTATATTTTAGTTAGATTTGTGTATTGTTGTCTCAGAGCAGCAAGGTATAAAAAGTAGAAAGAAGAGACTTCATGGAAGACCTTACCAAGTAGGAGCCCTTTTATTAACATAAAAAAACCTACAGAATAACCTAGGACAACAAAATACTTAATTATCCAAGAAGTTAAATGTAGAGGTTAGCATTTTATTTTGTGGTTTAAGTTTTCTTTGCAAATGTTACAGCCATCTATTATAACGGAGGGAAAATATTTCTTATTACATGTGTTCTGATTTACTTTCATATTTAAGTGCAGACGTTTTTATACGCTATTTTGTCTTCGATTCCTGTGCGCAGGTATTTTCCTGCAGGTTTGCAAATATAGAAATGGAAAGCCTATTTTTTATATTTAAGTGGACCTCTGTTAAGCTGTGGAAAATGACTGAATTGTAATTTGTAACACTGTAGTGTGCATGCTTTTAGAGGCAACTAACCCATAAGGTGATAACAGAACATGGTCTTTAAAATCAGCTGTTTGATGTCTATAATCAGAGCAACATATTAATAAGACTTGTGGACCCAGTACTTATTCTGGTATTAGTACCTTTTGTGAGAGAAATATTTTTGGAACTTGGAATTCAAGACTCAATATGATTGCAAAAAATATTTAAAAAAAAAAAAAAAAGGGGGTTTCATTGCGTTAATATTTGTTTCTTGCTGATGGTCTTACCATGAGTATAAAAGCTTTACATTTACCAATATAAATATATCACTTCCCCTCCATTTTGCCACTTTTATAGTGGGAGAAGTTTGGATTGTTATGCTTGTACATGAGTACAGTTTACTGATAAATCTCTCTGAATTAACTAAATGCTACTTACTTTAGCATTATTTTATAGCTCTTGAGGTATAACGCTGAACAATCTGTTAGACTATGTGGGCTGGACATTCTCAAAACCAAGAGCCTCCACTCGTAGTCTGCCAGTGGGAATGACTTTGTATGCCTCTTTGTCTCACAAGACTGTGCATCAGTTGCAAATCAAAAATTTCTTGGGGGGAAAAAATCACTACTGTGATAGACTTTCCCATAGGGAACCTAACAGCTTGCTCTATTTTTGTCTTGTGGAAATACTTCAGTCCAGTTTAATTAATATTTCTGAGCACAGGCTGCTACTTTTCACTTCTTGGAAAACCTAGGAGTTGTCTAACTTCCTCCCTGGTTCAGTGCTCGTTCTGTTGCTTTTTTTAAAGAAACTGGCAGTTTCGTCTGGAATATAGTTGCTTTATTTACTTCCCCCACTTAAAGCCTGTTGAAATGCTAGCGGGGTTATATATAGCCAGTCCCCAGACACATGGTCCAGTGATGCCTCTTCTTTCTTAACATAAGGAGCACAATGCTGATCAGTGTGCATCATTAAAGTAAAATTGAAAATTCCAGTTTATGTATTGATTATTTGTGTTGTCCCAATTAGTATTGCTCCTTAAATAATACGCAGGGGAGGAAAAATGATAACTTTTTTTTTCCCTTTTCACAGTGAATCATTCTCTTCAGCAACTCAGTCTTCAGATTCACCTATCCGGTCTAATCTTTTTGGTATTGATCATGAACTGCTGAATAAGCAGATAATGGACTACAAAAGACTGAAACTGTCAAGAGTTACAGAAAATGTTCCTTGGACACAAAACCAGGAGCAGCAGCTGTCTAAGATTCAAAAGAAAATGAAAAAGAAAAAACCAAATAATAGCCCTGATGATGACATTACACCACAGAAATACTTACTGGACAGATATGAAGCTGATTATTTCGATGATGACACTGAATCAATCTCAGACTATGAGCTGGAGGATGAATTACAGGAGGTAGATGAATTAGAGACAAATGATGGCAAAACTCAAAGTCAGCCTACCATTAAACTGAAATGAGGTGGAAAAAGTTGGTCCCTCTAAAACTGAGAATGCCAACGGCACAAAAAAGACTGTCACAGCTACTGAAAGATTAGTTTTGTACCTCCTGTTTACAACTTCCTGTGTCAAACTTGCAGGTCTGCCACACATGGTGTACTAGTATGTTAGAAAAATGAAAATACTGTTTGTAACAAACTGTTAAGCAGTCTTAAAGCAGCTGTAGTTGTAGGAATTTCAGCTAGAGAGCAGTTTTCTAATAACCAAACATACGTAGTGCAGCAGTGTGAGCTAAATCTTCTTGCAGTTTTGTTATTTCCAATAAAATTATTGTTTCTGTGCTGAAATATTTTTTTAAAAATAGTCTGGATAATCACTAAGTGATGCTAACTGTTATTCTAGGGTCAGGAAGGAAGAAGAAAAAGAAATGATGGTAGTGTTCAAAGAACAGCCTTTAGCATATGAAGTCCAGAGCAGGGTGCTCTCTAGAGGCCCTAATCTAATGGCCAGGCTTGTTCCCCAAAAAGTTGAACCCCGCTGAGGTTATGGCTAATAAAGTAAAACCTTGGAAGAAAATAAATTTATTTATGTTAATATTCAGAAGTTCACAGTTGTGGAAAGAGAATTTTAACCAGAAAATAATGGAGAACTCATCTGTTGTGAAAAATTGGGCAAAGCATTGTCCATGGCCAAAAAAAATGGATTGAAATCTCAAAGGTGGAAAAAAAGCAGCAAGGAGGATTGCCCCAGTAAATTCTAAGATTTGGAAATGGATAAGAAAACATAAAAAGTGAAAATAAAATTCTCTGGCTAAAAGCAATTACAAAATAGTAGCACAAGTGTGTGAAGACAGAACGGTTGAAGCTTCAAAATAAGTTAGAACTAACAAGGTAGTAAAAAAGAATTCTACCTGAAATAAGAAATGTTTAATTCTATTAGTTAATGGGGGAGTAAAGAAAGACAGTGCAGAGAAGGCTGCACTACAGTACGTTACTTTAATTTTTCAAAAAGATTTGAAAGTCAGTGAATATAAGCTCCAGAATGTTTTAAAAATTCTAAAGACTTCTAGGTTGAAGAAAGAAGTCCAGCTCAGAAAAGAAAATTAAAATCTATTTGTAGGGTATTAGTAATTCCCTTGAAGCATATTCTGATGACTGATGTCCTGTAAGATCATGGGCTGTGAACGCCTGCAAGATATTCCTATAAGATATTTAGAGCTTGTATTGAATGAAGGTTGAGGTCTTAGAAATGTATGCATCACTTCAAGACATACATTGAAGCTGTAGTACTATCCTTACTTGAAGTGAGTGAATAATCCCACTAATTTTACCATGCCTTGTTCTTGGTTTCTTGGACTTCTCCCTAAATTCCGTAGGAGAGACATGCTTTGAAGGAGATACTACAGTTTGTTTTCCAGTGAGTGATGGTATTTATCATATCAGAAACCCTTCAGGTGCAGTATCACAGTTGTTCAAACCTAACTGTGAATTTGTTGCAACTTGGAAACAAAGCACTTAATGTTTTGAATGAAGGATAAGGGCCTCTTAATTCATGGAATCGTAGAATAACAGAATGGCTTGAGTTAGAAGGAACCTTAAAGATCCCTTGTCATGGGCAGTTGCCCACCCACTATAACAGGCTGCCCAGGGATCCATCCAACTTAGCCTTGATTGCCTCCAGGAACAGGGCATTCACAACTTCTCTAGGCAGCACGTTTCAATGCCTGTGAGTAAATAATTTCTTCCTAACATCTAATCTAATTCCCCCCTTGTAGCAATTGGAAAGATCAACACGATGGAAAAGGTGTTATAAAAGGGGTGTAACAACAGAAGGACCAGCATAGTAGAAGGGTGCTATAAAGGAAGAAGATTGCTCATCCATCTCTGAAGATCTAGGTTTGCAGAGGAAAGCTCCACCAGGAGGAATCTCCAGAAAGAGATCCTCCCAGAGCGGCAGTCAGCCCTTAAATGAGGTCTAAGAGAGGTGGAGCCTGGCTTCACCCCTTCCGGTTGCACAGGTGAATTGCCTTCACCTGTGCTTCCAGGGCTGACTGGGTCTTTTCCCCAGGTACTCAATGAGTGGTTCAGGCTGTGACTCAACAGTTCCCATACACCCCTTTTAGTTTAAAACTGTTCCCCTCTGTCCTGTCACTACCTGACTATGTAAGAAGTCACTTTCCCTCCTGATTATAAGCTTATTTTAAGCGGTCAAAGGCTAGAGCCTTTTCTTCTCCGGGCTGAACTAGCCCAGCTCCACTGGCCTGTTTTCATAGGAGACATGCTCCAGCCCTCTGATCATCTTGGTGGCCTTCTCTGGACCCACTCCAACAGTTTTACATCTTTTGGTACCTGCTAATGAATTAGTTTTTATATTGGTACTTAATTTGGTACTTGTTAAGGGGATCCACAAATTGTGTATTTTAGTTTCTGCTTTATAAAATGAGGGAATGACTTAACTCCGCCTAATAAAGTAAAACAAGCAACCTGTGTATTAGACTTTTGAATGAACAAAGAGAACAGGATTGATCTGTTGCTTCTTTAGTTTGGATCTCTATCTTAAAGGTTTGCAGTCCATAGATGAGTTTTGGTGTAATCAACAACCAAACCCATGCTCACTCTCAGCCCTAATACCTTCACTCCCCTATTAAGCAAGTGAGGGCTATTGACCTCTTCTTTCCACTGCTGATGTCATAGAAAGCAAATTTCAGTCAAGAAGACAGATTGATTAACATCTTATCGGAGGCTCCAGGGATGGGATAGCTATTTGAACTTGGTAATAAGGAAAATGAGGCAAAAGCAACCAGATTTAGAAGAGGTGAAAATCTTAAAATGACCAGGCAAGTCATGTGATGGGACAGACTGGAAGGAGGAAGCAGCCCATGGGAAATGGGCCTGTCTTCCAGAGAGGCCTAGACAGGCTTGAGCAGTGGGCCCAGGAGAACCTCATGAGGTTCTAAGGAACATGGTTTAGTGGGCAATATTGGTGGTAGGTTGATGATTGGACTAGATTATTTTGGAGGTCTTTTCCAACCTTAATGATTCCATGATTCTGTGATTCTGTGTTACTTGCAGTCGCAATCCTCCAAAACACCCAAGCATGCTATTTCAGCACATCTTACATAGTTACTGCTCTGCTTTCAACCTACTGAACTGGCCAAGATGCAGCACATTAGTAGTGTTATCGGAGGCTCACAGAACTGACCCTTTCTGTAAAAAATAAAATGTAACAATGGAAAGACAATACTAAAAGCAATTAATTTGAAGAGACAAATTAAGAAGGCAATTATGCTTATTGTACTGCAGTTCTCACTTTCATTTGACCAGCCACCAGAGTCAGACTATAATTATCTAGAACACACTAGTGATCTTGGGAAATTATGCTGTGTTCAATTCTTTGGAATGGAAGACAATTTTGAAGACAAAATACCAATATACTTCTTTGTAAGGTAAACACACACATCAAAGCATTTGTTTCCATTAACGTACTCAGGATTCTCTACTTTAGCTGTTTTATAACTTGGAAAAGTGTGAAGGACCGTAAGGTGGACATTAGCCACCTGCACATTATGCCTTCAACTTCTGCGTAATCTCTACATTCTTTATTCTAGCACTTCTGTAATTAGGACAGTTAGCTGTTGTACAGTATACTGACTGTATTTAAGAAAGTGTATGACTACATCACAGCTGAGGAAATACATGATAAGTAAGGCTGTAAAGGTCTTGCCTTATAGTTTAAAGAAGATAATCCTAAAAAATTTGTGCAACATGACTCCATAGTTCTCTAAATATGCACTGTTTACTTGTACAACAGAGAAAAAGAGATTAGAAACACTGAGAAAATTCTAGCAGCTTGATTTAAAGTGTTACTTGACAGATGTGTGCCTCCACAAAAATTAAACGATCTAATGAGGAAGTGGCAGCTCCTTTCTCACTTTTTCCCCAGTCCTTCCACATGTTTTCCAAACCATACTCATAAAATTTCACAGTACGTTTGCTGTATCTAAATCTAGTCTGTAAAGGAGGCATAGCTAAGTCAAGTATCCCACAATGCTTCATTCACCTAGAGAAACATCTCTCACCATTTTCTGCAGCAGCAGTTACTGGGAGAACTTTTCAGTTTTTCTAACAGGATACATGACAGGTAAGTGAAAGCAATGGCCTGAGGGAGGGGAAGGAAAGGGAAGAAAATGTTATTTGGGCACTATTAAACAAAACTTCGTTGCAGCTAACAGTAACACAAGAGATGGTACATAGTCGGACATCAAAAATGCTAGAACCTGGAGATCAGGAAGGAACACAACAGCACAAGGCAGTGCTATTTTAATTGGCCTGTTCTGTTCTACCTCTGTTTATCTCATTTCACTGGAATCCTACTTGAAAATTCCCTACTAAGGTCAAAAACTGAAAGTAGTGAACCGTAGAGTAGAATAATAGAATCATAGACTCATCACAGAATTACAGAATGGCTTGGGTTGAAAGGGGCCTTAAAGACCACCTAGTTACAAAACCCCTGCCGTGGGTGGAGTTGCCATGCATGAGATCAGGCTGCCCAGGGCCCCATCCAACCTGGCCTTGAACACCTCCAGGGATGGGGCATCCATAGCTTCTCAGGGTAGCATATTCCAGTATCTTACCACCCTCTGAGTAAATAATTTCTTCCTAACATCTAACCTAAATCTCCCCTCTTTTAGTTTAAAACCATTCCCTCTTGTCTCCCTCCTGTTTGTAAGCTCCCTTCAAGTAACGGAAGGTTGCAATGAGGTCTCCTCAGAGCTTTCTCTTCTCCAGGCTGAGCAACACAGCTCCCTCAGCCTGACTTTGTAGGAGAGGTGCTCCAGCCCTCTGATCATCTTCTTGGTCTTTTCTGGACCTGTTCCAAACAGCTTGCATCCTTCTTGAGCTGAGGACCTCAGACCTGGATGCAGTACTCCACATGGGACCTCACATGGGACAATCACTTCTGTCGCTCTGCTGGCCACCCCACTTTTGATGCAGCCCAGGATACAGCTGGCCTTCCAGGCTGCAGGCACACACTGCTGGCTCATGTTTTTCATCCATCAGGACAGCCAAGTCTTTCCCCACAAGGATGCTCTCAAGGAGTTCTCCCAGTCTATACACATATCTGGGATTGCCCCAACCCAAGTGCAACATCTCGCACTTGCACTTGCACATGTTGAATCTCATGAAGTTCACATAGGCTCACTTTTCAGGTTTGTTCAGGTCCCTTGGGATGGCATCCCTTCCTTCTGTCATGTCAACTGCACCATTCAGCTTGGTGTCATCTGTAAACTTCAAGATGCACTTGATCCCACTGTCTAGGTTGTTGCTAAAGATGTGTCATGGTTTTGTGATTTTTGGTTATTGGTATTTCACATCATAACATCGTGTAGTGTATGTACCTGGTTCTCAGAAGAGAAGGACTACTACATTCCCCACGGTACTTTGCTCCTCTGTTACCATTTTCCAGCCGGAGGGAAAAGATAAAAGCTCGCAGTATAAAAACTTGCAGATCATGAGACCTCATCCCTTTTTCCGCCGTCTCGTCTTGGCAGCACCTCGCTCTCCAGCAGTCTTATCGTCAGTAGTAGAGTAAGGCCTACCTTGATTTTGGGACATTCTCTCTCTCTGTATTGGATTTATCAGCTTAAATTGTAATTATATTGTATTATAGTGTGTTGTTTTGCATTCCAATATTTTATTTAGTAAATTAGTTTGTTTCTCCTCAGATTGTTGCTGCTGTTCTTTGCTCTCAGGGCCATCTCCTTACCCTTTTCCCCTTTTCCCTTTTCTCGGGGCATGGGTCTGTGGGTCCCCTGTCCCCTTCGTCACGGAACCGGGCCGAATGCCCTTAAACCATTGACATGATGTTAGAGTACTGGACCCAAAACAGACCCTGGGGGACATCACACATCATCAGCTTCCACCTGGACATGAAACCATTGGCCACAACCGTCTGCCTACAACCATCCACCCAATTCTTTATCCACTGAATAGTCCACAATTCAAATCTGTAGCTCTCCAATTTAGAGATAAGGATGTGGGACCATATCAAAGGCCTTACATAAATCCAGGTAGTCAACATCAGCTGCTCTTTTGTGTGCCAGTGCTGTCACACCACCTGACTAGCAGGGATTCCCAAGTGAGTATGACCTGACACACTGGTGTTGCATAGGAAAAACGTACTTTTCTGCACCCTTTCCTGTGTAGCTATCTGACTGCTGTCAGGATCCATTAGGATTTTTGCTAAGAAAAAGATGTTGGAAAGAGAGAGAGGCATGTAGCAGAAGTGCCTACAAAACCAAAAAAAAAAAAGGTCATTCTCTATTTCTTTTTAAAAGGCCTAGGTCTTTCAAATACAGCAAGGTCCTGCACCTGGGTCAGGGCAATCCCAAACATTAATACAGGCTGGGTGATGGGTGGATTGACAGCAGCCCTGAGGAGGACTTGGGCATGTTCGTGGAAGAAAAAATGAACAAGAGCCAGTAGTGTGTACTTGCAGCCCGGAAAGCCAACTGTATCCTTGTCTGTGTCAAAATAAATGTGATCAGCAGTGTGAGGAAGGTAATTGTCCCACACTGCTCCACCCTCATGAGGACCCATCTGCAGTGCTGCATTCAGATCTGGGGACACCAGCACAAGAAGGACACGGTTCTGCTGGAGCAGGTCTAGTGGAGGCCATGAAAATGATCAGAGGGCTGGAGCACCTCTCCTATGAACACAGGCTGAGGAAGCTGGGCTTGCTCAGTCTGGGGAAGTCTGGAAAGACATCATTGCAGCCTGCCAGTACCTAAAGAGGGCCTAGAAGAAAACTGGAGAGGGAATGTGTATCAGGGAAGTGTAGTGATAAGACAGCTGGCAATGGCTTGATTTTATGAAGTAAATAAAATACTTAAAAGTTTATTAAACTTGATACAGCTAAACACCGCACAGCCTCAGCCTTTTGCTCACTCTTCTTCCTTTCAGTGGGATGGGAGAGAGAATTGAAAGAAAGTAGAATTTGTAGACTGAGATAAAAACTTTTTACTAAGACAGAAAAGAAAGAGAGAATTAACAGTAATGATAATTAAAACATTGTATATATATATATACAAAGCAAGTGATGCCTAAAACAATTGACCATCCACCAATTGATGCCCAGCCATATCCCAAGCAGTGGCCCCTCCCCTGGCCAACTCCCCTCAGTTTTATAGCTTTTTCACATGATGTGATATGGTATGAAACACCTCTTTGGCCAGTTTGGGTCAGCTGTCCTGGTTCTGTCTCCTCCCAGCTCCTTGTCCCTCCCAGCCCCATTCCTTGGCTCTGTACAGCACTGCTCAGCTAGAACACAGCTAGAAACACTGGTGTGTAATCAACAATGTTTTTCTCCTAAAACCAAAACATAGCATCATACCAGGCACTATGAAGAAAAACAACTCTGACCCAGCTGAAACAAAGTCAGCTGATTAGGACATTCAAATCAATGTCTGATGAGGTTCGTGTTTGCACTGGATTGAAGTCTGAATTGGACATGCTAACAGGGTCAAATACAAAAAAATGACATAGTTTATAGCTATATACAGCCCTCTAGCATCATGACCCAGATGACAATGTAAGAAAGTCTTTAGATCCATAGTGATATTGTACATATTGAACTGATTGTAGTAGAAGCCCCAGTGACCTGGAAATACTGTTTTAATGTTCATGGGTCTGGTATTCTTCATTTTGAGCAACTTCTGATACGCAGTCAAAAAATGCAATTTCATTGAAAAAAGCAAGAGGTCCCTCAAAATTTACTTTTCTCCAAAGGTCAGCTGACAACAGGAAACTCCTGTTAACCCCTTAGATGATACTCCTTCCACAGAGGAGCCTTTTCCCTTTGCTATGTAACCAGGTTCCCTGTCACACTGAGCAACTGGCCCACATTTTTCCTAGTCTTTCTTCTGTCACTGATGTACTTATGGAAGCCTGTCTTAATGTCTTTGACATCCCTGGCCAGATGCAATCCTATCTGGTCTCTCTATTCCTCGCACGTTACCAGTCCTTGCTTCCACTTTTTATATGCTTTCTTTTTATGTTTGATTTTGGCCAGGAGCTCCTTGTTCATCCATGCAGGCCTCCTAGCATTTTTGCCTGACTTCCTGCTCATTGAGATGAACTGCTCTCGAGCTTGGAGGAGGTAATTGTTGAATATTAACCACCTTTCTTGGACACTGCTTCCATCCAGGACCTAATCCCATGGGACTCTTTCAAGCAGATCCTCACTGAAGCCATAATCTGCTCTCCTGAATTCCAGAGCTGTAAACTTGCTTTTCACCCTCCTCCTTGCCCTCAGGTTCCTGAACTCCATCATTTAATGGTGACAGCAGCCAAGGCTGCCTTTAACCTCCACATTCTCAACAAGACCAGCACAGAGCTGGTCCAGCAGAGCACCTCTTATTTTTTGCTCCTCTGTCACTTGGTGGAGAAAGTTGCTATGAATGCACTCCATGAACTTCCTTATTGCTGATGTCCTGCTGTGTTATCTTTTCCAAAGATATCAGGGAAGCTGAAGTCCTCCATGATGCCCAAGTCTTGCAAACGCAAGCCTACTCCTATCTGTCTGTATAGGACCTCATCCACTTGTTCTTTCAGGTCAGATGGCTTGTTGCTAATGTCCATCATAATATCAACTAACCCTATCTTCCCTTTAATCCTGACCATTAAACTCTCATTGTCCTCCTCACCCACTGCCAGGCATAGCTCCATGCAATCCAGCTGCTCTCTCATATGGAGGGCAACTCCCCTTCCTTGTCTTCCCAGCCTGACCTTCCTAAAGAGCCCGCATTGCTTCATTGCAACTCTCCAGTCATGGGAGACACCCCATGCCTTGTAGCCACTTCCTTTGCTTACAAGTGGTGGGGATTTAGCCCTTTTTAGTTGATCATGTTATCCTTCCCTCTCACATCACCTACATTCCCTTTGCTTGTCAAGTCTGTCTATCATACCCTCACAGGTCTTCTGGTTACTCCCTCCTTCCTCTGTCATTACTAGTTTAAAGCCTTCCTTATGTGGTCAGCCATCCTATTGGTGATAATGTCTTTGCCCTGCTTAGTGAGGTGGATTCTAGCTCTCCCATTCAGATGCTGATCTGCAAACAGAGTCCCATTGTCACAGAACCCAAAACCCTGCCACCAGTTCTATGACCAGTTATTGACTTGTGCTACCACTGCCCTCCTCCTCATAACCTTTCCTCTCACTGTCAGGTTGGAGGTCACTACCTAGGCCTCAGCGCCCTTGACTACTGCCCACAGTGCTCTGCAGTCACTTTTGACACTGTCAAATTTTGACACTGATAAGGTCCCTCCTCCTCTACAAGCATGATTTGCACCCAGAGTAACAGCAGAGGATAGTAGTCAGAGTGTTGGACCAGCTTTGACTCTCATGCCACATTATCCCAGATCTGGGCTCCCAGCAGATCGCAGATATCTCTAGTCAATAGGTCAGGTTTGACAGATGTGTCCTCCGGCTGCTGCAGCAAGGAGTCACCTATTATGTTGATTTTCCATTTCTTTCAGGTATCTTGCCTGGTTTATGGTTAGGTGGACCAGATCCATTTGGCTCCTCTTCAAATTTGAGGGCAATGAACCTATTTTGTAAGTGCAAGCCCTTAGGTGGCACAGAACCCTTCCTCTTGGCACCAGCAACCACCAGTTTCCATCCTTCTACTACAGAGGTTACACTTACCTTAGCAGTGGGTGTGAACACTGCCTCCTTCTCTCCTGCAGCTGGGGTCTAAGGCTATTCAAACTACTATGACTCAGAGAAAATTATCTGTTTCCCTTTCATCTTCTCTGATGCTGGAGAACCTGCTTGTTTCCTCCCATAACTCCTCCACTTAGCAGCACAGCTCCTTCACAATAGCACACTTCCTGCAAGACAGAAGGCCATCTCTCCTAGCATTAGTCACTCCTTGCAGCATGAGACTTGGAGGGCTGCACTTGCCCTCTTCAGCTTTGCCTGCGTTAAAGCCTCCACTCTGGCAGTTATATATATGTTTCAATACTTGCTGGAGAAGCAGCCACATGGTATATTACTACTATATCTGAGACTGTTACAGTGCTTTAAATACAGTTGAGCACTACACCCACTCCTTCATAAATTGTCACATAAATTGCTGCATCTGTTGCCTACTTCCATTAGCTGTGCTTTGGGCCTCTCTCAAGCACAATCTGCAAGGGTGGTCAACCATCCTTAATTAGAAGTGCTGTCACTGAAATGTGGTGGGATGATTCCCACTACTGTTCAAAAGGGACACGTGAGGAAGGAGGGGAGGAGGCGTTGGCCTCTATAGCAAGGAGGGAATACAGTATGAAGAGCTGTCCCTGAAGAATAGCCATGAGCAAGTCGGAAGCCTATTGGTGAGAGTTAGAGACCAAGACAACAAAGGGAGCCTTGTGGTTGGTGTCTACTGCAGGTGATATAATCAACTGGAGCCTGTGGATGAAGCCTTCTTCCTCTAGCTACAGGAGGAGTTATGATTGCAGGCTCATGTGCTGCTGGGGGACATCAACCACCCTGACATTTGCTGGAAAAGTAGCACACTGAGCTGTAGGCAGTCCAGGAGATGCCTGGAATGTATCAAGGACAAATTCCTGAGCCAGGTAATATACAGCCCCACCAGGGAGGTTGCAATGCTGGACCTGCTGCTCACTAACACTAGTGAACTGATTGATTGCATGTGGACTGGAGGCTGCCTGGGCTGTAGTGGCCATGCAATGGTGGAGTTCACACTCTTATGGGATACTGGACAGACAAAATCAGAATGTTAAATTTCAAGAAAGCCAACTTCCAGCTCTTCAGAGACTAAGTCAACAAAATCCCCTGGGAATCTGTCCTCAAGGACAAGGGAGCGGAGCAGAGCTGCCAGATCATCACAGAATCATAGAATAGAATCACAGCATCATAGAATCACCATGATTGGAAAAGACCTCCAAGATCATCCAGTCCAATTATCCACCTACCACCAGTATTTCCCAATAAATCATGTCCCTCACTACAGCTTCTGAATATTTCTTGAATACCTCCAGGGATGGTGACTTCACCACCTCCCTGGGCAGCCCATTCCAATGCCTAACCACTCTTTCAGAGAAGATTTTCCTAATGTACAACCTGAATCTCCCCTGGTGCAATTTGAGGCCATTCCCTCTAGTCCTATCTCTGGTTACATGGGAGAAGATGCTGACCCCCACCTCACCATAACCTCCCTTCAGGTAGCTGTAGGTAGCGATAAGGTCTTCCCTAAGTCTCCTCTTCTCCAGACTAAACAATATCAGTTCCCTCAGCCGCTCATCACAAGACTTGTGCTCCAGAATCTTCACTAGCTTTGTTGCCCTTCTCTGGACATGCTCTGGTGCTTCAATATCTTTCTTGTAGTGAGGGGCCCAAAACTGAACACAGTACTCAAGGTGTGGCCTTACCAATGCTGAGTACAGAGGGACAATTACTTCCATGGTCCTGCTGGCAACGTATTTCTGATACAAGCCGAGCATCGACCAATACCACCAGGTGCGTTTCTTCTACACAGACTTCCAGCCACTCTGCCCCAAGGCTGTAGTGTTGCCGGGGCTTGTTGTGGCCATAGTGCAGGACCCGGCACTTGGTCTTGTTGAACCTTATCCCATTGGCCTCGGCCCAGTGATCCAGCCTGTCCAGATCCCTCTGTAGGGCCTTTTTACCCTCAGGCAGATCAACGCATCCTCCCAGCTTGGTGTAATCTGCAAACTTACTGAGGGTGCACTCAATGCCCTCATCCAGGTCATCAATAAAGACATCAAGCAGGACAGGCCCCAGTGCCAGCCCCTGGGGAACACCATTCATGACAGGTTGCCAGCTGGATTTAACTCCATTCACCACCACTCTCTTTAAGGAAGCTTTCCTTAGGGCACAAGAGCTCTCTATCCACAGGTGTTGAAAAGTAGGAAAGGAAGACAAGAGACCCGCATGGCTGAACTAGGACCTGCTGGTCAAACTGGAGAGCAAGAAGAAAATGTATAGGCAATGGAAGCAGGGACAGTAATTTGCTGTATTAGGATCTGTATTAGGAAGGCTTCTTGTTGTCAAGGTATAAGGGATCTCTGTGCAGGAGTAACCTCAAGGGACTTAAGGGGAGATCCTGTTGTGCAGTTCACTGCCATGCAGGAGAGCTCAAAGGGGCTCTTGGGCTGCTCGCTGTTTATCGGATAAGATGATCAACTCATATTCATAAGTAACTTTTTTAGGCACATGTTCAATTGGTCCTCAGTGGTTGAACCATGTGTCTGCTATCAGTACTTTCCCACACCAAGTTTGAGACAGATTTGTGATTGTTATCAATACAGTTACTCGTCTTTCTGCGCAAGGCTAGGCAAAAGGAAGAAGCTGAGGGAAGAAGGAAGAGGGGAGGAACACACCATCCCAGGTGCCTAATTTCTAGTATACCTCTTTCCTTCCTCATAAGCTTTACAACAAAGGGTATCAACAGTGGAAAAAGAAATTCCTGCCATCAGGTGCTACACTTTCTTTGTCTTAGAGCTTGCTCTGCATACTTCCACCTGTCACAGATCCTGAAACAGACAGGCTTGTCACAGTCAAGCTGCCTGAACTAAAGGTCAGAATGCAGCCACAGCAGGGTAGTTCCACAGAGCAAGGAGAGCCAGGACTGAGGGGACAGTGAGACAGGCCAGTCTCTCCGACAAGACACTGTCTCTAAGTACTTGAGTAAGATGACCAGGGCAGGGCTCATGACAGTAACCACAGGCAGTTGTGCTCCAGAAGTCACCAGACAGCAACATCAACTTTTGTATTTAACAGCAAGTCTTTAGGAAGCCCATCAGAGGCTTGTTTGGTAGAACTCCCACTACAGAAAGTGGTAGGACTCCCAGTGCAGCATGGAGGAATTTGAGGCTTACTAAGCACTAGAAAATCCAAATAAGAGCAAAGTATTCTGAGACTCAGCTGCAGAGAAAGCTGTGAGAGATGCTTTCACCTTATTAGGCACTGAAATCCCGCGATGAAACATTATTGCTAAGAAATCACTACTTTCTCAGTCTATCTGGTCCTAAAACGACTTGATCCTCTTTACACTTACTCTCTTCTTTCAATTTCACTTTTTTCAAGGAATGTCTAGATGAGCTGAAATGATCTCAAACTCTTCTATTCTGCATCTGACCTTCTGTTACTAGAAGTCTGGAGTAACATCTGATAAGTCATGTTCAAAGTACATCTGTGCACCACAATGATGTCAGTGTCATTGTCACAATTTCACTCCATAAAAGAATACCAGGTTTGTTCCAATAACTGTACTTTCATGTGAGGTCACAAAATGTAGGACAATTAGAGCCTTCACCAAGGCTCCAGAGATTGCAGGTCTGAACTCAGCAACTGTCCAGTCCACTCTGGGATTCTCTCTTTGAAGCTTCTGGAACTCATTTGGTCAATAAATGTTACCTATCTCCTTATTTTGCAAAGAAGCAACAAGTCACTAACTCAGCTGATGGATTGAAGCAAGAACCTTTGGGTCAGTTGTCATATCTCAAGGTAGAACTCAAACCCTCCTGTTTTAAGTATGGCTCACTCTCATCTAGGCTACTTCTCTTCTACAATATTCATGCTCCTTCTTCTGTTGGGACATCTAAGAACAGCCCTTTAACTCAGAAACCTCAACATGAGCTTGCCTGTCACTGGTTATCTCACCGATAGTTGAACAACAGATAGTAGCAGCTATACCAGCCACCTTGGACCTGGCAACTTTTCTATCTGCTTGCAAACTGGACTTTGATAGCTGGGTTAGTCTTAGAAATAGCTCCAGAGTCTGCTAGTTAGATATGAAATACATCCATGAAACATTTACTTCAAGGAAAAGTTTTGAAGTAGTCATGTAGAATAAGAACTCCAGTCAATCTGTGAAGAGGCTGAGCAAATCTTATGTCTGGAAGGTATTCATATCAGCAGCTCCAAACACATTAATGGTAGTAAAAATGTGATCAGAACTAAGCTCCTCAGAGTGACCTTCCAGTGCTGCATTTTGAAGAAACACATGCTTCCTAAACATCAAGATTCCACTCTGCCTTCACTGCCATTGAATCTAACTGAATCTATCTATTCAGCTGTATTAAGCTCTACATCACAACAATCTCATTTTTTCCCCCGCTTTTCTTGAACAGTTTTCTACTGACTATAAACCTGCTTCTCTTTGTGACCTTTACAACTTTCCTGAGATTCCAGCAGCCTTCATTTGGACTTCTCTAGCCAAACACATTATGTAGCGTATTATTAGGACAAGATAACATGAAGACTAATTTTGATAAGCTGGTCATGGATTATTGTATAAATCAGCCTTATAATCTGTGTTATTTTCAGGCAATATCTAGAATTTGAAGAAATTGTATGTACCTAAGTTATTCGGAATTCACTTTGCTACATTGACAAAATCAGTTCATTTTTGTTCAAATCCAGATATTTTTAGTCCAGACCAGACATCAAAAACAGACAAGTTATCTCCTTGCTGCTCTGTAAGCTGACCTGTGCATCTCTCACAGTCATTCATCTCTCACAAAATGTAAGGTAAATTTTTCTGCTTGGTTTAGGAACACGTCAAGATCATGGAAGAATCTCTAAACCTTTTAAAACATCGTGGTTTGGATTTATTTGTCAACTCTGGGAGAGGGAGCAACATCACAACCACTTACACAGCTGAAACATTGCACTTCCAAGAACAAGTTTGCCAGTCATCAGTGCTGCACACTGGCTAAGCTGTCTAGATGGACCACTATGATTCCACAGTAAATGATCTTTTGTTCTGTTTTTTCTTTTCTTTTTTCCCAGCAATAGTTCATTAAGCCTCTGAATCCATACAAGTTTAGTGTCTGCTTGGGGTATTGTAAAGTCAAATTGCTGTAACTGAAAATTTAAATGTCTTTTCTCTTGTACAGAGAGCAAAGAAGCTCCAACCACAGAAATACTCAAGCATTATTATTATGTTTTAAAGTGAAGGAACTTTGAACTATTTGAGATTGACCATAAAGACTCATAGATCCCATATTTAATAAAATTGTCAGTTGTTTTTGACTTAAGTTATTCCCTTTCATATCAATGGGAAAATTCCTTTATATAGGAATAAAATACTTAAATATTCATTCAATGATTTCAAGATGTATGTAGCGCACTCCTTAGAAAAATGAAGCTGTAATTTATTTCAAATAAATATCCAGACATTGGGTCTTGATTGGCCAAAATCAGCATAGCTTCATGGAATTTGCTCAAATATGTTGTTTTACAACATTTCATCAAGGACTAGATACAATATCTGTTTGATCAGATAACTTAAAAAAAATTCCACTTAATGTCAAATCTGGTGAAAATGAGCCATCAAGTTTAGCTCTAGTTATTCTCTCATAGATTACTATGCAGTTTAGTTTAACATCAGCTATTCTATGTTTTGTTTTATGCCATCTTCCATGAAATTCCCAGCACACCAAGCTAAGCTTAGATGGGGTACACTCCCTGAGATGTTGCTTTTCCTTAAAGACTACACCCTGTCCAAACTTGGTTACTATTGTGGATATATAGATACATTAAAACACAAATACAATTTATTCTAAGAACTTGTTAAACATTTCTGAACATATGACATGATCTATTTGTTTTGTTAAAATTCCCTCACGAGGACTGAGTCCAGAGATTTGCACACGCCTCTTCTTTTGTTATTAATGTGTCTAACTTCAGAACAGAAATGAAAACCCATTGTGCAGTTTCCAAATTAGAGTTTGGGTGTTAAAGAATCCTCAGAAATTCACATGCCTTCTAGCTATGACAATTGCTCACAGCAGAGAGTGGAAATGAGAAGATGTGTTTTATTACAAGTAAATGAGAGAATAGCTTTATGGGACCATTGTTTTTTTTTTTTTACAGTGGTATTCGATGTTTTCAACTGTGTCATCCTTACAATTTCTCCAGCACTCACTTGGCAGTGTGCATTAAGATGTAAAAGTAACCAGACTTTTTGAATATAGTTTCTTTTTTGAATATAGTTTCTTTTTGCATAATTTCTGTTTGTGTTTCATTTTGCTCTATCTTTTCTTTGTGTGTTGTTTCTTCACTTCCTTCTCCCAGAGCTGTTGCTCTTTCATTCTTGATAAAAACTTGCTTCAGTAACTATTGCATTCATTCAGAGGCTTTACAGATTTCAGTGGAATTTTGGGTTGGTTTAAGGAAACAGGCTCTACTAGCATTGCCAAATACTGAGCACATTAAAAAAAAATTGTTATTTTCAATGGACTTATGTGCACTTAACTGCACTTCAGCTCTCAGTATCTTGTTTTGTTTGAACGAGGAGAACCCAAGAGTTGTGACTGTAGGGTACTGTTGCTTAGAGAGGATGGACAAGAGAACGCAGAGAGCAATGGAAGAGGGAAGCAGAGGGAGACTGATGCATGCTGCCTTTAAGAAACTCTTCCCAGGTCTTCTGTTTCTTGTGAATTGTGGCAATACTACCACAATCAATGAAACACCTTTTTTAGCAAAGTAAACACATGGACTAGGACACATGGACAAACAGAGAAACTGGAACATCTTGTGGGGAAGAGATTTTGTAAAGTAATTTACATTAATCTTTAAATTTTAGAACAAATCAATGAACATATTCATTAAGCAGTTTTGAAAATGATTGCTGAGACTGATGTGTGCTTCTAAAGCAAGGAGAATTTTGTTAACATTATGTTAATATAAGTTGATGTAGAAAATGTACATTCCAGTTGAAGAGAAAATATACTAGCCAAAACTTGCCCAGATAAGGCATTTAGGTCAGCTACCAGTTTGGGCAGTTATTCCAGGACCTGGGAGGCAGCTATAAAATTTAATTCTTCTGTCTTTAAAACAGATACTGAGGATTTCCTTCTGCCAACACAACTGATGGCTGTACAACTGCAGGCATGATCTCTGCTCTTGCTGTTCTGAGTAGAACTAATGAGAAAGAGCCAACGTGGTGAATGTCAACTGCCAACACAGTCACTCGCTGCTGTTGTCACTTCCTGCAGACCTAACTGTCCCATAGTACAAGCAAAAAAGTTACTTAATATGTTACTGTTAAATGTTAGTTAAAATGCTACTTCAAGATTGCTATGAACTTTACAAATTTTTAACTCTGGTATGAGAGCAAAGATACATGTAAACAAAATGAAATCTCCCAAATTCTTGATGTCCAGCAACAATGCCATGCAGAACTACTTGTCTTAAAATACATTTCCAATGTAAATGTCTAATCCCATTGAGTTTAGTTGATCAAAGCTATTATTTTATTGTAAACAACTAATCTTTTTTACTTTTTACTCTTCTCGACATAGTGTGTTTCTGACTTTTCTTTCTTCTCTTCACTCTGCTGTTGTCCTCAGGACCACTTACTGACATTGTTGTTGATTTATGGGAAAAATACAAACATTGCTCCTCTTTTTTATCCCTATCCATTTTTATTCTTCCATGTCCTTTTCCTAATTTAATTTTGGATGTTGCTATCCTATTTCTTTTCTTCAACTGGAGGATTCTGAACTCTATTCACAGGTTTCACTTTAGAAAGCCTTTATCACATGCTGGAAGCTAATGGAACTATTTTTGATGTGTATAGTTAAGTTCTGGTCCTGCAATGTGAGAATGTAACCGCCTTTCTCAAGTAAATGAGCAATAACTTCAATTAATTCAAATAGGATCTGAGTTTATTGAACACTGCGGGATTTGACTGCTGAAGATAAGCAGACAACAGATTTACAACCGACATTCCTATATAGGTAGATTAATTTATGCACTTCGTGAAGTACTTCCCATTTTTACTGCAGTGCTAGAAACTGGCAGAAAGTGTCTGTACATTAACCTTGGCTATCTTCTCTGGGTGTCCCTGCTTGAGCAGGAAGATGGGCCAGATGACCTTCAAAGTTCCCTTCCAATATCAACCCTTCTTTGATTCTTTGATGAGAAAGTAAGAAATATTCCACAGCTTTGTTATTCAGTCCTTTTCTCAATTTGAGTTAATCTTTTTAACACATCCATTGAAGGGTGAAGGGTGTAGAGAACAAGTCTTATGTGGAATGGCTGAAAGGACTGGGGTTATCTAGCCTAGAGAAAAAGGAGCTTAGGGGAGACCTTATTGCTCTCTACAATTACCTCAAAGGAGGTTGTAGCATGGTGGAGGTTAGTCCCTTCTCCCAAGCAACAAGTGACAGCACAAGAGGGAATGGCCTGAAGTTGTGCCAGGTGAGATTTAGTTGGGATATTAGGAAAAAAGTCTTCACTGAAAGGGTTGTGAAGCTTTGGAGCAGACTGCGCAGGGAAGCAGTTGAGTCACCATCCCTAGAGGTATTGAGAAGACGTGTAGATGTGGTGCTGTGGGACATGGCTTAGTGGTAGACTTGGCAGCGCTAGGGTAATGATTGGAGTTGATAATTCAGAGTTTTTTTCCAACCTAAATGATTCTAAGATTGATTGAAATGCCGAATAATTATTTGGTGATACTTTGTTGCAACAGAAATTTAATGTTTTTGATTATGCCAGACACACTGGGCATTTTCATTCTGACAGTGCCATATTTCATTATTTATTAATTAGTAGATTGCAGCTAATGACTTTGTTAAAAAATTATGTTTTGATTAACTAGGACATCTTGTAACTCCTTGCACTGTATAGAAATTTTTATAATATTGTAGTCATGTGTCTACTACAAATAATTTATCTTTCAAAGATGACTGCCATTTCTTTTCATTAAATTTTCTGAGTCTTGACTTACCTACACCATTATTGACTATACAGTGGTGTAGGAAATAATGAAATAGATCATACTGATTTTTAATAACAGAAGGGTATCATACAAAACATTTTACAAGTAATTATGTTTCAATACACTTATTAGTGTTAATTGCAAACAATTTTTGTGGTGACTATTATAAAAAAACAGGATAATTGTCTGTCCAGACGTAAACTTCATTCTTGTTACTTTTTGAGATGATTTCCGTTGGTATAACTTTCATAAGCTTTGATGGGATTTGGCCAACACGTTGAGCTGCATATGATCTATACATAGGCATACAGTGAAATTTATGACTAACAAGACCAAAAGCAAAATTCCCATTTGCTTCCATGAGATGAGAACTTACTTCACACAGTGAACACTTAATGAAACTTTGGTTGAAGTAGGTGGTTGGTGAATCCTTTGCAGATGAGATTAAGAGGATAAGTGGAGCCAGGACAACCATGAAGGGAAGAGGAGGACTGACAGTTGCCTCAGGAAGCCAGCAGAGATGGGGAAACACATCCTGGTGTGCCCAGAACAGGTTCAGCACAGTGCCATACTATCTGAGGACCTCCCCTGGGGCTCCGGCTCTGCAGAGGCACAGCTCCAGTGCTAGCACAGCCATCGGCTTGGAAAAGAAGCACTAGGGTAATAGGTGTAAGCTACCATGGAGGTGCGAGGTGAGGCCTCCTCCAATGTGAAGCCTATTTGTAGGGCTCTATTGGCTGCTGGAGGGGGGTGGGGCCTTCAGCCCCTACCAAAGGCAAATGAAGCATCACTCATCCTTCCATGCAAATTAGGAAAGGGCTTCTGGGTGAGCACGTGGTGCCCTCACATGATAGGTATGCCACCAGGCTCCTGGATGACGTCATGACTCCAGTTCACGTGAGAGCCCCCAGCAGCCTATCTTAGAAGGGCAGGTTACAGGGGCCCAGGTGAGCCCCGGACCCAAAGCACACCCCTCGAAACTGAGACCCCTCCCTCAGCCCCGCCCACTTATCCTGGGGAGCCAATGGGAGCCTTGTCCAAAGTCTCTTCTCATTGGCTGTCTGCCTAGCATACTAATAAGTCCCAACGTCACTTCCTGGGGTAAATCGAGCGCCATTTTCTCTTTCTGGCTCTAGATGAGGGGTGGGCAGAGGCTGTGGCGTACGTATTAGGCGCTGCCGCGAAGAGGCTGAGTTGCGCACGGCCCCAGTGATGCCGGTGTCGCCGCCGTCTTCGCGGTGCACGGGGTGAGCGCGGCAGCCAGGAGGTGGTAGTGGTGCTGGCGGTGCTGATCGCGGAGGAGGAGGAGGAGCCGCGAGGCGTTGGGCACGGCGCGGCAGGGGCGCGGCTGCGGCCGAGGCTGCTGCGACTGTACTGCGGTGGAGCCCGGCCCTGCGAGTTGCGGGAGGTAAGAGCTGCAGCGTGGGCCCGCGACCCGGCGGGAGCGGCGACGAGGCAGCGGAGAGGCGAGCTCCCCCTGCAGCTCGGACGGGTAAGTGCATCAGGGCTGAGGCGGCGGCGCGCACGTACGGCTCTGTGAGGCGCGCGGTGCTGGAGTGGACGCGGGAGTACCCGGCTGCGCAGGAAGGTTTCCGGAGGCGGTGGGGTGTGCCTGCGCGCGGACTACAGTGGCATTGCTCTCTTGTCCGCTCGCGCTGCTGGATCCCCATTCCCTCCTTGTTGAAGGATAATGGGCTACAGGAGTGTTACAGGGGTGAGGGAAGGACTTGGAATCCTAGAACCGTGTGAGGATTTCGGGAGCTCTATCGCCCAGTGTGACTGCTGGACCTGAGGGAAGACTCCAGCAGTGGCTTGCTAAACTAAACAAGGGTGATGTCAAGCCACTGCTTCTTGTGGACATCCATCACGGGCTTGTGTCAGAATCATCTCCCTGTCCCCTGTTGGCAGTGGATATACCGGAGGAGGGACTTCCGGGTTTGTCTGCGATCTGGAACTAGAAATCAGTGCGCTGTGGCTTCTGAGAGCAGTTCTAATGCTCTGTGTTTAGCGTTTCGTACACAGGTGATTAGAACCTCATTTTATTCTAATTCCCATCTACGCCTAAGTGATTATGTATTTAAGGAACTGACTTGTTGTGTTGCAGAATCTCTGGATGATAACTCTTAATTCAAGGCAATATGGATATTTGAAATAGTTTTATTGCTACAGAACTGTAATGTCCACGTTAGTAGTATGCATGCAAAATGAAAAATACAATATTAATTGGATGTAGAAGTTCTCTATTAAATTCATGTGGTTATTCAATGACACATATTTTTGAAGAAATAAAAGCTTTATGATTAACATCAGCAAACGTAACCTGTAGAGTCAAGTCAGTACAACCTTACGAATATGCTTGTCTTGTTTGAGAGCAAGTAGCAGTGAGTGTTTCCCCTCCATTTATAAATGGAATAAAACATAGGTGTTTGACTCGTCTTGCAACAGTTCAGTTTTGTACGAGGAAAGTTGCATACAGCTCTCTACCAGCTGATATGCAATGCTGTATTGGAGAAAATAGGTTGATTCCTTTGAATGTCTTCTGTAATCAAAGATACACTTAATGGCTTGAAGTTTTAAATAGCTATAATGAAATATTCATAAAGGCTAACTCTTGGGATCTCCAATCTATACTCTGAAAATCTTAGTACTCTTTTTAATAAATCTTTTGTTTGATTTTGAAGAAGAGGACTTTAGCAATATTCAGGAAAACTGTGTGTAATAAATATCCAGTATTCTTATTTATGTTTTCATATCTTCTGTAAGAAGAACCATAATAATAGCAGGTGACTTCATAGAAGCTTTATTAAAAGCAAAGCAAAACCACAGCAGCCCTTTCTCTCTTCATATAGAAAAAAACATTTCAAATTTTGAGGAAACAATCATAGAATGTCTTAGATTGGAGGGCACCTTGAAGATCATCTACTTAAAAACCCCCTGCCATGGACAGAGTTGCTACCCACTAGATCAGACTGACCTGGATTGCATGCAGACTGACCTTGTATGCCTCCAGATATGAGGCATTTGCAGCCTCTTCCAGTGGTTCACCACCTTCTGAATAAGAAAATTTCTTCCTTACATTGACCCTAAATCTCTCCTCTTTTAGTTTAAAACTGTTCTGTCACTGTCAGACTGTGTAAGCGGTTAGTCCCCCTTCCTGCTTGTAAGCTTTCTTCGAGTACTAAAAGGCCACAATAAAGTTTCCCAAGAGCCTTCTCTTCTCCAAGCTAAACAAGTCCAACTCTCTCAACCTTTCTTTGCAGGAGAGCTGCTTCAGCCCTCTGATTGTTTTTGTGGCCCTCCTCTGGACCTGCTCTAGCAGCTCCACATCCCTCCTGCACTGTGGGCCCCAGGCCCGGACACAGTACTATGGGTGAAGCCTCCTAAGGGCAGAGTAGAGGGGACAATCGCTTCCCTGCTAGTGACCTCTCTTTTGATGCAGCACGGTGTACTGTTGGCCTTCTAGGCTGCAAGAGCATGCTGTTGGCTCACGTTAAACTTTTCATCCATCAGGACCCCCAAGTCTGTCTTTATAGGGCTGCTTTCAGTAAATTCTTCTTTGTCTGCACTTGTATCTGGGATTGCTGTGAAGAAGTTATATTTCAGGAGGCACAGATAAAAGTCCAGGGAATGGAACCATTTGTCTTAACATGTGAGATGTCAGAGCAGGTAAATGGGTATGACTTCTTTGAGGGCTTGTATACCTCTTAGAATGGTACTTGACTGAAACAAAATTGACTAAAGTAAAACCATGACCAGGCTGCCTTCAAATTCCTCTAGGTGGTTTCTCAGTGTGCATGTCTTCCTAGCTGCTGTCTCTGCCACTTTCATTCTTACTCTTTAGATTTTGGGAATTAGTTATTATTATTTGCTTCCATTTAATTTTCAGGTTATTTTTATTGTTTTCTTAATGAAATTGACTTATCAACTTTAAATGAGTTTATTCAAATGAAAATTAAGAACTCTGTATTAGTATTTGACAAGTCTGAAAGTAACTGAAATATAAGTTGACAAATAAACCTTTCAAAATACTTCCAACCCAAATAATTAACGGTCCATTAAAAAAAAAAAAAACAAAACACAACTTTAAGTAAACTTTCTTCCAGAGTTGCTCATTAAGCAGTTCATTAGATGAGGAAGTATAAATACTGAAGTCAATCAAATTTCCAAGGCAGATGTTATAAAGAGAAAAAAAATTCTGTAAGCGTGTCAAAATCTTGCTGCTATAAGCAATTCTTTAGATTACTGAATGCCAGCATCGTAACAGCAGGTCTGTATATCAGTTTCTGTGCCGATTCTGATGTCTGAAAAGGGCCATATTGCAGCCTTTTCCTCTCTGGATTTTCTAGTAGGGTTTATATCTAGCTGTCTGTTCCCATGAATTTTCTAGAAACTTCTCATCTAGTATTCTTTCAGATTTTGTTGGAGACACTTGCATGTGTGAGGAAGCTGTACTTACGTTGCTGCTCCAGCTCTATTCCAGCTCCATATTTGATTGGATTGCAGTTGTCTTGTTTCTGTATGAACGCAAGCGAAAATGGCACTGATTGATACAAGATGGAAAAAAATCACGGTGTTAATTGGCACAGGTTTCCCAGAACTCTGTCAAATCTGTCCATGCAGGTTTTGAGGGCATGAGTAGGTGAGGCGGTCGGTTGTGGTTTGTCCAGGTCACTTCCTGAGGTCTCTGCCAAGGTGAATGAGTATTGTTCTAAGAAATATATGTAAAAGGAAGGCAAGTGGGAGCTTCTGTTTTGGTGGTGATGTATCAATTTAAAGAGTTGAAATGCAGACATTTCCACTTCTTTCTATGCAGAGAAGTTACAGCCAAACATAATTACTTGGTGAGTGAGTAGTATTTGTCTTTGACAGGTAAGACACTGTCCACAGTATTACCTTGTTAGTATTAAAATACTTGGTACTACTGGAAGGGGAGGAGCTGCGTTAGTGATCTCTGTTTAAAAAGCTGAATCTAATTGTATCTTATGGGTGAATACAGATAATATAGAAGTGAAGGGAACCATTAGTGCTGTGTAATACCTCCAGTTTGGTGTATTCTTACGGAGTTTTACCTATTTGAACACTGGATGTTGGAATAGATTGGTGGATTAAATGCCTGAGCAATGTCTGAATGCCCTGTTCCAAACTGTTTATATAAAACGAGTTTGGATCGGGACATCAGCTGCTGCAATGATTCTTTTACTATGCTGCTAACTTTTTGGGATTTTCCCATATGAAATGTGCTCTGTGTAAGCTTGGTACATTACCAGCTGTTAGGAACCTCATTTGAAAGTTACTTGAAATAAACTTACCTTCAACAATGTGGTTGATCAAGGCTCCTTTCCTACAGTAGCTCCGATTTAATTTTACTGTAGTGCTTTCATGTTGAATTTTCTTGATTAAGAATGGAATGCATACCAACAGAAAGCTGACTATGTTATGTGTAGAAACTGTGTGCAAGCTAAGGCTTGAAGAATGTTCAGAACACAAATGAGTAGTAAAAGAGTATGGATAATAAACTAGATAGTAATCAAAGTATTAAACTGAAGGCTTGAAGGAATGAGTTTAGCAAGTTGAAATTTCATGACCCATATGGTGGTGTGTTGCTGTATCTAATGGATACAGAGCATATTGGTGAATAACTTAACATCTTACTGCCAAGCAGTCTAAAGACCAGCTGAATAACCTCGTACATGGTACAGAGGCATCCATCTTACTGGATTGAAGATAAACTTGAAAACTGGAAAATAAGTCACTTATACTCAAAGTTCTTTTTCTATTGTTATACTTTCTGTCTTCTAGATAAATGACTTCAATTTTAGGAAGTTTGCTGGTCTTTAAAATACAGACAAAAAACTGAGAGATGGATGTAATGTACTGTGTATTACCTTTGTATACTAATGCTTCTGTTTTATGAGATAGGCTTGCCTCAAAAAATGTCTGCTTCATCTTCTTCAGTAGTAAGTTAAAGGACGGAGATGAAGGAACTGTTTCCAGTGGAACTTACGGTATTGAACCACAGCTCCTTCTGGCTGAGCTGAGGTTGGTGTTCTGTCACTCTGTTGTTGTCTGCAGTGGATCTTGGGGTTGGTGCACATAACCTGCCTTCTTGGAGAACCTGATAATAATGCATCAACTGGAGACTACAAATCCCAGTCGACTTTGGTTTAAGAAGAGGACTTTAAGTCTTTATTTTACTTCTTGGATTTTGATAGAAGAATGCCAGACTAGATAACGTGATTTATTCCATTCTTTACAGGTTCCTGACCCACATGAATGGTGGTATCAGAATGTCTTCCAGGCTTCTTGTCAATAAAAAAGATTAGAAAACAAGACTAGCGTCTGTCCAATGGGGCTCACTCTCCATTTCTTTCTACACGCCTTTCCTTTGCGGGGAGAAGAAGAAGAGAATAGCATGTGAGTTCTTCAACTTTTAATTTAATAATATAAGTTGTATATCTTGTACACATCAATATCTTTTTTCCTTCAGTGATGACATATAAATTGGAAAATTTGATTTACTTTTTTTGCTATTGGTAAGACTTCAGCCTTCTGTGGGAGGCTTTTATTTTTATTAGCTATTTACAGAGTAAAGATACCCTTTTGACAATGAACATCTTTTTATTTGCTGAGAAGTAATTTTTCACTATGTTCAGGACCGTCAAGACTCAAGTACTGTTTTGGGTATTTTTCCCTATCACCCCTTGTCCTGGATGGTTGAAATGTTTAGAAATAGAGCTCTGCTGTCTCTTAAATTTGTCTTCAGGGAACTATTTAAGAAGAAATAGCTACGAGGCCTTCATTAACCTTTTTTTCAGTGTGGAGTAGTTTCATAATATTTTGTGCCTATTTAAGTTTCTTAGATTTTAGTCATTTAAGACTAAACTGCATTTCCTTGTCACCTAGGGAGGTGGTAAATACGCATACTTCTAAAGCAAAGTCTGTAGATGTTCCTTATGTTTGGACTGGGAGCTGGAGGCATACAAGTGGTAGTCTCCTAACACAGCTGCCTGGGTAGAGACAACAGCCCAGCTGCTGGGCACACACTAGACCCTTGGTGGTAGTATGTTCTAGAACATGGCTGTCCAACCTTTTGTCTTGCCTGGGCTGCATTGAGTGAAGAGGAATCATCTTGGGCCATGTATAAAATAGTGTAGTTTATGTAGCAAAACTTCCTTTTTAATATTTTTCTTAAAATATATATAAATATATATAATATAAATATAATAAAAAGAGCAACAAAAGCATAAAACTAGTGGGATATTCGACCTTGTTTTTGTGAAACTAATGTATCAGTGTTTGATTTCGAGGAAGTGATTGCAATTCTTAGTGAGTTCTCAAGGTGTTTGATATTTTTGAAATTTAACTCTTTCTGTGCACATGGTCAAAATGGAATGACAAGAGTAAGGCATGACTGAAGCAAGGAATATCTTTCTCTAATAAGATAGGGCTTATAAAAATCTAGTGAAGAGACATGGTCAAATTTTTCTTTGAGTGGAATGTCTGATTGCATCTTTATACATTCCATTTGAAATCTTGCAGGTAATTGTTGACTGAAAATGGAGTTGCAAATATACAAAAAATTGATTTTTCCAGCAATCCTGAAACTTATTCTCAAATTCCTCTATCAAAATGGAAAGCATGGCAGCATATCTTGCTGTTCACAGGACTGTGTTTAGCCACTTTATCGAAATGTATACCATTATTTGCTATAACTTCAGTTATACACTGCACTGTGCCCTCACGTGTCCTGGTTTCAGCTGAGGCAGCACTAATATCATACTGCTAGTTTGGTTGTTGCTGAGTAACGGATGTGTGCCCAGGGCCGGGCTGGGCCATGAAGAGCATGTCATGATTGGGCAGGGGGTGGGGCACATTACTAACTGTGCTGGGCGTGTGTGGCCCACAGGTTGGACATGCCAGTTCTAGACAAAGGATGCATTGTGCAACAACCCTTCAAATAGGTGAAAGGTTGGAACCCTTCCACCAGCAGATATTCTGTCTCTTTGTGATTTGTATATATGTTTCAAATACTTGTCCCCCTCCAGCAAATTTTGAAGTCAGTGTCATGCAGCTATAGTTTTTAATTATTCTAGTAGCCTATTTTATGCCAGAGTCAGTTTATGGCAGCAGATTTTCATAGAAGGGAGAAAAAGGGAAATCTGGGTTTAACTAGCAATCATATTTAAAGCATATACATGAGATGCCTCTCTTTATAATTTGGTTTGTTGTCACATGTTGGCACTGTAACATTCAAGATGAAAGATGTTGATAATCCTCTTTCCTGAAAGAGTACAGTTCTTGTATTCACATTCACCTGCAGAAACACAAAATACACTATAGTTACCATAGGGACATGATGAGATAGGAAAGAAGAGAGTTGTTTGTTTTGATAGGAGAGAAGAGACCAAGGGGTTCCTTCTTCTTAAGGGGGAAGCAAAGTTGGGAGGAAGCGATCTACAGATTGATCAGACAAGTCATTGGTTTAAGGCTTTTGCTTTTATGTATTGAGTATATTTTTGAGATTTTATTTTTTAATACTGTTAAATGTGAGTGCCTGTATTCAATATGACATAATTTTTTAAACTTTTTTCAGGAAAAGTGCAAAATGTTTCAAATTCCTGTTCAAAATCTTGATAATATCAGGAAGGCTCGCAAAAGGGTGAAAGGCATTCTTGTGGAACTTGGGCTCGACAGCTGCAGGGAATTGTTGAAGGTAAAGTATTTCAAGTAACATAAAACAGGCTTGAAGAAAGCCTTGAGAGAACACTTTTATTGTAAATATGATGTTCCTCTGGCCTAGACCTTTATGATGACGTAAAGAAGAAAAAATTGCATCTTTAGTTGAAGGATTACTTAAGTCTGAGTACCTATATGCTAGAAGTGGAACTTAGTTTTTTTAGTACATGATGTTGAAAGAAGCTTCATTTCTCAACAAAATATGTTACAGGTGGTGCTGTCTGTTCTCTACTAGTAATAGTAATAATTTCACAAAAAAGAAATGGAACAACTTCAGGAGAAATGCTCCAGACTCATGAAACGCAGTTTGTATATTACGCAGTAACTTTTTTGTTGTTCTTTTAAAATCACAAACACAGGAAGACTTCATATATCGAGAGCTTAATTGCTTTGAGTAGGTTCAGGAGGAAACCTCTGAAGGATATACAAATAAACATAATTTCTAAAAATCAGCAAGAGATTATATCCAAATCTTTCTCTGGCTTTTAAAACTTGTCTTTGGGAGAAAATACTCAAACGACTTACTGAGTCGAGGTTCAGTTCTATATCTTTAAAAGTATATGCAAGTATGCTGAGGCAATCAAAGTGAATCTAGTACCATTGTTACAACTTATTGGAGAAAGTTCTGTACAATAAGCCAGAGGAATTTAAACATTGGATTGGCAGTCCTAATACTGGGGAAGAAGTATAAACATAGCAACCTGGTTACTGAACACAAGCTTTTCTGGCTGTGGCTTGTTCATGACTTTACATTGACTGTAGCCAAGAGCTGGGATTAATTCTGTGTGATGGTACTAAAATAACTCTTTGTAGGGGTGCTGTTATGACTCTTGGGCTGTTCTTTGAACATGTATAAGGAAATGATGTGAAGAAGTGCTTAAGGTCTGTGTGCATATCTAAATCTGGAACATACTTGGTTATTGCAGTTGAACAATGCTGTGAGTGAGTAAATGTAAGAGCTCAGAAAGTATATTTGTCAAGTATTTTTATTTTTCACTGTTTTTATTGTTGTATTTTGTAGATAAACCTTCAAAAACTCATCTGTCTTGAGGCTTTGAAGATGTTTTGATGCTAGTGTGTTGTTTTCTATAAGTTTAGTTGCACTATTAAGTTTTTTATTATCTTTGGGATTTGATGGTAAACAAGAAATACAGTTCCCTGTTGTGGTTTTTCTTTTTTTTAATAAAACTTTAAAAGGTATTGACATGAAACAATTGTGTGGAAGCTTATATTCTGGAAAAAAACTGAAATATGGGCCCAAAAATATCAAATAATTCTCCTTCAACCAAGTTTATAACTTAAAATTTGTTTTTCCAGACACTCTAGGGCTGTTTATTTCTTGTGACTTTTTTCTTTAAGGGTGTTTGTCTAAATAGGAAAGAAGTAGCTTAAGGTTTTTTTCTTCTCCTTCAAATATTAAGGTGGATTTCTGGACTTTGTGCTTTTGAGAAGACAGGACAATTCAGGAAATGGTATGAAGTAACATGATACAGACTCGACTTCTTGTCTGGACTTAAAATTTGGTCTTAAACTCTCCTAATAAGGCGTGATAATGGATGATAGCTTGAGGAAAGTGGAATTTTCATGTACAACTTAGTAACTCTTGGTAGATTGGTGACCAGAAAGAAGGATTGTTTGTTAGCTAAATGTTCTTAATTGTTCTCCGCTAGGAAGAAAACATCAACCTTCTGTGTTAAACTATGTTTGAATGTCAAAGTAACTTATGCTGTAATGTCGGAGGATTTCCTTTGGGTAAATCTTTCTAGCTGCTTTAGCATACTGTGTGACCTCATATATAAGCTTTCATTTAAACTCTGGGCACTTAAGTGTTTTCTGGGAAATAGCGATTTTTTTGATAGAGGGGAGAAAACAATTCTCAGTTGTAAAATGCTGTTCTCTTC
Organism: Numida meleagris; assembly: GCF_002078875.1. NCBI lineage: Eukaryota > Metazoa > Chordata > Aves > Galliformes > Numididae > Numida > Numida meleagris. Next base: position 53,880,516 of record NC_034410.1, on the reverse strand, counting down.
AAAAACATTTTTCTCTTCAACTTGAGATACTCACTTGATTAATCACACTTCTCAGATTAGTTTTACTCCCCTGTTGTAACCTTTCCCCTGTCTGGTCTTCCTCCTCTTGAACTATACCTGGATAGAGTATACCATGTTGCTTCTGGGATGTCAGGCCTATTACAGTGATAAGAATTTCTCTGTACAAGATAGACATTTCAGCAAAAAGGCCTAGGCCTACTTGCACATGCATTTGGGTTGTCGAAATTGGCATTCCAGGCTAGGAGCCTTTCTTAATGGAGAGTACTCAAACCAAAAGTAAAACATAATTGAGCTTTGCTGTAAACTTTAAGAAATGCATTCCAGTGTGCTAACTAACAATTGTTTGTGAAGCCTCTTTATTTTCTGTAACAAGCACTAACGAGAAAAGCACTATATCCTATAAGGTTGTGGAATTTCTCTTACTCTGAGTAACTGTTCTTTGTAAAGTTGCGTACTTCTAGGAGTGTTTGGTGTAAGGACAAGTAGACAGACTTATGCAGTAGCAAGATCCTGATTAGAATGGTAGGGGTTTGTTCATTGTTGCCTTGAGCCCTTTAGAATTTTTCCTAGGGAGATGTGCAGGTTGAAAAAGCTAGAAGGCTTATTGCAAACTTGAGCCCACTTTCCTAAGCTTAATTTTATTTATATATTGTCGCTGGCATGCCTTCTTGTCTGTTGCATAGATAATGATGCTCGCAGGAGCACAGCACAGACAGCCTGCATCAAGTAGCCTTGTTTACCTGCTTCTGAATCTCTCCTTGTTGCTCTGTGTGTTGTTTTGCTTGTAAACGCTACATTTTTTTTTTTAAACTTCAGACTATGAAGATGTATAAATTCAGCTTCTCTTGAAGGTGAGCTAACCTTAGATAGTCTTTACTACCTACTTCTATTGTTCCAGCAGGTTTTGGTGCACATTTGAAAACATAATGCCCTGTCTAAGCATATTGCATAACTGTGAAATGGAAGGGATGGGGAAGGTGAGGTGAGACATATTAGTTTTCTGTTGGCTAAGCCTGGATTTGTGGTCTGTGTTCTAAGACACTAGAGTACTGTCAAGCTGACCTAGGGTCTTTGGAAATGCCTAGCAAACAGCAATCTTTTTCTTGCCATGAAAATGGTGAGGAACTTTTAACAGTACTCAAGTTGTTCTGATAGAATTGATTAGAAGAATGCTGTAAAGAAAGTTTACTCTGTGGTTGTTGCAGACACAGTAGTAATGCTGCTTTTACAACTTGAGGAGAAAATACTGCTACTGTTTGAAATAAATTTCTGGGAATGTCTTTGTCTTTGCAAGTTAAAAGCATAGTAATAGTGTGAAGACTTAGCACTAAATTACCTGCTATGAAGTAAGCAGTTGTGGTAAGTTAATAAATGGAAGTAAATGCCGAAATACTACAGATTAAGGAGGAGGAATGTAGAGGCAGAAAAGATCTGTGTTCACTGTGAACTTGGCTAGAAACAAGGGAACTAAAGTATAAACACTTTAATCTCTTTATTTTGAGTAACAGTAAAGTGTTCAGAATCTCTGCTATGTTACATGAGGCAGTTATAAACTAGTAATTGAGGTTAAATAAATCAAACAGCAGTCAGAAGTAATTTCTTTGATTTCTTTGAATTGAGTTTTGAAACCTCTATATGAATGCTGCATGGACTTCCATTCGTCTTGTTTTCGTGTTCCTTGGTTTTTAATTGAAACCAAATTGTACCTACCAAAGCAGATTATTTCTTGGTTTTTTTTGTTTTTGTTTTAGAATCTTAAAAGTTTTGACCCAGGTGAAAAATACTTTTGCAACACTTCGTGGAGTGATGTCTCTCCTTGGGAGTCTGTGGGCAAAAGGAAGGTATGTGCATTTGAAATTAAGTAGATGTGCACATGGAATTGCTGAATCTTGCTGATTTCAGAAGTCCTGCTAAAACTAATTATAATAGCGCTAGTATTTATTTTCTGAATAGTGTTTGGGGAATAATCTTCCACTGCCTCTAATCTTTCCTATAATGCTGCAGGTTATAAGGACAATTCTGTATGCTGTTTAGAGTCTTTAAATCCTGAACGTCAGTATTTCATGTGTCACCAACGTTCTACAATTGTAGCCTCACATTATATGAAGTTGACGTGCTTTTGTATATAATACATTTTTTAAAATGGAAGAATGAAAATGTGACTGCACAGATAAACATAGATTAAGCTGAAATTCTCATTAGCCACTTGAGACAGTGTTGTTTTACTTTATATATAGCAGCAATTCTGTGTGAATCCAGAATCTTCAAAAAAAAAAAAAAAAAAAAAAAAAAAACAAACCAGGGCTGAGATGATCGAAGTATCTTAGAAACTTGCAGGAATCTAGAATTATAGAAATACTAGGTAAAGCATTGGAGTATACCCAGAAGAAAAGGTAGTCTTTTCTGAGTCTTGCTGAAGTCTCAACATTCCTGGCTGTTTCTATGAGGAGGGCCTTCAACAACTTGTAAATAGCAGTAGGTATCCTCTTTTCATCCTGGTAAATAGTAATAATTTAGAACAGTATGGTGGTGGCTTGACAGGAGTTGATCTACATTTACCATTTTCAAAACTGGAGTGGAGGCCTCCAAGTACAAAGTTGCATTTATTAACAAAACCCTCAATGTACCAGCTGATGAAATGCTGTTCAGACTTTGCCAGGCTCATTTGGTAGAGGGTGATCTCTCCAGTACTTAGGACCTTTGTCTTCATTGTTGTCTAGTTTTTCTTTCCTGAACTTGGATTCACAGTTTTAAGATCTGATGTTGATCCCATTTGCCAAGCTGTGTCTTCCATTTACAAAACTTGTACCTGTCTTTTCTTCAAACAACTTAGTCTCTTGGTCTTATTATTCACTTACCTTTGTGTTGCCTAGTTTTGAGTGAAAAGAAGTTGATCCTTTAAGATGTTCTATTCCAAAGTTGCTGCAATGAGGGGAAAAGAAGTTGAGCTACATCAGAAAATTCCGTAGTCTGGACAAGCTATCTAAATAAGTTAGTCTGTGGTTTCTACCAGTATGACTGCTCTTACCGAGATTTCAGTAATTCAGGAAGAGCTTGGGTTTTTGGAGGCTGCTGTGTGTTTCCCCACAGCCTAGACACAAGCAGAATGTTGAGACTATTAAAGTGTTATTTTGTTCTGGAGTATGTTCTTTGGAATGGAATCAACCACATTTTCCTAAATGCTTTTTAGTAAAATTTTTTTATTCCATTTGTGATGGTGGAACTCTTAAAAGTGCCAGTTTTCTTAAGTGGTCTAGAATCTTTATTCTCAAAAACTGTGTTACAACTGAGATGTTATTCTTTGAGAAGACTTTAATAGCACTTTCAAACATAGAAGGCAGCTGAGACTTGTGTGTGAGGAGGACATGCTGACCAAATGATCTCCTTAGGTGTCTCTGTGGAAGAACTCTGTTTAGCAGACAGGTTAAAAAAAATAAAAAAAAATCAGACTTCCTGTCCTGCTGCAGCAATTTTTTATTTTGAGCTAAGTAGGTTTAGGTTTCTTCCTACTTCAACAGAACATGAAGTATGAAGCTTATTTTTCTTTAGCTTAAGTCTCCTGTAATTTTGACCTCCCATAGAAAAAAACAAAAAGGCTTTAAAAAGGCATGAAATGTAATTTTACCTTAGACCTTGTCTGCAGGTACTGAGGCAGTTTCTTAGTGGTATACTGCAATGCTTCTTTTGTATAAGAAAGTAAAAACAGCTTTACTACAGATTAGCAAATTCAGCACTTTTACCACTTGTGAAGTAGTATTCTCACTAACCATAATAATAAATGTATATACTTCCATATTATCCATATTTGACAGCAAGGAAACTTTGTTTACAGAAAGGAATTCTATTTACAAGGAAATAAGTTGACAGAGTTGGATACAAATCAAAAGTGGTGGTGATGGGGTGCATTGGCCCAATTTTTTTAAGGCGTATAAGATTTTCTCAGCTTTTGACAGCTAATTAAAATAAGCGGCCACATTGTTTTGTCACCTGATGTCTTCAGAATTAAGTCTAGTGGAGTGCAGCTTTTAAGAGTACTGTATGCTTCATTAGTTCTCTAGTGTCAGTGGCTTTTTTCCTACCCAATGTACTCCTAGATACAAGGTTGAAGCTGCTTCTAGCTTGATGTAGTGCTGTTTACCAGCAGCTGAGAACAGACTCCTAAAGAATGTAAGAGCAGAAAATTTCTTGGTGTTACTTTCCCAGCATATGCTTCAGCAGCCTTAGGCAGACAGTGTCTTTTATCTTTTGTATTTGGAGGTTAGGTTTTCTTGGTTTTGCTTTATCAACTGGAGATTCTCAGTATTGCTACTAGGTGATACCTTCATGGCTTTATAAAATCACTAAACAAATAGCTGCACAGATCCTCGATTCTTAATGCGTATTGGTCATGTATGTGGGTGATAGAGCTAGACTGGATGCTTTAGTGGTGGAACAGCTTATTGTTGCTTTTAGATGTAATTTTGTAAGTGGCAGTGGTCAGTTAGGTGAAATGACATTTACATAAAGATCTAGTGGAACGTGTTTAAGTGCAGACTTGTCACTTAGGTGTTGCTGTGACTGGTTGTGTAATTAGTAGAAGTCAGGGCTAGCTTCCTAGGAAGTGAATAACTAAAAGTGGTTCACAGGTCTACACTTCTTCTAGAAAGAGCAAGTGATGTTCATAAAAGTATGAAAAGTAATGCTTTTGAGGAGGTAAACCAATGTTAAGTGGAAGATAGACTTATTATTCCAGTAATTCTGAGAAGGGTCTGTAGTAAGCATGCTAGAGGAAATTTCTTAAAGACATTAGTGTAATGGGATGTCCAGTGTGTTGAGATAATGAACTGATTGCTATTTTATGATAAAGGGGGTTTTTATTACTTTCTCTTTCCAGTAGTGCTCTGGCTCTCAAATAATGTACTTAAAAATTTAGGGGAAATACTTTTTAGCAAATGGCATTGAAATACATACAAAAACAAAATTAAAAAGCTCCTTACTTCTCACTTCTTTCTCTTCCAATAAATAGGAGATGGCCATGTTAACTAAACAAAGCTTTAATAGTTTCATATTAAGAGGACTTCTATTCCTAACTGCTAAGACTGTATCTCCTATGTATAGTGGAGTACAAATTCTTCTTAGCCTGTTCTGTGATTCCCATTCTTAAAATGGCTTCGTAATTAGTTTTGTGAATTGGAGTAGAAATTAACCCAAATAAGACTTTTTGATAGATTACAAAGGAACAAAACAGTCACAAGTGTTTCTCCCTTTATGTCATCTTGAAGTCTACTTCTCAACAATAAAAATCTCCATGGAATGGTGAGGATACATGCTATACATCCAGTAAAGTTATTTTTGACAGGTGATAGAGTAGACTTCCTTTCAAACAGAAAACAAGGTTTCAGGAACTGGAAGTTTAAGTGTATTTTCTTGTTTTGTTTGCAGAGATACAGAACAAAGCCGTACTGCTGTAGTTTATGCAAGTTCTCATCAAAATTACTTACTTCACTGAAGAATCATTTGCACCGTTACCATGAAGATGAAATGGATCAAGAGCTTGTAGTACCTTGCCCAAAATGTGTGTTTGCTTCTGAGCCAAAAGTAGTAGGAAAACACATCCGAATGTTTCATTCATCTAATAAGAGAATACAGAACTATACCGTCAGCATCTTGGATGGCATGAAACAATTCAGGAGTGACATCATAAACTTTACGTGTCTAAAATGTAACTTTACAGACACGTTGTATTACAACATGAAGAAACATGTGCTGATGAACCATTTTCAAAACTTAATAAGTACGTATTTTGGCCAGAGACCTGATGAAAGTAAAGAGAATTCTATTGAGAACTACTGTAAAAAATGTAATGCTTCTGCAAACAGCCAAGATTCTTTGATGTATCATGTCTTGACAGCTGAAACACACAGAGACCTGGAGAACAAACTTCGGTCTGTAATTTCAGAGCATATTAAGAAGCCAGGACTTGTGAAACAAATGCAGATTGCTCCAAAGCTTCCCCAAAGTGTACCTGTAGCCACTCCATCTTTAGGTCCTCCTGTGGCCCCAGCAGGTTCCATCACAGCTCCAGCTTGTATCCAGCTTGCGTTCCCACAGAATAATCAAAACCAGACTGTGGTGCAGGCAAAAGTTCAGAACACAGTCACATCACTGACTGTTCCAAGTGCCTCTGGTAGTGTTCCACATACAACTTCTCTTCCGGTTGTTCCCTCGTCACATGTTACTCTTGTATCCAGTCACCTTCCTGCTGGTCAGAATAATGTTAATATTCAGCCATCACCTTCTCAGCCTCTCATTGTTTCTCATGGGCTTCCTCTTAATCAGCCTGTCACAGCTGGGGCTGTTCCTCTGAGTCATTCTGTTGGGACCCTAAACAGAACCGTGGCCCCTGCAGTTCTTCCTCTTAATCAATCAGTCAGGCCTGGACTCTTTCCTATTAATCAATCTGTTGGTACTGTACATAGTCCAGTTGCAGCTGCAACATTACCTGTTACTCAGCCTGTCAGCCCTGTCAATCAACCAGTTGCACCAGGAGTTCTATCAGTTAACCATTCGGCTGAGAATGTGACTAGACCCACTGGTCCCACAGTCCTTCCTGTGGCTCAGACAGTTGCATCAGGGGTTTTACAGCTTAATCAGTCTGCTGTGTCTGGAGTTGTTCCTGTCAGACCGCCTGTCAGACCTGGGTTTCTTCAGCTTAATCAGCCTGTTGCCCCAGCAGTTATCCCAGTAAGTCAGCCAGTTAGATCTGCAGTTTCTCAAAACGCAACTTTTTTGGCTACAGGTTCTATACTTAGGCAGTTGATTCCAACTGGGAAGCAAGTTAATGGCATACCTACCTACACACTTGCCCCATTTTCAGTTACTTTGCCTGTACCTCCTGGTGGTGGCGTTACTGTGGGTACTCCACCACAAGTACCTATCCAACTAATGCAGTCTGGGACAGTAACTCAGTTATCTCAGTCACCAGCTAGTGCACCCTCTCCTCCAGTGGTTTTAACAACTCAGAGTATATCATTACAAGCTTCCCCACCTGATCCTGAAACAAGTCAGACCCTTGGAAAGGCGAAGCAGTGGAAGATTTGCCCTGTTTGCAATGAGCTTTTTCCATCAAATGTCTACGAGGTGCATATGGAGGTGGCCCACAAACATGGTGAAGTAAAAATAGAGGAAGCCCAGGAACCTGACAAACTTGCAGCTTGTGCACCCTTTCTGAGGTGGATGACAGAGAAGACAGTCCGATGTTTCTCTTGTAAATGTTTTCTCTGTGAGGAAGAGCTCATGAAACACCTCTTGATGCATGGCTTAGCTTGCTTGTTTTGCACAGTTACTTTCCACGACTTAAAAAGCCTTGCGGAGCACAGTAAATCTACACACAGTGGGAAGAAGCAGTTACATGCAGACTACAGCAACAGAGGATTTCAGCTAGGTAATGAGGCTCAGGGTGACCTTGTATTTCCCCACTTTGATTTCAGTACAGTGTTACCAGAAGAAGACATTGGTGAAAGAGAAGTACACTTGGCAGTGCTCGCTGGAGTAAATTCAAGGACGCTCGTCCCCATTTACATCAAAGTGAAACCTCAGCCAGCAGAACTGAACAATGGATGCAACAAAGTGTTAACCTGTCCGTTTTGTTTTAGTTTGTTTATTAGTCAAGAAACCTATGAAATGCATTTGAAAGAGAGGCATCATGTTATGCCAACTGTACATACAATTTTAAAGTCTCCGGCTTTCAAGTGCATCCACTGTTGTGGTGTGTACACTGGAAATATGACTCTAACAGCTATTGCTGTGCATTTGCTCCGTTGTAGAAGTGCTCCCAAAAACAGCAACTCAAGTGTGAAGATGCAGCTTGAGCGTACTGAGAAGAAAGAGCTACTGTTTGTGAATGGTGAAAAGCATGATTCTGTAATTAAGAGAAAGCAGCCTGATTCCTATTTTGTTGCAGAAGACCAAAAGAATAAGGAACAGCAGCCACTAAGCTTAAGTACTGGGCTAGCTCTGTATCCAGAGGATGAATTGTATTCAGGGCTAGTGCCTTTCAAACGACAAAAGATTAGTATTAGGACTGAGATAAAGAAAATATCTAGTGAGGATCTTCGTCTTCTAGCAGTGGATCCTAGACAGTATGATCACAGTTCATATGAGACTCAAAAACAGTTTTTGACAGACTACTTTCACGTGAGGCCATATCCTTCAAAAAAAGAGATGCAGTTACTCTCCACACTGCTATACGCTTGGAAAATTGATGTTGCATCGTTCTTTGGAAAAAGGAGGAATATATGCTTGAAGGCGATAAATAGTCAGAAACCTTCTGTGCTGCTGGGTTTCAGTATGTCAGAACTGAAAAATATTAAGCACAATTTGAATATAAAAGATGAACCATTAGATATGTAAACAAGCTTTTTGTAACATCTAAAAGCAGTCAACAATTGCATACTTATGAATTTTGCAATTTTTATTGTGTTGAAATACTAAATTTAACTTGCAGACTGGCCTGTTGGTGGGCTGTAGTAGTATAAAAACTTTCAGTTGTGACTGTTATTGTGAAAGGTACACAGTTGTGTATTTGAAACAGCTAAAACCTTCAGATTTACACTTCTGGAATTTGTTTTAGCTTTTTACTTCTAGAGTAGTAATTTTTTGTTGGTTTTGTTCCCCTTTTGCCTCCTCCAGGCGCCCAATAGACTTTTTTATACCATCATGTAAAATGTTTTGTGCTGTTAAATACAAATTTTATTTTATTTTTCTGCAATGTCATTATGTTTTCTAAACAATAAAATGTATAATGTTGTTTAAAATACTGAGGTAAACTAGACGTATTTCATCTATTTGACTGTGTTTTTCGGACTTCATATTTTTTTTTAACTTTTTTGTTCTCTCTACTGCAGTCTTTACATCCATTGCCCCTTCAAATTCTGAATGTGGTGGTAGCAATCAAGTACCTGATAGGTGTTTGGTTTTTTTCTCCCATCAGTTGTATTACTTGTGCCAGTTAAGTCTGGTGACTTGTAATACGTAACTGCTGTTAGCATGGTGGGGAATTGAGGGGCTGAGAAGGGGTCGTACTGAGGTGTTACTAAATTGAAATGGTTGCATGTACTCTTTTTTTGCTGGTGTTGAAACCTGTTTAACTATCTGTTCAAAGCTTGGTAACAGCATTTGGTTTCTTTTGTTTTTCAAAAAGCAAAACTGATTTGGAGTGTGTCACATCGCTCTGATAATGTGGAATATACGACTTCCATGAACATAACTGATCTATAGAAGCCCTATGCAAGTATCACTGAAGTTTGGTGAAAAACGTTATTTTTTACTTTTATATCAAATTGGTCTTGTATGAGGTAATTGAGCAGTGTCTCCTCCTCAGCAAGTTAAATGTGTCTTTAAGTCCTTGTGGTTAAAAACAATACAGACAAATTGGATGAGTTGGTGACGTCAAGATCGTAATTGTTCATTACTTGAACCAGTGATCATTTCTCATTACTGACAGCGTAAGTATGGTATAAAATCAATATAGATAATCTTGTTCAGTATGATCTAGCATCTCTGTTACAGAAAAGTTGGTGAGAACAAACAGTATAGTGAGTTACTGGTGACCATACTGAGGCCTTCAGTTCTGTCCCTTCTTTCTGCGTATGCCTGGTTTCACTTGGCTTATAAAACTGTCTCCAAAACTTAATAATAGCTAGTTTTGTAGCAACCTATAATATTTATTGTTTTTCTTCTTCCCCCTCATATTTCCCAGAATAAAAAAGGGGAGGCTGGCTATTAGTACCTTGTGTCAGTAAGGAGAAAGTAATGTCCCCAGGCTATTTTCTTTTAAATTAGTAAGCATATGATTGTTCTGTGCTTGTTCTTATCTTATTTTTGTGATTTTTTTTTTTCTAAAAGCTCCTGACATTTTAACAAAATTGGTGACTGTCTACTTGAGGTTCTATGAGCTAGGTAAAGTTCTGTTTTGGATACAGTCTTGATATTTACATATTGATGCCTTCAGCGAATTTTAATGTAATGTGCAGTTACTTAAAATTAGAGAGTCTGCCATTTGAAAAAATGTAATTGAGTACTGAACAGGCTTAGTTGAACCAACTGAATCACCTTTCATGGTGTTGCCTACACCTCCCACCCTGACATGTAACACAGAAAGTAGCGGTGCACTTATGTAGCTTAGTTATAGCTCATGAAAAAGTCAGTGAGCCAATGGTCACAGTTGAGATTTGGCACAGCACAGTTTGTAAACCAGTTTGAAGGATTCTAGTGAGAAAGAGGGAGGCTCTAAAAATCCTGAAATCTTACACAGTCATTTTCAGTCTTCAAATCTTGATATTTTGAGCTGCATCATCTTTGAGGTAGTTCTACTGCTATCAGTGGCACTCCTGCAGGAAGGAATTTGTCTGTGCATCTGGGGAAGGCTTGTGATAAATAGTTCAAGATAATCTTTTGAGATATGAATGTTGATTAGAGTTGGGAGCTGGGAAGTTGTATCAGAATTCATCCATGCTTGGTGCCCCAGGGAAGCAGTCCAGTCTTACCAGAGTTTACCTACATGGCATCCAGTGGTGATGTTAAGAATTTTATATATTGGAGTTGGATTTCAAATTTAAAAAAAACAACAACTTTCTTTCTCTTAGGTGTGTATGCAAATAATTGTCTTGCTCCCTCACTATTTTTAATACTCAGGGAACTTCATACAAAGTTCTTTTTGGTGTTAAAAGACACAAAAGCAAAGTAGACCTAGATCATCTAGATGCTTTAGGTAGGCCTTAAAATAAAATAGCACAGTATGGTAATATTGTTCATTAACCACAGACACCTGCTTATTTTCCAAGAAAGTTCTGGTGCTAATTTACTATTGCTAAATGCTCCTATCCTCATTCACTTAGGACCGTAGAAACAAACAGCAAACAGGTGAATTTTGAAATCTGGAGTGACAGAAAAAACAAAGCACTTTTGACAATGTGGTCATGATTTTCAGAAAATCTGAGGAACCTAAAAAAAAAAAGAACAAATCCATCTTTTAACCTAACTTTGCTATAGGTTTCTCAAGTGTGAAGTCCTTTGGTGAGAAGTTGCTGCTTTGGGAAGATACTGCTGTCCCTGCCTAGAAGTACACGTGGGTGGCATGGTAAGTGCCTCCCTGGCTTTTTTTGTAAGGGAGAAGACTGATGATACTGGTATATGCTCTTGAGGAAGGCAGGTCAGCCAAAGGAGCTGCTCTGCCTGCAGCAGGCTTTCTGAATGCAAGTCCTTCAAGCATGTGAGTAAAACCATGGTCCACTGTGAAAGACATCTGTTTGGGAAGAATACCTGATTGGTTCACAGGAAGACTGTAACATTTGTTCTTCATAGGAATAAAAACAAAACCACCAGTATTTATTCTGCTTCTGAAATGTATTGTTCAAAAGAAGCATATGTGGAATACTCCGTGGTCTCTTGAGTTTTTGAGCAGAAAATAGCATTTGTGAAAGTGAGATAGCTTATTATTTGAATGTGTAATATGAAGGATTATTATTGTAATGTGATGTGGTCACACTTGTCCTGTTTACATTTGTGTGCTAGGAATTAAGATAATTGTTCAGCTTAGGGTTTTACTGAAGTAGGTGTAATATATAACTTCAGGTGTGCAATTCCTGACAGATACATCTATATAACTTCAATTCTGCTGCAGTTGGCAGAAAAGAAATGTACATGGCTGACTTTAAGTTCATATGCATTTTTACTCTTTTCTTTGCAAAATGTATATGAAAAGCACCTATTAATGAATGAAGCAGAAATTGGTGGTGCTGCACGTAAAATCTGGACTAACGCCTTGTTTTACTGCCTGTATGTCTCATTGTTCCTGCTGTTTGGACTTGAGGGGGTAGTTGCAACTGTGACCATGTGTTTCTCTTTTTACTTAATTAGTAGATCCTCAGACATGTATGATGCGTTTTGTTTGTTTCTTTGAATGTGTTTAATGTTCTGAGTCACACTCTGCATATGCAGTGTGAGCTTAGTACTGTTCTGCATATTTGCAGAATCACATTCTTCTCAAACACCAGGAACATAAATGCGAACTGGATGCCTGTCTTCTAATTCTATATGAACTATGTTATTTATTAATCCAATATTTTACTTAGTGGTATGTTTAAAAAAAAAAAAGCACCTCATACCAAAATCAAGGGAAGCAGAGGCTTTGAGTGTCTCCATAAGTACTGTTCTTTTATTTCATCTATCTGTTAAAGAAATAGCCGTTCTTGCTGCCATAGGATATGAAGTCTTAAAGACTCTGAGATTGGTAGGTATTTTGTCTGTCAGCCTGCACCAAGAAAGCAAAGAATTGAACAACTGACAGTATATGTGTTTGCCACAGGGCATGGACATTTCTAGAGAAAGTGCTGATTAGTTTGCATTTTCAGAATTGGTGCGTTGTTTTGGCTAACAGTCCATTTGGAAGTGAAAAAAATAATTTTAAATAAAAGGAAAAGTCTGCAAAGCAGTATTGCTATGCATGGGTATATGACAGGCGTGCTAAGTAGAGAATTTGTAGCTATTGGATAGCTGTCCTCAGCATGTTGTAGTGATAGATCTATGTTGAACAAAAGGACAACAATAAGATTTGGGGTGTGGCAGTCTTCCTTGTATAATTGCTGCAATATTCGGTGTTGTTTCTTGTCTGGCCTACATCTTGAGTGGGAGATTGGGTGTTACACAAAAAAAGACAGCAACTCGAGGACAGTCAGAATTAATAAATGAGCAGTAGAAGAGAGATTACGGAGCAAGGACTGCAGGTATATTATTTGCAGAAGGAACAGTGAAGGGGGTGAGAAGTTAATCTGGTATATACCAGTCTCCAATGAGAAATGTGGAAGCCTGTCACTTGAGAGCTGAGCGAGCTAGCTGTACTGTCAAGCACAGGGTATGCTAGCGGTGTCTCTTTTCTAAAAAGGTTGCGCAGAAGGAGTGGTATTGTACATGTGAGTATGCATAGGATCAAGTTTTGTCAGGTTAATGTCACAGTGGTGGCACTTAATCCTCTGGTCATCAACAGAGCCAAAAGTAAGGTGGACTGATCCACAATGATCCTACACGTGGGAGGGTTGTACATGAGTGGAGATGGAAGGCAGAGCATAGTTCTCATGGGTAGTACAGCTGAATCTGCCGCATCTTGGCTTGCTTATTCTGGAATAGAACTCCTCTTAAGATGGTGTTTAGGACAGGTTTTACTTATGTTATTAATTACATGAAAAATTCAAATGTTTTAACTGAATTTACTAACTTGTTAAACTTAGAAGAAAAGCTGTGAGCATCTTTAAAGACAGGAGTGGTAGGGTATCTACAACATCATGTTTAGGGACTTGTCTCTAATGAGTGTGTGAATAGCTTGGTTATCCCGCTGTCATTATGACGTAGCTGTGACAATGCTGTGTGCTTCCAGGCACCAGAAAGAGATGGTTGCTGGAAGCAGAGATGGTGCTTCATCTGAAACACGACATTCGGTCTAACTATCGTTCTACCTCTAGTCATCTGTGCTAGGAAAAAATTAGTTCAATCTAGTAGAGATACAGTAAGGGCTACAAACTTTACCAAGCAAATAAACTGTATGTTTTCCCAATCTTAAACTCAGGTTTAGAGTTTATGAGGTGATTAAGAATCACATATACATAGAGGTTAGGTTCACATTCTTTACTATTGCTTTTCATGGTAAATATAACAAAAATGGCATGAACACGGGTTAAAACCTGACCCTACTCAGTGTGGGTTTGTCAATGGTTTATGGGCTGGTTCGGCCCGGTTCCATGACTAATGGGGCAGGGGAACCCACAGAAAAGGGAAAGGGAAAAGGGTAGGGAAATGGGCCTAAAAACAGAACAGCAGCAACGATCTGAGGAGAAACAAACTAATTTACTAAATAAGATATCAGAATGCAAAATAATACAATACAATAGAATTACAATTTAAGCTAATAAATCCAATAGAATGAGAGAGAGCGTCCAAAAAAAACCAAAGAGGCCTTACTCTAATGCCGACAGTGAGATGGCTAGGGAGTGAGATGCTGCCGGGACAAGAAGACAGGAAGAGAAGAGACGTCTTGTGATATGTGAACAGTTTTTATCTTTCCCTCTGACCGGAAAACAGTAATAGAACAGCAGGGTCCTCTGGGAAATGTAGTTCTTCTCTTCTGAGAACCAGGTACTCGGGACTATCCATGATCCATGGAACTGGAGCATTAATTCTTTAACTCCCATTGCACTGCATGATGTTATGATGTGGAATACCGATAACCAAAAATCATAAAACTGTGACAGGATTCATGTAATAGCAGCACTTTTGTCAAGGCAGTGAGACTCAGAAGAGTGCACTTTAGTGAAAAAAGCCTGTTCTCTGAGAAGGACGTGAGACTTCTCAGTTTTGAAGAGAGAGGTGTGTGGCATGGCTGCATGCAGTAGGAAGGGGTCGATGGTGCTGGTTTAGGACCTTGCTGCTTGTATTTCTGTGAGGGGTTCCAGCAGCAGAAGTTGCAGCAACATGAGCACTGTAGGAACATGCAAGGGCATCTCCCAAAGATTGATCTGCTCAAGAGACTTGCTGTGTGGCCACCCAAGTGGAGCAACAGAACCTCTTGCCACCAGGCCTTCAAAGACCTGACTTCATGTGCTGGTGTTCAACTTGGGACAACTCACAGAGAATGCCTAAGCCCTGGTGTCAAAAACTAATGAAAGAAATGTGCTGCTAGCAAACTGCTCAGCAATCTCAGGAGAAACAATTATCCATCATCTCCTACAAAATTATGGTTGTCACCTGACTGGTGATGACCTGAACATCTACCTAAGGAAGTTGTTCTGGCTAAGTGCAGCTACAGCATGCTGGCAAGTGTGAGAGACATAGCAGAGGCTCCCCAGGGCTCCTGTGAGGTACTAGTCCAGGCATGTCCAACCCATGACTCTGGACAGCTTGCACTGCAACCCCCCCTGCCCTGTGCCATCATGGCAGCTCTTCCCTGCCAAGTGGCATGGCCCAGCGCAGGGCATGCACCCATCACTTAGCAACAACCAAACACTGGTGTACAATCAGCAATCTGGGCTGAGACGAGGACTTGGGAGGGTACAGTGCAGTGCTAACTCAAGTTATGGCTAATAATTGTATGCATTTTCACACATTAGCTAAACACAGTCCTGTGAATAGTGAAAAACATGCAGCTTTGCTTTCAATTTTGATAAAGGAATTTGAGAGTAGGTTTCAGGATTTCTGTGAAAATCATCAATTTTTGGTATATTTGTGACTGTTTTCAGTCAACATTATTACATTACCTGCAGATTTTTAAGTGGAATGTGTAGAGTTGCAATCAGGCATTCAACTCAAGGAAAAATTTGACCATGTCTTTTTACTAGACTTTCGTAAGCCCTGTCTTCACAGGGAAAGCTATTCCTTGCTTCACCGTCACACCACATTCATGTCATCACTTTTTGACAGTGTGTACAACCGTGAACAACTATTTTTGAGAAATTAAGCACAGGAAGATTAAAATTTCATCAAAAATCTATGACAAACACCACAAGAACTCACTGAGAATGGCAGCCACTTCCGTCAAACCAGACATGCATTAGTTTCACAAAAACAAGGTCAAATATCCCACGAGTTTTATGGTTTTGTTGCTCTCTAATTCTAATGTTTTAATTAAAAATATTTAAAAAATAAGAAGTTTTGTTATGTACAATAACTACATTATATATTCCATATGTGGCCCAAGACAATTCCTCTTCAGTCAGTGCAGCCCAGGCAAGCCAGCCTGATCACATTTGCACTAATCTGTGCTGGCAGGTGCTGCTGTACAGAGAGAGCTTGGAGTGCTGGAGGCCTGCATCTCTTTTAGGAACAGCAGAGGTTCTTCTGTAAGCGTGACCTCTTTTCCTATTATTTCTGTTCTTTTTCAGATATATTAGGAAACTTGGGCAAGAAACTTTCTAATAAAAAAAAATCTAAAAAGTTTTCTCTAAGAAAAATGTAAAATACTTACAATATGTAAAACAAAACATTCAAGTATTCTAACAAAAAGTTCTAAAAATTGCACTTAACAATTCTTCATGCTTTAGTTTGAAGATGACCGAGAACAACAAGCAGCTGTTAATAATTCAAGGCTCCTGGGTGAACTGCACTTCTCACAGCAGATATTCTATGTACTTGCTACTGTTTCTGTTGTCCTGTACAGCTGACGAAATATCTGAAAATACTGATGTGGGTTTCACACTTTTTATTCAGTGCTTATGAAGTAGGTGGAAGAGAAGTGGTCACTGACTGCAAGATTTCTATTTATGTAACTATTTTGCTGTTTTCTAGTTTATCACAGGAAATTGCTAAATCCGGATCTTGTGTTTTTGCTGGCCAGATTTTCACGGAATAGTTAGGATATTTGGATTGCCATGGGAAGTACAGATTTCAGTTTGGGAAATTTTTCATTATAGTGAAGTTATTGTTAGAAGGTGGCCAGTCCTGTTCCTTGTCGACAGGTGGAATGAGTTGGACTTCGAAGGGGAAAAGATTGACACGAGAGGTTTGAGACAGAGGAATTTATATGGTGTATTTAGACTCAGCCAAGATAGGAAAGGTAAACTGTGCTGGGAATACTAACGCTAGTGACAAATTTTGGCAATAAACCCTGAAAGAATTACTGTTGTTTTTCCTATTACTAAATAAAAACATACAATCTATGCTTGTATGAGGAGTCAGTTTGTTGCCAGCCCATATCTCTGAGGAATCCTAGTGGCAGGTGGTAACACTGGAAGTGCACAGTCTGGGGCCTCCAGAAGGTGAGCAAGAGGTACCTGTGGCCAGTAGAGACCTTAAGTGGAGATTGGAGCAATGCTGGCTGCTGTTTTAATGCAAGATTCAATGTATATGCAACAGTGGGGTTTTTGGAGCTGCTAAAACAGACAATGATATACAAGGTATTCTCTGAAAGTAATGCCTCCTATTTTATTACGTTGGCCCACAACATCAGAAGTGGATGTTGGTGGTATGGCAGTAGAGGTTGAACCTTCCTGCCGGTATTCCTTTACGTGTTGTTGCTGTGTGACAGATGGGGCATTCTGACAAAGTGATGCCTGACGTGGAAGTGCATATGAAGTAGAGATATGTCATTTAATTCCTCATGCAGAAAATATTGCACCCACTGACGTACATCAGTGCTTTCTGAACATTTCTGGAGAGCAAGCAGTGGATGCTATTACAGTGAGGCAGTGGGTGGTGCAATTCAGCAGTGGCAACGGTGACAGTGGGTCACCTCTGCTGGTACAGATTTTTCTGAGTGAGGAATGCAGGCTCTTGTTTATCGCTGGTGAAAATGCTTACTGAATGGTGATGGCTATGTTGAAAAATAGTGTTTTGTAGCTGAGAATTTGCTGTAGGAAATAATGCTAGTGTGCTCTTTGTCTCTGCTGTAGTTTCCATGGAAATAAATTGGAGGCATTACTTCCCATAGTATTTGATTTACCTTGAATTTAACAGTAGTTGCTAGGCATCACCTGTTTGTAAGATACAACGTAAGTTACTAATTAAGCTGTGAAATGGCAATAAGGATTCAGACGACTTCCTATGTTAACCATCTTTTAAAAAATTCCACACATCCAAGGTCTTTGCTTAATTTCATCAAATTACAGGTGCTTTGTTTATCATATGCACGTGATTTTGTCAAGTATTTATAAAAGTCACAATTCAAACTTTCTGTTAGAGGGACTTCTCCTGGTAATTAAGATGATGATGCTGTGACAGCCTAGGGAGAAGCCCAAAACTGGACACAGTACTCCAGATGTGGCCTCACCAGGCAGAACACAGGGGGAGGATCACTTCCCTCTACCTGTTGGCCACGCTTCTTTTGATGCACCTCTGGATTGCCACTGGCCTTCTTGGCCAATTAGCATGCAAAAAGAAAATATGATATGGGTGAGAGTTTCAAATTCTGGAGACAGCCAGAGTTTTAAAATGCAAAATAAGTGAGGTGACTGGCAAATTGTTGTAGCAGTGATGACAGTGACATGAAAGGCAAGCCATGTTCTGGATGGCCATGCAGATTTTTATGAGTGTGGCATGCAAGGCTTTCGTTCATCATTGGCAGCAATGCATAGCTAATGGTTATGATTATGTTGAAAAACAGTGTTTTGTAGATAAGAATTTGTTCTAACAAATAGTGTAATTATGCTCTTTGTATCTGTTGTGGTTGCTATGGAAATAAACAGAAGGCATTACTTTCAGGATGTTTTACATAGAAAATTCAAAGAGAATTTGTGAGTCTCTGCCCCTTTCTTGCACTCTCGCTATTTGCCTCTGAAGTTTTGAAGCAGTTGCCAAGAGAAACTTCTATCCAACTATGGACATAACCTGCCTTTTGCTGGGTTGTAACTGGGTGTTTCTGGGTACCCTTAAATCTGGCTAAAAATTATTTTCAGTTACAAGTTCCCCTCAGATTTGCAAAATGGCAACAGTTATGAAGGATGCTGCTGTTGATAAAACCAGAATAGTACACCACTGGAATTAAGAATCCATGTTATTTTAGATTATACTAGAAGCGTTCAGAGATCAAAGGCACACATCCTTTTCTTATTGCTTAGGAAAGGTTAATATTTCAATACTGTTGTAACCTGACCTAGCTAAACTGAGGTAAAAATACCAGAGCTTTTTTGTTGCTCTATATTTTTGTTTTGCAATGTGTATTTGCATTTTACATCTTGAGTCAGCTCTTAAAGCTATGGTTTAGGTACAGCAATATGCGTCTTGGAAAAGCTTAGTAATACATTACAGCCATGAAATACTGAATGCTGATCCAGAGTTGCCACTTGAAATTTGTTAAAAAAGCAAAAGGTACTATCCAACACATTTAATACATGCACAGAGCATGTGTTTATGACAGAAGAGGCCGCATTTTTTTTCCAGCAGCCAGCCTAAAAAGCAGACAGGCTGCACACTGGATCTTGTTTTTGGTCGAACTGGGAGCACATAGTCACGTGCTGATTTATGATCTGGATGAAGTTAACAATTCTTCTGCCAGGAATTAATGGAATTAGTATTTAAGCTTACTCTTTTATGCCAGAGGAACTGAATTTCTGCTGGTAGGTGGAGGTACTTGCAGCTGGTACTCAGAAGCTGCAGTTATTACTTTTGGAGGGAGGCAACATCTTGTCCCTAACTCAGAGGAAAAATTAACCACTGCTGATAGGTGTGTTTTAGAATGTTAGAACTCAGAGATCTCTTTTTAATCTTTTTGCCCACTAGTACCCAGACAAAAGCAAGGGTAGGTTACCAAACAAACAGTGTCAAGTCTGCATCTTTGGATTTCAAATACAAATGGCAATCAAACTTAAATGTATTAATCCCCCAAAGTCTGTATTATTTCCTAAAATAAATTGCTAAATTCTCTGCAATGACTGAATGTGCTCTTCCTGAAGAGGATGATACAGAGTCTGATAAAGGACACTGGGAGACATTATTTATACATGGGTGTATGTGTGTATCTGAATATATGTAAATATATATGCCTGTAAATGCATGTGAATATATATGTTTATGGCTGTTACTCCTGCTGCTGAAGTCCAAAAAATGATTAAAACATAAACTTACACACAAAACAGTCGTAATAACCCATCCACTCCTTCCAGTGTCAGAGGACAGTGAGTAATTGTAGCTCACCAAGTGGAAGAGCAGGCTTTAATTTGAAACATACCACACTAGCACTAGTGCGAAGGCTTTGCAGAAAACTACTGCTCTGCTGTATGTCCTAACCCTCCAATCTAATTGCCTAACCCTCCAGCGTTATACAGAAGTGTTTTAGATGAATGCTAGCAGCCCTAAACATAGGTGAAATATCAAAAGTTAAAAAAAAAAACAAAAAAACACAGATTGAAAACCTTTGGATATATTGCTGCTGATGCTGACATCAAAACACATCAAAGTAAACTGAGAAATGTTGCCAAATACAACAGAAAGCATTTACCAAAACACAAGGGTGGCTGTTTACGGCAAGACCCTATAGGATTACTAAGTATGTCAGTTACAGGACCATCAACACCCTGTGGCTCATCTTACTGTCCTTAATATACTTGGCCAAGTGGAGTGGAAGCCAGCTTTCAGGAAGGCAGATCTGAGAATTAATTGGGGAGAAATTTAAGAAAGGACTGGGTTCTGATTAATAGCCATCCGTTAACACAACAGATTGGAAAGTAATTTACAGGTTTACTGATATTATATATACCCATCACAACTGTGGTAATATTAAAAAATTAAGGTTGACTACCTTTTTTAATGTCTTCTTGCATTCTCAAGAACGGCTGCCCTTTATTATTACTCTCATCTAGGTCCTAGGAACTGTAGGGAAAAAAAAGCAAAAAACCAAAGCCTTTTTCAAAAGCTTCTACTTATTAAACTATTGCATTCAGGTAAGTCGGCTTGAAAACATATAGAATCTGTTTTGAACTGCAGCTGCTCATGTTGAAGAAAGCAAAGGGTCTGTGTGCCGGTGGGCAGGGGGCCAATGCGTGTAGGATTCTGTAGCAGCCACATGCTAAGTCTAGATATTCATAAAATATGCTGATATCTATTTCTATGTAAAAGTAGCCAGCAGTTTGAGAAAAATGGCCTAATGTAAAATTTTTTTTGTTTTTTTTTCCCCTCAGATAGCAATGGAGAGTCAAAACAGAAGATAAATAACTTGTTGATCGTAAAAGTTGTTGCCTATGCTGTGCTTGTAGAATTCTATTTTATCTTTCATAATTTAAATTAAAATTATATCAGTGTAGAGTTTAAATATATTCTAAGGGCTTTTATGTACGCATTCAAAAATAGGCTCTCTAAATTGCAAAATAATAATTTATATAATAATTTTGAAAGCAATGATAAATCCTATCAATGTTCGTAAGATGTGGAAATGATTTAATACGCAAAAATTTTGAAGTATTGTACCTGAAACTATTTCGTTAATGCATGTGCTTTTTCCATTTATCAGTTTATGTACAAAGCCCTTTAAAATTAAGAAAGGTTTTGGCCTACTAATCACCTTTGCTTTAGATATCATACTGGTCATACACAATCAACCTGAAGTAATGCAAATTTTGATACCGCTCCATTAGTACAGTATCGATCAGCTTCAAATATAATATCTGAAACCTTTAGCTTCATTGTATTAATTCCCAAAATTGATTCCCTCCTGCAGTGCTCAAAGGGTAAAAGTTACTGCCGCGTGATATCTTGTGACAAAAAACCTGCTGGTGCTTGGAAACTTTTTTCATAAAGAGTTTTTTTTGTTTTTAAGATCAGGATTTCTTTGCCTCATTGGATTTGCCAATGGGAATGGCAAAAATTTGCAGCCCAGAGAGGAGTAGGAAAAAGCTGTGCTTAACCATTTATGTGGAAGGCAGAATGCTGTGAATGGTAGCTGTAGCCACTGCTAGAAATACAGTTGTTTACCTTTGTTTGTAGTTCATATGAAACAGCTGGAGCTACTCGTTTAATTGTATAAAAATAATGATTGTGCTAAGAATATGCAAGAAGTTGAATTCAAGTCTCATGGCAGATAATTTTGCCTGTTTTGTTTTCAATGTACACTTTCTGGGTTTTCTTTGATCTGGGGAGTCATCTTGTAGTCCAAATTTCAAGTATGAAACATCTAGTCCACAGTCTTAGAAAGAACTCACATATGTACGTTTGTTCATGTGAACACTCCCAGGGCTTCCTAGAAATAGTGGTGGCGTTGAAATGCATCATAAAGCTCAGTATGGATATATAAATAATACATTCCTTTTCAGTCAAGATACACACGTAATTCTCTAGTTTATGATGCTAGGTAAGGTAGCGTAAAGCAAGAGAATAAAAGCAGAGTCACAGTGTCGTTTCAGAGGCCTAAGTAAGTGCCGATTTCATGCCCTCCACTTCCCCAGGTAACTGTTTCACAGAACTGAACTATTACCTTCACTGAAATTCAGAGATCCCAACTCCTGCTGGACCCAAAACTCAGCAGTAACTGTAAGCCAGAAACCCCACTGCTCTATATGCTCTGGTATTTGTTCTCTTGGCTAATCCACTGGGGTGTATAGCAGGCACTGCTGGTATTTCTGCCTTACTACCACTCTGTTAAGAGTCAAACTAAGCGAACCTAAACAGAACTGAAGCATCTCTCTAGAGCCAATTATTGGCATTAACTCTCATTTCCACAGACAAGGAAATAATGTTCTATAAATGTTTCAGCTGTGTCCTCTTAGACAACCAACAAACAGCGTTGTTCTCTTTTGATATTCTCACGTGTTGTCTCCTCTTATTATTAAACAAACTTAGACTTCCACTCAGGTAGTGACGGTACTTCATTAATTATAATGTGGAAAACTCATCTGAAACCTGTATCAAATGTCTCCGCACTAGGCTCCAGTTTTGCAACTTGCAAGTAGAATTGGGTGTGGTTTTCTCCACCTCTTCTTCCTTCGAATTCAAAACCTATAAATAAATAGTTTCTTCATTCCTTTGAGGGAGCAGAGATCCTGAGAAAACCTTAGAAAATAATCAAGTACTTTTATTAATTCAGCAAAAATAACCTGTGCCCTGTATACATTGGATTTTGGATTTATATGCAGGATTATATTAAATATAATTGTTCTGTATGTATTTATCATAACCACTCAAAGCTTCAGTGTTTTCCAGGAAGTACTTGACATTCACATGTCATGGCAAAAATCTCTCTATGTAAATACTGCTTTTTCCAGATTCTTAATTCATCATATAAATTGTGACAACTTTTTGTTGTATTATCTTTCATCAAGGAAAATCTTCACAGCTGTACAAAACATATCCTATTCCACTACAGGTATGCATTTGTGGTATTTTTTTGTGGATTTTCTGTGGATTTTTACCAGCATGTCATATATAATTCCCTTCATTTTAATATGCATCAAATTGCTTCAGCTAAGCACTGAGAAAGTCAACAGGCTAAGATGCTAAAGAGATACTTACTAATGGTTTGGAAAAAAAAAAAATCTTCTAAATTGTTTGCGGTTTCTGAGGAGATCATCTACGCTATTTCAGCTTAAAAAGAGGAAAGAAAAGCTTTTCACGTGCATTCGTTATACTCTCATCCAAGTTTCTAAGGAATATGCAAAAGAAACAGAAGAAGATGTCCAAGAATTTTTTTTCTATCAAAGCTTTGGTTATGTGCTCCAGTCTTCCTGGAGATACTTGGTGAGACCACTTCCCAAGATTAACTGCATTCGTACTCATCTACCATAAGTAAGTGCTCAGAAACTATACTGAAACTACGATAGCACTTAAAACTGCTCTTCATTCATTAATAGACCACAATAGCAAGAGATTAATTTAGAAAAGCAGCTGATGGAGGATTCAAAGAAACTCGCTGTGTGGGCTTGCAAGAATACACATCTAAACACTTAGGCTGCTTTGGAAGAGCACAAATAAGATACTGAATCTGTCCTGAACATTTGTGCAGATTTACTGCTGCACAGAGTGACCAAATCAAAACTACGGATGACCATAACCTTATGATAATGGTCCCATAAAAATATCTGTATTCTTCTTTTATAGTTAATCAAGTCTGACACATACTTAAACATGCGTACATTACACAGAAATGTAGCAGAAAAAAGAAAAAAAGTAAAACCCAAACACTTGAAATTCACTTTCTTTGGAAAAATTAAGCTAGGTAAGTCACAAATGTATGTAATAATTGTAGTTAGTTCTGTGTGTTGATTTGAGAAAGAAGAAAGAAGAAATTACTGTAGTGCAGAATTCTATAAAGTACATTCCTGCATCAGGACAAATGACGCTTTTATTAAGATAAAAAAGCTTTAATACTTTTAAATTTAAAAAGATTTAGCATAAAATAATTGCTACAGACATGCTACAATAACATAACATACATGTTCAAAAAGTTTTCAGTGCTTTCAAAGTTCAGCATTTTGGCAAAAAAAGTTCTGTAAATACTTCAAAAGTTGGTTATCATAATACTGATACAAAATACTTCATGCAGAGTAAGGTCAGGTGCATAGAATACAATAAGAAATAAAACATACTGTTTGTGTAAACATTTAAACATTTAAAGTATAATTTTCATTAGATAACATGCAAATACTGCAATATTTTAAATGGCACTTAAATATAGATACTGAGATTCTTTATAAATTTGCATCTAATACGAGATTCTGAAATGTACAAAACGATAAAAAGAACACATCTCTTCATTTCTTCAGGTACTAGTACAGAGCTTGATTGTCATTTCAAAAGCATTGAGCCCAATGTCCCGCAAATCTTCGCAAGTCCAAGTGAAGATGTCTATTGAAATAGGCTCAGGACTAGTTAGTTTCCTTCATAATAATATGAAAGTGTATTTACATGAGAATAAACTCATATTTTTGGTAAGGTAATGAAGTAGCAGCAATTTGTTTCTTCAGAAAATGATGCTTAGAACAGGCACATACATTTTGTTGTCACTGATATTCATCTGAATAATATAAAGTTAACATTTTTCAGTAAACTCAAAACACTATTTGTTCATTGCTGAAAAATCCTATAAGAACCTTCTCACAAATACAGATCCATAAAGTCAGAACCTTCCAATGTACACTTGTGGTTACAAGATCAGTGGAAAATGACCTATTTGTGCTGAAACAAACATTTTACTAGTAATGAATAAAAGAATCATGTTTCAGATTATTCCAAATACTCTTCATTCTTCAGTGAAAAATATTAGTACATCAAGTCTTCTGCAGTTTTTGTTTTCTGGTTCAGTGATCAACAATTCTCTATGTTCTTCATAACGTAAAATACCTCAATACTCATGTATATTTTCTATGTAGCTATACATAATACATAAATTTTAGCAAGGTAAATAAAAAACTTATGAACAGGCAGTGCAGAACAGGCCCCACTTTAACAGAAGGAGAAGAAATGCTAAACGAAACTTGTACTTGAGATGCAATTAGGGCTGACAGAGGTACATGTGATGCTAATGTAGGACTGTCTGAATTGATCAACGACTCTATCTTTTCTGCTTCTTTATTGCAGGCTTCAATCTAGGAAGAAAAAAGTTATTGTTTCTCTTGTCATGTAAAATGCCAATGCAAACATCTTACAGACAGAAAAATTCAGAAAGAAAAATTATTCCAGTCAGCATGTAAGATTTGCATCAATGATTCTGTGTAGCCACTAAGAAAAACATACTGGAGCTCTCATCATAGGCTTTGCTACTGGAAAACTACTGTGGAAGCAGCAACAGAGGAAGGAGGAAGCTCCATACAAATTATCAAAGATGACATGTTTTTGGATGTCGACACCAAAAACCTCACAGTAAATTAAAACTAGAAGTAACCGAGGACTTCCACATTGAGCAAGACAGTGCCTTGAAATCTGCAACAGCAGAAAATCAGGATTTTATACTTAATGGGCTTTTTTTCCCCCCCAGTCAGGGAAAGCTGATTTCTTTTTATGGGAAGGGAAGAAAAAAATGGAAATAATAGCAAAACCTGAGAGCTGAGATAAATAGTCATTTGCTTTTAATTCTCCCATTGACATAATAATAAATTTATTTTAGAATTGTTTTTTCCACCTTACCTTCTATTGTGTCCCAGGAATAAATTTAGTATTAATGATTGTTAGCAGCCTTGAAGGCTGCTTCTTGTGAGTTTTTATTTTCATAAACTTAGTACGTGGAAGCCCAAAGCTTTGAACCTTGAGGAACTTCTAAGCTCAGTAACAGATAACACCAGTGAGCTGAGCAGCTAATCCAGGTGCGTCCAAGCCGCCTCTGGCCCGGCCCGGCTGGCAGTGCAGCTGCCCCGGCCCCGCGCTGTGAGGGCCGCGGCTCTGCCCATCGCTCAGCATCACCAAAGTGTCAATGCGCTGGTAACGCTGCGCCACCTGAACTCGGGGTGCAGAGAGCGCAGCACTGACTGCAGTGACAGCAAATCACTGCGTGCGTTTTGATGCGCTGGCTAAACACGGGGCTCTGAGCAGCAAACTTTTAATACAGGAATTTAAGACTAAGTTTCAAGATTGAAAAAAAAAAAAATCAATTTATGTTTGTGACACCATTTTGAGTTTATATAAGTATATTACCTGCAAATTTTCAAATGAAATGTACAGAGTTACAATCAGACACTCAACTCAAAAATCTGATCGTGTCTCTTCACCAGACTTTCATTATCCCTGTCTCACCAGAGAAGAATATCCTTTGCTCCACAATCACACCTTATTCATGTCATCAAATATCCCACTAGTTTTATGGTTTTGTTCCTCTTTTTTTAACGCTTTAAGAAAAATATTAAAAAATAAAATGTTTTGTTACTTACATAATTAACAATACTGTATATTTTACAAGGGCTGCTCCAAAAGTAATGCCTCCTGTTTTATTATGTTGGCCCATAACATCAGAGGTGGATGTTGGTGGTATAGCAGCAGAGGGTGAACCTTCCCACCAGTATTCCATTACATTTTGTTACTGTTTGAGAAACAGCAGCAGAGGGGCTGTCTGACAAAATGGAGTCTGACATGGAAATGCCAGTGAAGCAGAGGTATGCCACTGAATTCCTCCATGTGGACAAAGTTGCGCCCACTGATATTCACCAATGCTGAATGTTTCTGGAGACCGTACAGTGGATCTGAGCACAGGGAGGTGGTGGGTGGTGCGTTTCAGCAGTGGTGACAGTGGGTCACCTCCACTGGTATAGATTTTTATGAGTGTAGCAAGCAGTCTCTTGTTCATTGCTGGTGAAAATGCATAGCTAATGATGGTGACTATGTTGAAAAATAGTGTTTTGTAGCTGCGAATTTGCTCTATCAAATAGTGTGATTGTGTTCTTTGTCTCTGTTGTAGTTTCCAAGGAAATAAATAGGAGGTATTAATTTCAAAGCAACTTATGTATATACAGCCCAAGACAATTCCTCTTCACTCAATGCGGCCCAGGTAAGCCAAAAGGTTGGACACCCATGAGCTAATCTCTGGTTTCACATGGCCACTCTGATTTCAGGCAGTCCTCACCAGGAGTCTGACAGCATCTGCTGCAGACTGGGTGAGAGCTGATCAGATTGACAAAGCCCAAGACCTTTTTTCCTAAGTATTGGTAAAATTCTGAGCTATTTCTGTTACAGAAGGAGGTAAAAGTTGGAGCAGAATTGGACATAACAGGTGTTTGGTCCAGCAGCAAAATGCACACAGTGTTTCTGTCTGAGAAACAAATGCCCTATTTGATACTGCAGCTTGCAGAATTTATGACGGTCATTTTATACACCCATAACTTCAGACCAGCCCAGAAGCAATTCTGAGCATGCAAAATTAGTTTGTAGAAATGAAAAGGAAACAGGAAGCACACATGAATATAAAACAAACAGAAAAAAAAAAAACACCTGCCTAAATTGTTTGTATTGTAAAGTATGAGAGAGACTGTAGACAGATTTTCTCTTTTCCCCCTTCCTTTTCAAAGCTAAATCCTCAATTTTCAACTAGTGCACACTGATATATAAGGTGACAGTCTGAGCATCTGTCCTGGTTTCAACTGAGGTAATTTTCTTCATAGTCGCTGGTATCATGCTGTTTTTTTGGCTTTGGGAGAAAAAAACTCAGCTGTTGCTGAGCAGTGCTGTACAGAGCCATTGATATTTCAGTTTCTCAGCTTCTTGTACTGTTCTGCCAGCTGGGGTGCGCGAGGAGCTGGGAAGGGACAGAACAAGGACAGCTGAGCTAAACTGGCCAAAGGGACATTCCATACCATATGGCATCATGTGGAACTATAAAACTGGGAGGAGTTGGCTGTGGGGGGCAGCTGCTACGTGGTGTCTGGCTGAGCATTGGTTGGCAGGTGGTGAGCAATTGTGTTGTGCATCTCTTGTTTTGTAAATATATATATATAATTTTATATATATATTATTAACATTATTATTATTATTACCATTTCCTTTTTTCTCTCCCTTTTTTTGTCTTAGAAAATAGTCTTTATCTCAACCTACGAGTTACACTTTTTTTCCCCAATTCCCTTTCCCCATCCCACTGGGGCAGGGGGGTGAGCAAATGCTGTGTGGTGCTTTGCTGCCTGCTGGGTGAAAGCACAAATGCATCCCAATCCCAAAAGCACAAATCCCATCTTCATAATACCATGCTGTCAGCAGGGCAAAACAAGACTATTAGGAACAACTATAAAATGGCAAGCAGTTTCGTTCCTTTTAATAGGAAGAAGATATCCTCATTGGTCTTGCACGGGTTAACAAATTAAAAAGAAAGAGCTCCACAATAATAAAAATGCAATACATAGCCAGAATCTTGCTGCTTCTGCTCTAAAGCATTCCAAAGAAAAGACTGTAAGAATTCGGACCTGTATTTGTTGGTTAACACTTAGAGGTTAGTACTGTGAGCTTTTGGTTCTTATTTGCTAGCATGAATTAGCTATGACATAGCGTGCTGGACAGCTTACTTTAATTATATTTCATTTTTAAGGATATAACTGCATTTTGGGATATCCCCGCATATCTCTGAATATAGTAGCAATAAATCCTCTTTGGTAAGAGCTGCTACTTAACATCGAGATAGGCAGAATATATTACTATGATACCAGTACACAGATGTGCTTCAGTCTAATATTGTATGCTAACCTACTTTTAACCCTGACACTACACACAGAGGAGTGCCATTTCATGCAAAAGATCCATTTATTACACAATATTAATTTAAGATGTCCTTCACTAAGAAATATATTTTCTGCTATTTTAGCCATAGAAAATTGAAGGTTCTGCATTTATTCATTTTAAAAGAAAAACTGTGTTACTCCATCCTTGGCCCTCCCTTTGCCTCACCTGTTTAATTATCCACACTCAAAATCCTCTACCAGGACAGCAGGATTCTCAAGGCACATTTTACCATTAGTAATAATTACTATTTGCAATCAAGTCACTAGAGAAAACCCCATGTATTCAGCATACAGGGAAACAATTTTAAAACTGCTGTATTGAAGATAATGAAGTATGTACATACTAAAATGATGTAAATCCATGTTGAGTAAATAAAATAAGAATATAGCCTACCTGCAATGGTTTGGGTTTCTGATCCACAGGAATAATGAGAATCACAATTTCAGATTCTATGCTTAAGTATCCAAACACATCACACTGTGGCACGGAAACATGCAGGCGGAGTTTTTCAAGTATGTCAAGTACAGTTATAGGCTTTTTATTTGTTACCTGGAAAAAAACAAAGCACTTCTAGGATGATATTATGCACAATTATATTATCATTTCTCTCAGACAAGTCCTATGGGCATTTGCTCCCTGAGCAAGTAGAGAACTCAATATGGTTCTCACTAGTTCGGCTCCCTACTGCCTCTCCCCTACTGGAGTAAGAAAGCTTTTAACTTCTTGTGCTCAGGCTACTTACACTTTGCACCATTTTCCAGGTGGGTGTGATGAGTTAGAGATGATCACTGTGGGCTTACTGAGTGACATCTGAATGAATTTTCCAAGGGGAGAGTTAAACTTCAAGTCAAACTTCCATAACTTTCACTGTATACTAAGAGAAGTATTTGCTTACTTGAATGTTTGACAGGTCACTATTCTGAATGTAAAGATTGTTTTGCCAATACATATTTATATGAGGGATGCTCAAAAGTAATGCCTCCTATTTTATTATTTTGGCCCACAATGCAGATTGTATGGCAGCAGAGGTTGAACTTTCCTGCCAGTATTCCATTACATTTTGTTGCCATTCAACAGAGGACAGCAGAGGGGCAGTTTAACAAAATGGCATCTGACATGGAAGGGCAGATGAAGCAAAGGTGTGAAACAGAATTTCTACACGTCGAAAAAATGGCACCCACTGACATTTATCAACAGGAAATGCAAAGTGAGGCGATGGGCGTTTCAGCAGAGGTGACAGCGACATGAAAAGCAACCCATGTTCTGGATGGCCATGCAGATTTTTACAAGGACGGCATGCAAGGCTCTTGTGCATGACTGGCAAAAATGCATAGCTAGTGGTGTAGACTATGTTGAAAAATAGTGTTTTGTAGTTGAGAATTTGCTCTATCAAATAGTGTTATTGTGCTCTGGATGAGCTTCAATAGGGCCAAGTGTTGGGTCCTGCATTTTGGTCACAACAACCCCAGGCAACCCTACAGGCCTGGGGAGGACTGGAAATCTGCCTGATGGAAAGGGACCTTGGTGTGCTGATGCACAGTCAGCTGAATATGAGCCAGCAGTGTGCCCAGGTGGCCAAAGTCAATGGCATCCTGGCTTGTATCAGGAATGGTGTCGTGAGCAGGACTAGGGAAGTCATCCTGCCCCTGTACTCGGCACTGGTGAGGCCTCACCTCGACTACTGTGTTCAGTTTTGGGCGCCCCAGTACAGAAAGGACACTGAGGTGCCGGAGCAGGTCCAGAGAAGGGCAACAAGGCTGGTGAAGGGCTTGGAGAATATGCCCTACGAGAAGCGACTGAAGGAACCGGGGCTGTTGAGTCTGGGGAAGAGGAGGCTGAGGGGAGACCTTCTTGCTCTCTGGAATACCTGAAAGGTGATTGCAGCGAGAGCGGGGCTGGTCTCTTCTCACTGGTGACAGGTGACAGGACAAGGGGCCTCAAGTTGTGCCAGGGGAGGTTTAGTTTGGATATCAGGAAGAACTTGTTTACAGAAAGGGTTGTTAAGCACTGGAACAGGCTCCCCAGGGAGGTGGTTGAGTCACCATCCCTGAACGTGTTTAAAAGCTCAAGGACATGATTTAGCGGTGGGTTGTATGAGTTAGAGTAGTATGGTTAGGTTGCGGTTGGACTTGATGATCTTGGAGGTCTTTTCCAACCTGAGCAATTCTATGATTCTATGATTCTAAATGTTATACTCTGTTCCACATACTGAAGCATGAAAGCAGGGGTCAACAGAGAAATGCAATCTTTTTACACACCACATGGTGAGGCTGGACCTAGAATATTGTGTTCAGTGATGGACAGTCAACATAAGATCCATTTTAAACTAGAGGTTTTCAAAGAACTGGAATGAAGAATGAAAGCACCTAACTTATAGAAATGTTAGATTAAAAAAACATTTAAGACATTTTAGCTGAAGAGCAAGACAAATCAGTGATAACCATCTAGATGACATGAAGAGTGTAAAACAGTCCAAAGACAATGTCAGAACTAAGTTACCAACATGATAAAATAGTGAGCCAGCAGAATAATCTTAATAAAAGGGCCATAAATAGCAAACATGAACTGTGTTAGTGCCATGAGACAGGCATAGTTTTCTTAGCATGCCTTTACTATTAAAAGTCTTTTAAACTGCAACTTGTTCTTGTCTATGTTAATTCTGTTTTGTTTTGCATTGTCATTCAATTTCTATATCCAAATGTTAGGAAACAATGGAACGTATAAAAGATCTACTGAAAAATAACTGATTTTATAATACTTTAACTTTTCAGAAGAGTAGAAAAAAACTTGACTTTTCCATGTACCCTTTAACACAAGGAGTGACTGAACTTTACCCTTGCAAAATTATCCAGCTTGTCTTTGTCATATAATATTCTTAGCATTCCAGCGCACAGTGGACAGCAAGCTCCTGTGTGATAAAAAAAACAAAAAAACCCAACAAAAACTCTGAAATAAAAACAGACTCTTTTCACTATAAGTAAAGCTCAAAATTGACTATTAAGAATGAAAATATCAAAAATACCAAAGCAAAGTAAATCTCTCAATTTGATAGAAGTGCACAATCTTGTTTTTTTAAATGTTGAAAATCTTTACAATGCAAAAGTAGTCACATATTTACTACTATCAAAGTAAAGCAACAACATAAAAATTTGTTTGTTTAAATACAACAGTATTGTAAGCTAAAAAGTATAGGCATATCATGTACTGCAAGACAAGATACTGTATGAATGCATATGCAACTATAGAAGTTACAAATTTCAAAAGCTGAAATAGTGATGATATGAGAGATGCATAACTGCACATTGCAAACATTACTTTATGCAGTTGCACCATGTTGGAACTTAGAATCTTTATACAGCTAGGGGAGAAAAACCCATAGATCTGTTCTAACATGGAAGCATGTTGTACTTCCCCTACTACTTTCCCTCACTGTCTTGGAAACAAAAGGGCTAATATTTCAACTTTCTGCCTACCCATTGTTGTATGTTTAATTCATGCCCCTGACTAAGTAATTCACCTTCTAAGAATGACTGTTACAATACTAGACATAACAGTAAAGTACATAGGCCCTTGGTTGAAGTACTGAATGAGAAAAACCACATGAAACTTTTTGAAAACGGACCGTTCCTTGTGACTAGTTAATCACTGTTTCATTGAGGAAGTACTTGTGAAAAGAATGAAAAAATAAAATAGCAAAACTATTCCTACTGCTTTCCTTCTTCACAGTATTGTAAATAAAACTGGCATCTTACTGTCTTCTAATTAAATAAAATATTTGTTATTCTGGAAACTCCACTTTGAAGATAGTTCAGCATTCCCATGTTGCATCTGTGCTGTCAGTTCTGAAAAATTACTCATCCAATTCCTACTGGCATTGTACCCTATACACCACAGACCTCATTCATTACTCCCTGACGGGTACTACGGGCACAGCTGCAAGTTTCTAAAAACTGAAGGAATGCAATTCCTAAAGCCAAAGGCCTTTCCACTTTGAAATCACTTAGCTGAGTCCCAACACGGCCTTGTTCTAGGCTTAACTAAAGATCTCCATTCTTCCTCTTGGATGTCTCAAAGACATAATAAAATACAGTATTTTACAGCATAAGTTTACTTCTAGGTATACGTATATTAGTACAAATGGCCTGGAGACTCTCTCCTGTGTGCAGTAAAAGTCAACAATGAATTAACATACCTGGTGCAATGACTGGTTTGCAGCCAGTAGCAGAAAGCTGAGGACACTTAACAAAGGCACACTCTGTGTGAAAACCGTAGAGAACACCTACAGCCTGACAATGTCCGTAATAGTCGACAGCCACGCGGTCAGAGTAGGCAGCACACACACTACTGTAGGTTTCCCCATTATGTCCACATACAGGTTCTCCTGATTTGCAAAATGGCTGAAACACACAGAAATGCTTTAAAGATCAATTTATTGATGCTACAAGCAAAACTTAAGAGTATTTTTAACATTAGGTAAATCAAAGTGCATGGGTATTTGCAACTAATACATTCAGATATTCAAAAAAGAAATAAATCTAGAGTAAAGAGTAACTGCCAGTTTATGAACAGGTAATAAATGCAAAAAATAATTTCTTGAAGGTGACAGAAGAATCTAAGTTAGAATTTGAGAAATGTGCAATAACACATGTTTTGGGGAAGAAGAATTTTAGTTATATGCTAATGCCTAAATAATGGCTGTAATTTCACTTAATTTATTAAATGTATTTATTTCTATCACTTATTTATCTCAATGTGTTTTTATTTTATGCTCTTGAAATTTAGTACTTCTAACACATTATTTGAAAAGCTAAATGTCTACATTTATTTGAAAGGAATGAAATCTACTACTAGACACCTCCGGGAAAAATACATATTATCGAGACCTTTATAAAAAATAAATTTATTTATAGTCTCCATTTTCTCTCAGAAAAGCATATGCAGCATCATTTGATTCAAATACACATAAAAATAATAGAAAATTGTAATATTCCTTCTATCTTGCCTTTGCAGATACATTTGTTCAGCATATTCAAGAAGACAAAAGCTAACAAACTTAAGCTTCTGGATATAGGCAATGGAATCAATGACTTCACAGACTCATTTCAGATTCATCTCCATCATTTGAGAAAAATCTAGAGATAACCAGCCTAAAAATGGTAAAGCCAGTGACTTTGAAAAGAGTAGCTCCTAGCTTCTCTGTAGTGCAGTAGAAACAGCCTAACTAGCAACACTGCAGGGAATGGTGGGATTGAAGAACTAACCTAATTCTAATCCTTATGAGGGATTAATATGGAGACCAATCAAATACAGACTATCTAAAGAACATACTACACACAGTCAAACAAAATGCTGAAGACTTTCTATAGAAAGCCTTTTGATGCCATGACAGGAGTGACCCCAAGCCTCAAACTCCCATTATCAGCATAAATAGTGAAAATTAGCATGCAAGTAAAATTGTTCTAAAATATTCTAAAAAAAAATAGATTTACTACAAAGGAGACATGATGAAGCATTAATTTTCATTTATAAAATGTTCAACTTGGTGTTAATTGGTATTCCTAACCAAGGAACTGCTTTAATTAAAGCTTGCATTGAAGTATGTTTGCAGTAGCAGCGAACAGTATAGAGGACTTAATATAAGCATGAGAGTATTTCCCCTAAGAAAGTGGAATCGAAGCTTTTGGTTGGTTTTGAGATGTCTGTCTCAAACACTTGACACTTAACAAAACCCTGAATATCATTTTGTGCCTTTTTATACTAGTTAAAATTAGTTTTAAAGGATTACTTTCAATGAAAACGTTTTCTAAATGATAAAAGCAGAATACTGTAAAATTGAACATAAAAGAACAAAGATTTAATATTTATTTCTAACATAATTTCTTACCTGACAGGGTCCTCGATATGCTAAGTTTTTTCCTTTTTGGTACAAAGTACACGCATTACTGTATTCCACACTGTCTGTGTCACAAACAGGATCCTGTGTCTGGTCACAATTTAATTGCCTTGGCACACATTCATATTGGCTACATTCAAACTTTCCAAAACTAGTCAAGCAAACTTGTTTCTTTGGAATGCACCTGAAGAAAGTTATAATCACAGGTTTATAAAAAAGTTTCCAAGTGTACAGCAGAAACATTTTCAATAAAAACTTTTCCAGTGCTTTAAAGCTAACTATGGTTAAGCAGAACTACAGGAAATGCATGTGACAAAACATTCTGAATAACCAGTTACAAACTCGTTACAAACCTGAAACTGATCCACAACACATTTAGTCAATGTATATGCACACAACTATAGTTTCTATAAAAAAATCAATCTTCTACCAAGTATTTTTCAATGGATTTTTGAAAAAGGCTTGAAAAAACTTCTTACTTACTCCCAAACCTCACTTTGTAAAGGTGTATTTAAGGAAAACCAGATAAAATACCAAAATGGTAAACTGCAAGTGAAAATGATTCTATTGCAGAGGTCTAGCCTATGTTGAGAGAGTAGTGAAAACAAAAGATTACATGGATCCAATTGCAAGTATGCAATTTGATTCTAGCTTTTTAGGTTTGGTATGCTGTATCACATCCAGTCCTGGGGATGACTAAAAATAAACAAAAAATCAGTACCAACAATTTCCTTTTTAGCCTATCATCCTTCTCAAGTGTTCACATATAAGTGAAAAGCAGTAAACACCAGAAGTACATTTCCTTTTATATTAAATGCATACCTTCCATGGTCTTATCTCTGAAACATTTGCCATATGTCTTGCAAGATATCCCTCTACTAGATAAATGACAACCAATAGGATTTGAAAAACAGACTGATGAAAGTCCAAATTACTTTTCTAACAATCTCCTTTCTCTACAAATTAAAATAATCATGTACAGTATGTTCTTCCTCTTTCTCAGTGTTGCTGTCTTAAGCATTATTTATAAAAGGAAAGACTCAGAAATTCTGAGATTCAAATGCTTTAAAAATACAAGTGGAACACAAGGTTTTAAATACATTCTAAGCACTTCAGAAGTGCTTTAAAATGAAGTTTTACATGTTTAGTTATGTTATCAGACTTAAACAGAATAATCTATTGTGTACAGTCTTTAATGAAATAAATTGAGGTTCTAAGCATAATGATTATTCTGTAAATCTGAAAAGAAAGCCACTCAATACTTTCCAAATTAAAAATATAAAAGTTAAAGAATGTATACCAACAATGCAGCTTTAAAATTCATAGTTCCAATGCCTCAACTTCTATTATAGCTGCAAAACGATACTGTTTTTTCAGCACTTTTCTCCTTTTAAATATGTGGGGAAAAAAATATTTTCCTCATTTGTCATTAAAGAAAAGTATTACACAGCCTCTTACGGTAGTTTTCTTTCCAAAGAGAGAATTTACAATTTCAAAGAAACTGCAGGATTGCAAAACACCGAGAAAATGAAGAACTCTGCCTGAAGACAGAGACCAAAAGTAAAAGCAATAGACTTTGATTTCTTGAAGAAAGTTCAGACTTCGTCCTGTCACTAGCATAAGCCAGTTTTTGTTATGTTTCTCTATATAGAGTTTTCTCTTACATGACAAAAACCCCAGAGATTGTACAGACATGGCTTTCACAAGATAACAATGAAATTATGTCAGAGAAAACTTCCAGAGTTATACATATTTTCCAATTTCAGAACTTAAAAGCACAATTAACTGAACAAGCAGGAATTATTTCAAATGTTCACTTCAGGCAATTTTTTTTGGGTAAGTATTAGAAAAAATTATGAGTCAGAGTAGTAAAATGTCCAGTAAATTTTTTTCTCCCATTTTTTTAAACTATACATGAGTACTGTTTTATTTCTAAAACTGAGATCTGTGTAATAAATATAAATGATATAGCACTACATACAGAGAACCAAGAATTGGCAGTTATTACAGTCCATTGATATGATAAATGAATAAATTAATAAGTAAAAGAGACTACGTTTACTGAACTATTCCAAAGTAAACCATTACTACACAATATACATTCACCAAAGAAAAAGGTCTATTTGCTTTTTAAGTAGAAGATGTCAAAGCATAAGAATATTTTGCTTTTACCTTTGATTTTTACTACAAGGGTTAGGGTTACAAGGATCCTTGGAAATACATGATCCAAATTCAAACTGATTGTCTTGGAGACCAACACATCGAGCTATACATGCACTTGGATATGTGCGCCCATTTTGGGCACATACTGGTACAAACTGATCTACACAGTTACATGGCAAACCTGCAAAAGCAACACATGAAACAAGAATATGGTTCACGCTTATTTACACAAGAGGTCACTAAGCCATCCTAATCATCCAGCAAATGTGAAGACGTACGGTTATCTTCAACCTCATACCTGTTAGCAATTAATTAAGCAATAATGTAGCACATACACAGTTACATGCTGTAGGAAAGGAAGTCTGTGTCCTACCTACTTCCTGATTCTACTAAAGTTTCTCTATTATTTCCACTAACTCCTTGTCTGTCATTCCCAGTGGCATTACCCTGTCTCTGCCTATTTACACAGACTACCTGAGGTTTAATTTTCCTGCACTGATTAAAAAAATAATAATAATAATAGTAAAGTGCAGGTTGGACATTAGAAAATAAACAGTTAAAAGGATATCTTTATACTAAATTATTTTCATGAATTCTGTAGAATGAATTTAGAAGCTAATCCTTACTCTAAGAATATTGAACTTACGGTTTCTGTTGTTTATTACCTGTAAACTTCCGACGTTCATCTTCTGAACTATGCTCAGTTAAACACTGACGTGTGGAACATATCAAGTTTCCAGCAAAACATGAACAGACATTGCAGTCTATATTAAAAGATGTTCCATGGCCTTAATAATAAAAATAATTAAGTAAATGCATCTGATTAATACAAATACACCAGAAAAGAATAAGCACAGCTATATTTTTACTTATTGTTACCTTAATTTCAGTTTCTTTTACAACTGCAATTTCTATCTTGTGCGTGTACTTCTATCCTTAGTGTGCACTTTTTGTCAAGAGGTAAAAAGCATAAAAGTAACTATGCCCTATGAAAATAAGGCAATTCTCTCTAATCCCTTTTCAGAGGGTTCAGTTTAAGGATTGCAGTTCTTGAAAAATATTAATCTGGCACAAGTAAAATCCTCAGGACTTGAGCAATTTGGAAGAGATACTCCAAGGCAAATGACAGCTGAACAAGAGAGGATGGAAGAAGAATGCACCTGTAGCACAAAAAGCTGTTTAAAACACAGAACTAGCCAAGAAAGAAGGATTTTTTGCAGCAGTTTCCAAAAAAGTTTCCAAGATTTGGAGCTCATACTAAACAGAAGATTTTCTTGTGTGATTCTATAGAATTAAAAAAGTAGCTGACTTTCGATCCACTTGAAAGCTTCCCTAGAATGTTAGCTTCCATTATCAAAGAGTGAACTCAGTAGGTAACAGGCTGGACTATTCGACAGATTGACTGGATGAAGAATTGGTTAGATGGCTGCAACCACAGGATTGTGGTTAATGGATCTATGTACTCTGCAAGTTTGCTAACACCAAGCTGAGTGGTGCAGTTGATACAATAGAAGGAAGGAATGCCATGCAGAGGGAAATGGACAGACTTGAAAAGCCGGCCAGTGTGAACCTAAAGAAGTTCAGCACTTTGGTCACAGCAATTCCAGATATGTGTACAGACTGGGAGAACTCATCAAGAGCAGCCCTGAGGAGAAGGATTTGGGGATCCTAGTGGATGAAAAGCTGGATGAGCCAGCAGTGTGCGCTTGCAGCCTGGAAGGCCTACTGTATCCTGAGCTACACAGTAAAGAAGGTGGCCTGCAGGGCAAGGGATGTGATTGCTCCCCTTTGCTCTGCCCTTATGATGAAGTGCTGTGTCCAGGCCTGGGACCCCAGCACTAGAAAGACGTGGAGATGTTGAGCCAGGTCCAAAGGAATACCACAAAGGCGATAGGTCAGAGGGCTGGAGCACCTCTCCTGTGAAGAAAGGTTGAGGGAGATGGGCTTGTTCAGCCTGGAGAAGAGAAGACTCCAGGGAGACCTCACTGCAGCCTTCCAGTACTTGAAGGGAGCTTATAAACAGCAGGGAGACTGACTTTTTACATGGACAGATAGTGACAGGACAAGGGGAAATGTCTTCAAATGAAAAGAGGGGAGATACAGATGTTAGATGGAATTTTTTTACTCAGAGGATGGTGAGGTGCTGGTACAGGCTGCCCAGAGAAGCTGTGGATGTCCCATCCCTGGAGGAGTTCAAAGCCAGGTTGGATGGATTCCTGGGCAGCCTCATCTAGTGGATGGCAACTCTGCCCACGGCAGGGGAGTAGGAACTAGATGATTTTTAAGGTCCCTTCCAACTCAAACCATTCTGTAATTCTATGATAGTGTTGCTTTCTACTTTGCTGTTGTGTACACCATGTTCCAGTGTTTGATACAGGGTATGTGTGTAGGAGTCCATCCTCAGAAGCTTCTGAAATTAGTCAGTTTTGGATCAGGCTGATGTTGTATGTGACAGCAGTTCATTGATACACCAGAGTTCCCAAGCTAGAAAGTATAGTGCTGTAATGTATATATATATCTATATATAGTGTGGCTATGGGCAGCCTGATCTAGGATTTGGCAACTCTGCCCACAGCAAGGGGGTTGGAACTATATGATCTGTAAGATCCCTTCAAACCTAAGCCATTGTATGATTCTGCGATGATATGATGTCAGACTGTAAAGGTTAAAATACTTTATTGTCTCAGAGCTCTATAAGAAATACATCGAGGAAAGCAAGGTATTCAGTTGCTATGGTAACATGAGTGATCAAGTGCAAACATACAGGAAAAAAAAAGTAAGGTCCAACAAACCGAAGATTTAATGACTACTTTCAGCACATGAACATTCCAAATCCCTGAATATTTTACAGCTGATTTACACAAAGTATCACTAGTTTTGTACCTGCAGAGTGATGTATACTCTGCTTAAAACTCAGAACCACAGCTTGTTTAAAGCAGAGATTTTTTTTACTGCTGTTGCTTCACCCCTGCTGCCTACTGACCCCCCTCAGAACGTTTCCTTGACAAAGTTCTCATGAGCAAGTTCTGCTATCAGAAAAGAAGCGAGGTATTATGAAGTACTATAAAATACAGGGCACGTGACACTTACTTAGTCAGTGACCTTAGGCTGAAAAACAGCATACTAAGAACAAGCTTTACAAAGAACTTTCACTAGTTTAGTCAGACATTATTCAGTATTGACTTAAATAAAGCAACTCTCTAGCATACAAAACTATTAAACAAGTGTTACATATAAGGATGCAGGTATTAACCACTGTATTTTCTGACAAACTTTGCATTCTGTTCCTCTTCATTACGCAACTCAAATTTCATTACTTAAGGAAAGGGTGCTCTGTAAAGATAGAATTACCATTCTAATACTTACTTTTTTTTTGTCCTCCAACAATGCATGATTTTTGGAGGTCAACACAATGCATTTCTACACAGTTTTCTAGCAATCCGGTATGTCCACAGGTACAAATCTTGTAACAACCAACATCACCGGCTGAGGATGGAACCTGAATAAGCGTACCTTGACGGACAATAAAATCTGAGGCTTCTCCCAGTTTGCAGCCTATATACAAAGACAAATTTAACTAAATATATATTAGATTTGAATTTGAATGCCACTACCAAAAACACTACTGTTTGGTTTGATTAAAAAAAGAACAAAAGCTAAAGTGGCTTTTCTTTACCCTTCACTCATTTCATTACAACAACAATTACCATTGGCCTTATGTGGAAGGACAAAACAGCAGTACAATATTCATTACTTGTGTCTTTGTTGTTTCCCAAACACAGTGTCACTTTCCTCCAAACTACAAGCCTACAGATTTTGTAGAGACACAGAGTTAATTTGCCTTGGAGTTCTGATACTTTGAGTTTTCCCAACTCAATAAGCTCACAGTGCTGTCAGTCACTGAAGTGCAAAGATGCTACATCACTGCTGTATGCTTAAATAGTAGAGAGAAAGAAGGACAGGCAAATAAATTATGCCCATGCCACTTGCTTCTCAAGCCCTGGAACTCTGAATCCAGTGAAGTACAAGACTGTAGTAACAATGAAGCTCTTATGCAAAAGTATGGGTATTCACTCAGACCTGAACTACTTGCCTTTTTCCTGCTGGAGAGAATTCGAGAAGTTGTTCTGGCCAATGATGGATTTGGGACAACTTCACATAGGATACCATCTTGAACTTTAATACAATATCAGAATTGCTGTGCCAGTGCAAGTGCACATCCTTGATCCTCCTGCATTTGATCAGATTCTCAGAGCTCTCAGAATGTCATTCCAAGACTGACATCCAAATTTTCATTAATTTCAAGGCAAGAGACAATGTTCACTTATTTGACCAATGAGGAAAATTATGTGGATATGGCTAACAATACATGGAAATAAAGGGTAACACATGCTATTGTGCTTGGAGCTGCAGTGAACTGTATTTTTCAGTACAGTATGCTTGTAATTTTAAATAGCAGGCAGGATGTCTAGAGATCATGTACGGATATACATTTCTTTTGAAGCAAAAGAAACAATATCTTTTAATTAAATGTTACATATTAGTTAAGAATAAAAATACAAATGTAAGAAGTATGGAGAGTAAGAGTATGGAGTATGCTACAGGTTTTGAAAAGGTAATTGTGGTAATAGTTCTTTTGGGATATCAGCAATTCATTTTAAAGCTTTCATAAATTTTTCAGTAAAATTTTTATCACCAAAATTCAGGTAAACAGAAGTTCAAAACCCTTACCTGGCACACACAAATACGGAAGACATAATTCTCCAGACTGACATCCTCTTCTGTTTACTTCACACAACTGATTAGCTGCACATGGATTTGGATTACATGGATGTGTAACATCTTCTACAATGTTTCCTAAAGAACTTGGACCTGAAAACAAAGTACATAGCATCTATAATGATTTAAATGAGATTAATTTGTCTACAGGAAAACATGGCATTTGTTATACTCTGTAAAACCTTACTTTTGAACTGTTAAATCTTTTTTTATATAACTTTTAATTATACTTCTAAAACCTTGACTTGACAATGTGAATCATAGAATCATAGAATGGCCTGGGTTGAAAAGGACCTCAAAGATCATCAAGTTTCAACCCCCCTGCTGAATGCAAAGCTGCCAACCACTAGACCAGGCTGCCCAGAAGCCACATTCAGCCTGGCCTTGAACACCTCCAGGGACAGGGCATCCAAAACCCCCCTGGGCAACCTGTTCCAGTGCATCACCACCCTCTGTGTGAAAAAATTCCTCCTAGTATCTAACCTAAACCTCCCCGTCTCAGTTTTAAACCATTCCCCCTTGTCCTATCACTATCCACTCTCGTAAACAATCGTTTCCCCTCCTGTTTTACAAGAATCGCTTGGGTCAGTACTTCCATGATTGAGTACTAAACTTGACAAACCAAAATGTAGTTTGTTTGTCAAGTGGTTTGTCAAGTTTAGTACTCAATCATGGAAGTACTGACTCAAGCGATTTTTCACAAGCAAAATACAATTCCTTATCTTGTTTCTCCAAGGTTTTTCTCTAAATGACAAAAAGACAAACTAACAATGACTGCTAGTTCAATCAAGAAAATTCTTATGATCGATAATTAAGAAATGATAGGTTTGAAGTAGATATTATGTTTTACCAAGTCTGGTATTTTATCATTGATAAAGTTTGATTCTGTTTTCAGAATCAAATTCACTAGTAACACTCTCCAATTCTTCTAGTACAAGAAAGGGAAGACAGAATGCAAACAAAGCAACTAAATGGAAAGAACCACCCAAAGCTTTAATACACTCTCTCTCTGGAATCAATTTATAAGTTGAGGGACACTTTCAGTTGTAGCTTTAACAAAATTTTACAAAGCCCCTGGGATATCAAAATTTAATCTGGAAGGTCTAATATTAATAGATCTTATAGCACTAAAAAAGTCAGAGTCCTACAAAGATAATACAAATCAGTAACAGTGAAGAGCAGATTTGGAAAAGAATGTAAAAAGATGCATTTAATGAAATACAATTGTGTTCCACATTCAGGAGTAAGAAGCCTGCTGAGCTTATGTTCTATTGCTCTTGCAGCTAATGTACATATTTTGGTTATTTTAATTGCACAGTTAAAGAGCATTAAATTAATACACAGGGCATTACAATAATACACTGTTTATGTATTAGAAAAAAAAGCATAATTCTGTACATCAAGAATTTGTGTTCTAAATCATGCTATTGTTTAAGTGATATTTACTTGTGATCAGTCCTCCCAAGCATGATCTATCTTTTGCCCCATAAATAAATTATACTGGTGTCTGTATTATTGGTCAGTACTCTTTTCTTCAAGATGACTTCTTGAAGAATTCAGTTTTCTTAAAGGAAGATCAACTAGCGTATTTTCAAGTAGGTAAAAACCACTGAAATTCAACATGTCAGATTATCAGATAATGCAGATTACTGAACTTGCATTGAATGTACGAATTCCCAAAAAGGGAAGCATGATTGGTAATTTGCCCTTGGCTAGCAATCAAACTGCCATCCAGCCCCTTTACTCAAAACAGAACCATAGGGAGAAAATAGGTGTAAAAGGTACCGAAATGCTCAAGGGTTGAGGTAAAGACAGAGGGGTTGCTTAGCAATTAGCATTGTAGGCAAAACTGACTCAACATGAAGAAAACAAATTATATTTATTGCCAGTTAAATCAGTTATTTAATTACTGGTTCAAGAAACGGGAACAAAAGTATAAACATTAAAGCAACATCATTCCTTCTCTCTTTCCTGGACTCAACTTCATTCATAGAATCATAGAATTACCAAGGTTGGAAAAGACCTTCAAGATCATCCAGTCCAACTGTAAACCATGTCCCTTAGTACAAAATCTAAACGTTTCTTGAACATCTCCATGAATGGTGACTCAATCACTTCCCTGGGCAGTCCATTCTAGCACTTGATCACTCTTTCAGAGAATAAATTTTTCCAAAAATCTGACCTGAACCTCCCCTGGCGCAACTTAAGTTAGTCCTCTCTGTAGTTACACAGGAGAAGAGGCTGATCCCCACCTCACCACAACCTCCTTTCAGGTAGTTGTACAGAGTGATAAGGTCACCCCTGAGCCACCTCCAGACTAAACAATCCCAGCTCCCTCAGCTGCTCCTAATCAGACTCCTAATCAGTGTTCCAGACCCTTCATCAGCTTCATTGTCCTTCTCTGGAGATGCTCCAGGGCCTTGATGTCTTTCTTGTAATGAGGAGCCCAAAACTGAACACAGTACTCAGCGTGCAGCCTCACTTCCCTTCTCCTGCAAGCAACACTATTTCTGATACAAGCCAGGATGCCATCGGCCTTTTAGCCACCTGGGCACACTGCTGGCTCACGCTTAGCTGAGCACTGACCAATAACCTCAGGTCCATTTCTTCCACACAGTCTTCCAGCCACTCTGCCCCAAGCCTGTAGTGTTGCCAGGGGTTGTTGTGGCCAAAGTGCAGGACCCGGCACTTGGTTTTGTTGAACTTCATCCCATTGGTCTCAGCCCAGCAATCCAGTCTGCCCAGATCCCTCTGTAGGGCCTTGCTACCTGCAGGCAGATCGATACTTCCTGCCAACTTGGTGTCATCTGCAAACTTACTAAGGGTGCACTCAATGTCCTCATCCAGGTCACCAATAAAGACATCAAGCAGGACAGGCCCCAGTATCAACCCCTGGAGAGTACTACTCATGTCTGGTTGCCAGCTGGATTTAACTCCATCACCACTCTCTGGGCCCAGCCATCCAGCCAGGTCTTTACCCAGCAAAGGGTGTACCTGTCCAAGCCACAGCCTGCCAGTTTCTCCACAAGAATACTGTGGGAGACAGTATCAAATGCTTTGCTGAAGTCTAGGTAGACCACATCCACAGCCTTTCCCCCATCCACTAGCCAGGTCACCTCATCATAGGGGAACACACTGGTCCAGCAGGACCTGCTTTTCATGAACCTATGCTGTCTGGGCCTGATCCCCCAGCTGTCCTGCACGTGCCATATGATCTCACTCAAGATGATCAGTTCCATAACCTTTCTTGGCACAGAGGTCAGTCTGACAGACCTGTAGTTCTCTGGATCCTCCTTATGACCCTTCATGTAGACA
Organism: Numida meleagris; assembly: GCF_002078875.1. NCBI lineage: Eukaryota > Metazoa > Chordata > Aves > Galliformes > Numididae > Numida > Numida meleagris. The sequence goes on along the minus strand of NC_034410.1, from coordinate 53,835,710 downwards.
GGATTCACACAGGCAAGTCTCTAATTATCTGGGACCTCTCCTGTTGACCAGGAGCACAGGTAGGTAGATGATGGAAAAGAGCTTGGCAATCACCTCCGCCAGCTTCATTTCACACTTCTCTATAGGAAGTGGTACAGTAGGGATTAGAAGTGGTTCTGGTGGTTATGGTCAGTAGGGTTTCTCTCTGCCACTTGTTCCTCCTCACAACTTTCCTCTGTTCTAGTGTGGGCTCTCCATGGGCTACAACTTTTTTCAGTGTATACCTTACTGCTTTGGTGTGAGCCCTCCATATGCTGCAGGGTGCATCTGCTCTGTCATAGGGATGTCACAGCTTTACCAACTAGCTCAGCTTTGGCCTGCTGCTGAGCCAGCTGTGATTGGCAGAGGGCATTCCCTGACCTCTTCCCATGCAGCCTGTCATGGTTTTATGATTTTTTGTTATTGGTATTCCACATTGTAATTTCATGCTGCACACTGGGAGTTAAAGAGTTAATGCTCCAGTTCCATGGACTGTCAGTATTTCCAGGTACATGGTTCTCAGAAGAGAACTACATCTCCCAGAAGAAATCACTGTTCCATTTCCATTTTCTGTTTAGAGGGAAAGACGAAACTGCTTGCGAGTCATGAGATTGCCCCTTTCTTTTACTGCTTGTCACTGCAGCGTGTGCTCCCTAGCAGTCTTGCCTTCAGCATTAAGAGTAAGGCCTCTGGTTTTGGACACTCTCTCTCATTTAATTGGTTTATTAGCTTCAATCCCAATTAACTTGTATTTCCGCTATTATAATTAGTAAATTAACTTTCCTCCGCAGATCATTGTCACTGTTTTGTTTTTCTTCTTTTTATTCCTTTCCCTCTTCCCCTCTTCCCTTTCTCTTTCCCTTCCCTGCTCTCCCCCTGCCCCCATCTTTTTCCCTTTTTCAGGCAGTGGGCCTGCTGTGCTCCTATCAGAGACACAGATAGATCTAGAGATAACTCCATTACAACAGCCCTTGCCACATATATCTAATACAAGAAGGAATAAATGTAATGAAACCTCTGGCAATTTTAACAATTCAATTTTCTCTAATATGCTAAATAAATAATGTTCCATATTCAATACTATTTTATTTGAAAGAAATAACAAATGATTAAAACTAGTGATAAGCATTCAAAGCATCTCGATTTTCTAATTTGTTGTCTACATATGTGAAGTACTTACTCAGGTATGTATCCAAAGGGATGCAGTTCTCCAAGTCATCTGTTGGAGATAAGAGCTCACAAATACTTTCAGCTGAGTGGCCTTCGGGGAATTTATTATGATCTCCACATTTCTTCAGTATTTCCACACAATCTGATCTTCAAATAAATAAGCAAACATAACTTCATGAACGCCACTTAAAGAAAAGGTCTTGTATTAATATTCTTCTCTTCCTCTAATTCACACCTGCCTCGCAACAGAGGAATGGACAAAATTCACATATATATATATATATATATATACACACACATACACACATGCACGCTTTGGGCTTGGTGAGTTTTGTTTGTTTTCTATGACTTCATTTGCATGTATCTTTAAAGATCTAGTGTTTCCTTGGGTTCAACTTATGGGTTGAAATCGCATCTCACTACTGTTATGTATTAACTGGTCTCTTTTCTACTCAGTCATGTATTTCAAATTTTGCTTTTTCTTTAAAGCATGTTTTCCAGAGCCATCTCTCAGTTGAAAATAGATCCACAAATGAAAAAGAAAAAAATACAGTTTTATAGACAATAGAGTTAAAAAAAAAACAACACATAAAAAAACCCCAATCAATCAATTTCAGTGGAAGCTTAATTATCCATCTCATGTGGAGGCAAGCATCTTCAATTTGAGTGATGGAACACTGCAAACAAAAACTTCACAGGGATGGAAGAACTATACAAGCTCACGTTCCTTCTGTGTTTGCCTTGCCATGTTTTCCTAACATAAGTCATACACAGTTCTACAGTAATTTTTCAGTTCTCATTAAAATCCTTAGCAGAACCTCTCAACTGCTGGTTTTTGTTTGTTTTTTTTCTGTGGTACTTACTTGCAGATAATACTTCCTCTAGATTTGCTGTGGCAAGGTTTAATCTGCAGTGAGCAGGCAATTGCCTTCCACATTTCTGGTTGGCATTTATTGATATCAAGAACAGGAATATTTATAAATGGCATCTTAATACTCCCTTTTTCCCAAAGCTTCATGTCATTCATGGCTCCTTGGTCTGATTGTGCATTGCAGCTTCTGAAAAGTTCTGTTGGTCTTAAAAGAAAAAGTTAAAAAATGGCAGGTATACAAGAGAAAGAAAACACCATACTTTTCACCATATGAATTCTACAACTTTGAGATGACTTGCCTTTTTTTGGCATAAAATGCATGAATCCTTTCCACAATTAAGCATGACCAAAATCAGTTTAATTTCTATCTTTAAGGAAAATAACCTCTTTAAGGCTCAAGGCTGAAATACCGTCTCCACCTCTCTCTCAGATCATGCATCATGAACGTTTTTCTTACCTGAAGAAAACTGACTTATTGAGCAAATATTTAAATGTACTGAAAATCTGTTGGAATGTTTCGTGGCAAATCACTAATGCAAGTTGATCTGTAATTTATTTTTGCCCAGGCTGCATTTATCACATTTCAATTTTGCCATTTAGTATATAGTGGCATGACTATATGACTATAGAGTGGCATGGTGATATATTTCAAAGAAAAGCCAGAAATCCCTACCAGCTAAATGATAAAATGTTAAATGTATTTTTGAAACTCAAACACTATTTAACTAGTAACCTTGCAATGACTACTTCAGGCAGCACTTAAAATTATACATTTGTCCAATAGAGAATAAAACCCCAGAAATATCTCTAAAAGAAAAGGAATTTTGAAAAAAAGGACGACATATTAACACCCATAGGAAAATGTTATTAAGTAACATATAAACTTAAGCATTCTTTAACTTATTTATAATACATAATATTGCAGTAATTATGGTTTACTTGCCTACATAGTAAGACAGAGGAATATACTGCTAATATATGATGACATTTTGAAAGCTCATGAGTTAGGTTTTATTCTAATATTCTAAACAATAACTAATTTTAAAATATCTGAAAGCTAATTATAATCAAAACAATCCTGAAAAATATTTTTGTTAATCAAAACACAGAAATTATTTTTTAGAATATCCAGTGTCTCTCTCCTACCTGTTATTAAAATTAGTGCAGTAAGAAAGATTTCTACAGCCCAGCTGACAAGGTTCTCGTACATCTGCTAAACAGGTCAACATGGAAACTTCAACTGCATTATACTCACAAAAGCGATCAAATTCTTGCCAACTCTGTGAATTGCCCCAGCTTGTGCTATAAAGCTTAGTACAGAGATCCCTTGGAGGGAAAAAAAAAAATCAAATGAAAAGAATAGCAGTTGTTCAGCTATAGCAGAGCCTGTAGTCTGTTTGCCAATCACAACAGCCTACACTCACTAGAAATTTGTGTTTGTGCCAATAAATTCTGCAGGAGTATCCAAATGTGCTCTAAGCAAATAACCACTTACCAATGGTTTCAAAGTTCTTCAGTTTTCCTTAAGAATGTTAGCAAATCTTTATACCACTAGGACTGAAAGACTTCAGAATATAAAACTGTAACATCCAATATAAATGTAATACTTGGAGTTTGCAGGAAACCTGAACTTATGATATATAATAAATCAAGTTAACACAACAGTGAACAATTTCTAATCCCATCCTTCAACTTCAGATCACACCTATTCATGCTACAGAAAAGACTAGCAAGCAAAATGCATTTCTTCCTTTGCCATATTTGAAACAAGTGTACTATTTGAGATTTTTCTAGTGTTAACAATACTCAGGCCCCCTTTGTTCACAGCAATATCCCATAAACTATGACTGTCCCCACCAAATGAAGGTACGGAACTTCATTATACTATTAAGTCTATTGCATATTGAAAACATAAATAAATGATTATTAAAGAAAGCAACTAAAATTATTGTATCAATTGCCCTATGCTAGAGTGTTCTACATAAGAACATAGTTCTAGGGCTCTGCTACAGAACTGACCATAAAGCAGCAGGTCTTCTGTTTTGTTAATGAAAACTTCAATATAAAAGAAAGCAACAGATCAAAAATCACTTTCACATTGTCAAACTGATGAATTTAAAATGCAGTAATTATATTTTTAAAGTGGATGGATAACCATCCAAAAGGCCCCAATATCAATAATTTTCAAGAATGCTGTTCACTGTCCCCTTGGTTCTCATCAGCATCTTGATAAAATCTCTTCAGCTTACTTCAATACTAGTATTACCACAAGTAAAGTGTAGCTTTCATTAACTTCAGTGTGTCTGCTAAATTCTGCCAGTGCTAAAAATGAAAAGTTTGATTTTTCCAATGGAACAGTTTTTGTTTTTGTTGTTAAGTGAACATAATACTCATGAGACTATCTAAACCTATTTTGTTTCCAAGAATTCACAGAACTCATTATTTAATATACACAGTCAGATTTGGGCTAAGGCCTGACATAAAACAACTTCTGAAGCCATTTCACAGTTGGAAAGGAAGGTAGAGAGATACTGACCTACATGTGGAAGAGTTTGCCTTAGAACAGCAATGAAGTTTTGCTCCATCGAGGCCTGTTGAAGGTGGAGGGTGCACAGTGACTCCTGGGTGAACAGATCTTGAACTCTCAAGAAAACATTGCCAAAGTGGATCCTGAGGAAGAGGCATCGTTTTACAGCCTTCTATAAGTCCATCAACAATTTCAAGCTCTGTTTTCATTGACATTAGAATTCTTTTACAAGCGGTCTGACATGCATAGTCTTCTGCTCTATCACAGCAATACAAACCTGTTTAAGAAATAACAATTATTAATTCTCAAGCATACAGCAATAACCAAGATACACAACATAATAGTGCTCTCAGAAGAAGTGTTATAGGACACTCTTCTTTCCTTTTCTCAAGTATTTTTTTTTTTGGTGAAATGAGAAAAATAGCAGCATTGTTACCCTAGCTTTTAAGAGAGCAGACTTCAAACTTAGCTGAGTCCCCTCAGAATTTGCTTTTGAAGACTTAGTAGTCCCATAAGAGACTGTCACTTTTTAAGAACTACCTTTATAAAACACAGAAGCAGGCAATCCCATTGTGTGATCACCTGTGGATGCAGGAGTTGAACACATCCTTAGTAAAGTAGCTGATGATACTAAAGGTGCTCCTGACTCAAGATTGAGGAAGAAAAGGCTTTGCAAAGGAATCAAGAAAGACTCAAGCAATACCGTGAAATTTAAGAACAAACATCAGACTCTGTGCTTGGGACAACGTAATGCCAGACACAGGTACAGACTGGGAGATGAGTGCATTAAACACAGCACAGTCACCCATCAAAATAGGTGATTATCCCACTACGTTTAGCATTGATGCAATCTCACCTTGAACACTGAGTGTAGTTCTGGGCTCTACAATATAAAAAAGGATATTAAGATTCTTGTCTGCATCCAGAGGAGGGCAATAGAACTGGTAAAATGTCTGGAAGGCATGTCCTGTGATGGGAGGTTGAGGATATTGAGCTTCTTAAGCTTGGAGAGAAGGAGGTTCAGGGGTGACCTCATTGCCCTCTACAACTTCTTGTGGAGGGGGAAGCAGAGAGAGAGAGGTGCTTGACTTTTCTCCCTGGTATCTAGTAACAAGATACTTTGGAATGGCTAAATTTGTGTGAGGGCAGGTTCACAGCTGACATTAGGAAAAATTCTTTGCAAAGACAGTAATTAGGTGCCGGAACAGTCTTTCTAGATAAGTGGTTGTCCACGTCAAAAAGGCATTTGGACAATGCTCTTAATTATAGCCTTTAATTTTGGGTCAGCCCTGCAGAAGTATGATCATTTTTGTAGGTCCCTTCCAACTGAAACTATTTCCTATTCTTTTTCAGATAACGTTGCTTCTTTGAAATGCAAACAAATTAAACTCAAAAGAAAAACAGGAACCAGTATGCAGAATAAAAGAAAATAATAATAATAAAAATCAACAGTGCACCTATAAATAAAAGTAGCCACTGTATAAATTAATATAACATATTACTAAGAAGTGTGTTAATATAGTTTATAGAATAAACAATATTCAATAATACGATAATGCTTTCAGAGCCTACAATACGATAATACTTTTAGAACCCTACATATATTTTTAGAGGAAAAATGTTCATAAAATAATTTTTATACTTACTATCTGTAGGATTTCTCATTGGATAGGATTGCGTATAGTTGTTCACACAGTGTATTAGCTGAGGGCTAATAGATGCACAGTAATTTTCAACTGCTTTTATTTGTGAAGGACCAGGAGAAGAGTCTGTCCGAAAAATTGCTTGACAATATTCTCGACAGTTTGTATGATGACCTGCATAACTGCAACAGATTGACCCCACTGGGGAAAAAAGAAAGACAAAGAAAAATCCATGGTTTCCTACACAGAGGAACAAAGATGTGACCCACATAATGATGCACAAGATACTACTTGGAAAAAAAAAAAAAAAAAAACCACAGAAGACCAAATTCTCTTAAGCTCTATTAAAATAATCTCTGTCTACAGAATGCATAGGAATATCTGCAATTAGTCAAAGCACATTTTCTGGTCCCACACATCTTGAATTCATGTTTAAATCATCAATAAGCCAGCTGAATTATATCCTCAGATATTTTGTTCTTATTTAATGTTACTAGTCTTTCTCTATAACTGAATTATTAGACAAATACAAATGGCAAACAAATAAATATGAAGCCAGTGTCTTAAAACTCATTTGAACAAAATAAGAGGGAGAGCTTGAATCACTGTGATTTCATACATTTTTGCCATGTTATTAAACATACTGTTCTTGAGAAACAGAATCACAGAAGGGACCTTACAGACAATCCAGTTCCAGAGCCCTTGCCATGGGCAGGGTTTCCAACCACTAAATACTGATACTGGAATGAATTCTGAGACATCGAGTTCTTTGTGTCCGGCTATTTCATTTTCTACAGACAGAAATCAGGCAACATAACACTTGTGTGGTGTAAGACTTCAACTGTGTCTGCTTTATTTTGTTCAAAATTGAAAAAAAACCACATACAGATACATAAATTAAAAATTGATAGCAATTATGCAAACAGCCCAATCCTCTTATCACTTGAGCAAAAAACTTATACATCTGCCTAGTCCTTCTGAGGAACCAAATCCATCTGACTTGTGTACATGTACACCTACAGAATTTCTTGCATTTCTGAGGAAGAGTTGTTCGCTTATAAAAGGAAAACTCAAAAAAAAAAAAAAAAAGAAACTATTCATTACATACTTACTTTCATTTCTGTTAATACAACTAAAGAGAGCATTCTGAAATCAAAACAAAAATAGCATTACAAGCCTGAAAACTTCCAAATAAACATTTAGGTGCCCACTAATTTCTAATGTTTTTGTTTATCTAGTTCAGTTTAAGCAGAACAAATAAGAACGCTAAACAAAAACACTAAATGAAAGAAATGAAAAGATCAAGTGTTACCTAAGTACTGTGTACAATAATAAGGAAATATATTCAAACAAAAGGATGATTTTTCTGGACTACCTCAGAAAGAACATGTCAGAATAGCATGTACCAAAATGTTTTTGCATGACAATTTTAAAGGATCTCTGTGGAAAAAAAAAAAGCTTTGCATATGCACACAAGCAAACAGAAAATTTCAAGAATCTCGGCAATATACCTTAAAATCTAACACCTGCTATCAAATCCACTAAACTACAGTCGCCAAGTAGTACACTTGGGGGATACACAACACGTTAAACTGCAGAGGCAGTTAATGCATGTTAACAACATGTTAAACTGCATCCAATTGTTTGGTTTCAGAAGACTCTATGATGCACAGGACAATTGACTGAAAGAGTATGTATTGAACTCCGGCCCAAAACAATCACCGTCTTCCCCACATTTTTTCAGAAAGTACTACATATAAGCTTTCTGGAACTCAATGGAAAGGTGAAGTTGTGAGGCGGAAATTCAAAAATATAGTTGCCAGTTATGAAAGACTAAAATTACGAGATTCTGAAAAAGAAATCTGAAGCCTCTCCACACTTGTTAGTATGACTATCAAAAGTGACCAAGACCATTAACATAATGACAAAGCATAATCCACATCTTCATAAAGTTCCTGATCTCCTTCATTTCTCCTATCACCATCTAACAGTATTTCTGTTATGAGAAATCAAAATTCCCCCAATACCACTAGTTTAAAACATATTTACTCAGAAGAATTCATGATCCTTTCCTCAGCTAGATTTTCTACAGCTCTGTCTTCTGATTGTGGGAACCCCCCCTGCACTGCAAAACACAAGCACAAAGATGCTAAATGGGCTGCAAGTCAAAAAGCATCAAGCTGAAGTCTTCCATTATCAACTGGCAAGAGGGCAGCAACTGTCACTTTCCCTGAGGCAAACAGTAAATAAACACATGTACACATACAAAATTTTCTTGAGATTCTTCATCTACACTAATATTTACCACACTGCAGAAAAGTGGGTACCCCCAGTAATATCTGATATTTTTTGTGAAAATTTGTATTGCTATAAACACATTGAAATGTTACATTTTCTTCACTTAAAAATACTTAAACATTCTATTAGAAATCATCTTGATTTTCCTTTTTTCTCTCAGACATTGTTTACAGTGCAAGACTTCGTTTTTCCAATTCAAATTTTCTTTTTGCTTTGTTCTCAGAGATCATGTGAGTCAATCTCAATGATTTGGCATTATATCCTTATTTTCTCTCCTGAAGCCTAGTCTGGGTAGTATTACAGAACAAAGTAAAGTTAGTATCAAAGTAACCAGACTTCCCTGTGTCTAACTCTAAAAATACCATTAATTGCAACATTTGAATGCTGATGATTTCCTTTCAAGCAGTGTGCTCACGTTTGGTTGTGCTTAACAGGGAAAGGTAAACACTGAACATATTTCCTCCCACAGGAGCAGAACAGGCAGTCTCACATTTACTGGACAGTTTCAGCACGGGCAAGAATACAACCTACACCTTCTGTACCCTCTTCCTTATCTACTCACCTTCAGAGAAATCTTAACTCTTGACACTGAAACTCAAAAATCCCAATCCCTTATTTTGTTGGTGTGCTATTCATTATTCACACGTATTTTACTGAAGAACTGGAGAATTCTACAAACCTACTTTCCCCTTTTTAAACTTTTTTCCCTCATGAAAGTTGTACTCATGTACATGTACTCAAGTAAAAAGTATTTTTTAAATGTTGTTCTTTATTTTCATAGCTATCTACATAGCTATCTTCTGTTGTTCACTTAAAAGCAAGTACTTTCAGTACACAGTTTGGCTCTCTACATATGAATTAGTATTCCCAAGTAGACAGTTGTGATGAAAATCTGAAAAGTCACAAGAAACATTTATGGTAGCAAATGACAGATTATTCACATTTTAACTTAGATTTGAAAAGCCTCGAGTTTTGAAGTTTCAGTTTGTATCACGTAATTGATAATTTTATTTTACTGAAATTTAAATCACAAGTACCAACTCGTCAGCTAATCTTTATGTCATGTCAAACATAGTTCTATAATCTTGTTTTCTACAGCATCACAATGAAATAATCTTTTGGATAATTTATTTTTGGCTGGTGAAATAAGTTAACAGTCAAATGTAGGATTTTAAGGAAAATACCTCCAATACTGTAGTAAGCAGAGTGGCTTTCTTCCATTTACAGTCAGAAATTTACTGGGTAAACCATGGCAGATACAACACTGATACAACGTAAGAGAATAAAAAAACTAAAATATAAGTTAGATTTATCTTTAAACTTTACTATTTACCATTTTATTGATCATGAATAAAAGCACAGATAAAAAAATTCATAAGCCTGCTCCACATAAAATAATACGCAGAACCTCACTAAGTAAAAATTCCAATATTTTTAATCCTTCTAGAATCCTGTATCAAATTTTAGATCTTTACTGACAAGAACACTGTTACTGCAGAAGTTCTCTAAGACTATGAACGACTTTGCAGCAAAACTACTAATTCCAGCAGCAGGTTTTCATTTGATTCAGTTCAGAAACTATCCACAAAGCAAATCCTGTCATTCATTCACCTATGTAACAGGGATGATAGACACAAGAACTAATGGAAGCAACATGTAGAAAGAATAATCAACCTACATCTGTAAAGAACAGATTTATACTGTTACATAAAGGGGCATGTCATTTATATAGTACTTTACTTTCAAGCCAGGGATGAAATGAACTGCTGTCACATACAACATCAGCCTGATCCAAAACTGACTAATTTCAGAAGCTTCTGAGGATGGACTCCTACACACATACCCTGTATCAAACACTGGAACATGGTGTACACAACAGCAAAGTAGAAAGCAACACTATCATAGAATTACAGAATGGTTTGAGTTGGAAGGGACCTTAAAAATCATCTAGTTCCTACTCCCCTGCCGTGGGCAGAGTTACCATCCACTAGATGAGGCTGCCCAGGAATCCATCCAACCTGGCTTTGAACTCCTCCAGGGATGGGACATCCACAGCTTCTCTGGGCAGCCTGTACCAGCACCTCACCATCCTCTGAGTAAAAAAATTCCATCTAACATCTGTATCTCCCCTCTTTTCATTTGAAGACATTTCCCCTTGTCCTGTCACTATCTGTCCATGTAAAAAGTCAGTCTCCCTGCTGTTTATAAGCTCCCTTCAAGTACTGGAAGGCTGCAGTGAGGTCTCCCTGGAGTCTTCTCTTCTCCAGTCTGAACAAGCCCATCTCCCTCAACCTTTCTTCACAGGAGAGGTGCTCCAGCCCTCTGACCTATCGCCTTTGTGGTATTCCTTTGGACCTGGCTCAACATCTCCACGTCTTTCTAGTGCTGGGGTCCCAGGCCTGGACACACCACTCCAGATGGGGCCCCATGAAGGGAAAGTAAAGAGGAACAATTGCACTAAGACAGTAAAAGGTGCTGAAAAGGATAGTCAGTTTGTCATGGTTTTGTCTAATTTACTGAACATACTTTCAGTTACCATAAACAATATTTAGAATGATGATGTAAAGTTGTCAGAAACTCAGGTAAAATTTGTCAAGTTACTAGAAGCTGGATATTATAAACCAAGGTATTAAAAAGTAGTTTGGAATAACAGAATCACTGGCCCCTTTTTGCTCAGTTTATAGTCACAAAAAAAAAAAAACCAAAAAAAACCTGCAAAACCAACAGACAAGAATTTTGAGAAGACTGTGGTGTCCAACAAAATTCCTCCTCTCAAAAAGGGCTCAAGTTCAGATAAAATTACCCTCTTCTAACTATTTTATACATCACTGTTTTCCCCTAAGACAGGCAGGATCCTCTAACCAGGTAATCAATCTTCACTCTGTAATTCAAAACTGGAGTTCCACAGATGGCTCAATCGGTGTAGTAACACTCATATTACTGTTAAAAAGAGGTTGGTCTTACTTCCCTTTTCTATGTTGTTTTCAGCTCTTCTCTTGCTGCTCCTGATTGTATTGTCTTGTGTATGCCTTCACATCAGCTCTGACTCCAATATTCTTTTAACGACCTTATTTTTCTCAGTAACCCTGAAGAACATTTTTCTCTTGTGCTAGGAATTTACATAATCTTTCAGAAGGACCTGTCAGATGCTAGTTCCAGAATAAGGTAGACAAAAAAGAATTTGTATGGCTAGCCGAGGGAGGGAGTGTGTGGAAAAAGGGCAGTTGCAGGAAGGAACAGGAAGACCTTCAGCTGCACTTAGTTATTAAAGCAACTCATCATACCTCATGAAAATGCAGCCTGTAATATCACTGTACTCTGTGGTAGTTAAGTATTCTGTGCTGACTTTGCTCTTTATGTAGGTTTGGAAAACCATTCAGTGTCTCAGAAAATAGACCTACAAATCTGGGAAGCACAACTATATAGACATGTAAAATCTTAGAAAAAAATGATGTACAGTCACCTATTTATAAATAAAGCTGATTACAGCTTTAGACAGTCACAGTCTGACTTAAGTTACTAACCCTAATTTCATTACAGAACACAAGGATAAGTCTTATCTATAGTATAAAGTGGCAATCATATTTAAGTCTCAGCAGCCCATTCAAGCTTCTTCCTGAATCTGCTACCAAAATCTCTTGAAACAGTGAACTGTGAGAAAAGAGAGAGAAAACAGAGGAAAAGATAAACCAGATATATGTAAAGCAAAAGAAACAGCCCCCTCCCATGCCCAAAAAACAATAACAGCAGAAAAGGGTGTTTGCCTTAAAGGAAAAAACTAACTCATGAAGACCTGTGGAAATGAAGATAAAAAGCCAATAATCGAACTCCTTCTTGACTCAATTTTCAACTCATGAATAAAATATGAAGTGAACAAAGATGGCAATATTGAACTTTAAAGGATAAATGTAGAATTGCTTGCTCTACTTATGCATTAACCTCATCTTTTGGATTCCTCCTTTCAAAAAAAACCATAACAAACATCGCTGAAACTGGTCACTAAAACAAATGAGATTACAAGTAGAAGGAATGGAAAGTAGCAGACAGACACAGCTAACACAAATGTGTATGCATTAAGAAAACAGTCTCAAAGACCTTTTGCTGTGATGGAAATTGAAAAAGGTAATTATAGCTCATCTAGCAGAGAAGATTTTCCAGTCTTCCTCAACAGAAGCTCCTTGAAGAAAGATTTCAGCCAGTACTGCAGGACCTAACTGGTTTCGCTCTTTTTGGAGCTCATCAGCTGCAGGTAACGGCTCAAAACCCAAAATGCAAGCACATAAATAGTGCAGAACAGTTTGCTAAAGGACAATATCTTTTGCATTTTAAGTTTGACAGTTTCCTCTTGTATCTTCAATGAAAAATGGCAGTGAAGCTGCTCATTTACACAAGAAAACACAGAGGATTTTCAAAAAGAATATTACTACTCTTTCTGAAAATTATAGTTGTATCTGTATTCTATCAACCAGTGGAAAAATAAGTTTAGTACTACTGTCTTGGGCATACTAACCATGTTAAAAAAAAGTATTTTAAGTTCTGTTAATCTTTCCTCAACTTCATTTAATCTTAGAATTTAACCAACAGGATTTAAGGTCAGAAGGTAACATACTAAGGCTTAGTGGAGTAAGCTGAAATTTCAGATTATGGTGCACAATTGTTTAGATTTTTAAAAAACTTTCAAAAATCAACAATTAAGGCCAAGGTTTTCCTCAACTGTGTTAAACAATTAAAAAAAAATGAAAGAGAAAAAACCTTGCAGGGTAAGGTAGAACATAATCACTGGAATTTAAGTTTTGTCAAGAATACTGGCTTTTGCATCAGCTTTCTTTGAGCTCTGCAGAACAGTAACAAGCACCCAAACATCACATTATTATTAGCTACAATGTGTAGTATACAGAGGTAAAATCTGCTGCAAATTCTTAAGTGATGCTGTGCTTCCAGAGGTCATGCAGAGCTGTGTTCTTTAGGGGTTCATTACACTATTTTATAACCTTCTCTATGTCCTTAGCAGCTTAGGTATGGTAATAAACTCTTCACAACTTATTTCAAGGATTATATAATACTATGCTACTTTTTCAAGCATGCATTCTATGTAGTCATTTCAAAAAACAAATCTTCACAGAAAACTTTTAAAAATAGGAAAAATCAGAAAATCCTACACACAATCCATACAGTCCATTTCCTTCTTCTTCCTTTGATTATCACCTACCTTCTTTATAGATAAAGATGAACAAGATAGTAGAAAGCTGGCAGTAGTGAAAGATAAAAGATAAGAAGCGCACAGAGCTAGAGAGAAAAGGAAGAGGACAAAAATGAGTGTCTAAGAAGCAGAAAATGGGAAAAAGGAATTTTGGAATAACATCTTTCAAAAGAAGCCATATAATGCATACTCAGGCAGCATTCAAACCTCTTCAAGGATACCGTGCATTTTTTAAAAAAATAAATTTTCTGCATGTGGTGCTTCTTACAAATAGAACACGCTTCATAGGGCATGCTTTAAAACCTTCAATGCGCTGATCAAGAATGAACAGCTTATTATGCCACAAATGACAAGAAACACAAACTTTATTAACAGTAAATGCAATCCAATAAAAGCATTTGCAGTTAATCTTATGAAAAGTTGGCACATCAGTGTTAAAGTGATTCACTTATTGCACAACTCTACACCCCGCTTAGCAACTTCTAACTTTCTGACAACTCCTGTTCGGAGATTTTTTTTTCTTACTGTTGAAGACTTATCTCATTCTTTGCGCTCACCAACTTAGTGGGAAGCCAATGATAAACTAATGAAGTTGCTTTCCTACTCTCCAAATACTACTGAAAAGTACTACACACAGTTTGGCTGACTATTATAAGAACCTTGTGCAAATTCTCTGAAATCTTTATGCAAGTATATGAGATATAATAGTAAGCTATGAGAGTGTTTACAAAAAGAGAAATTAAACTTTTATATTCTTAATTCAGCTAGTTCTTACCTACATGTTACGTTTTTATCATATTCAACACCTCTATAACTAGTTCACAATAAACTATTTCTCAAACTGGATTCTTATTTCCAGTGAATCATGGGTTCTTAAACAAAATGGCGAACATAATACATAAAAAATCACATTTATGTGTTTCTGATCTTGTCCCCTAGTGTTTTAACTAGCCTCTCACCTCCCAGTTGTTCAGTTTTTCCCCAGTCAACTCAACTGAACACAAAGTATGGTACTAGCCAAAGACATGGAAGCTACTCAGAAGACTACACAATGAGCATGCAACATTCACCATGGCCATTATTTAAAAATAAATAAACAGAAAGGAGGGAAAAAGGGAGGGCAGGTTCCTTTCTGAAGCAGCTTTTCAAATCTCATTCCTAAGGCAAAACTGCCTTGAATTTTAGGCATGCAATAGGCCTCTTGAAAGCATAGCAAGTACTATTTTTCATGACTATCCATAAAGTCCAAATACATATGAAAATCTATTTTTATACAAAAAAATGTAATAAGTATCAACCCTACCAGATAATTTTATTTCTATCCCCAACACAAGTATCTGTGCCTACCAATCCTAGTGCTCATTAAAAAAGTTCCTTCTTTCTTCATCAACCAGAAGACTGATTTCTCCTCCTGTCATTTTGCTGCCTCTCCTGCTCTTTCAAAGCGCTGCACAGACAGAAAAAGTTAAGGTTTTCTGTGCAATAACAGCAACATCCCACTTTTCAAAATTCCAGACAAAAACTGGAAAAAGGGACTAGGAAAAGTAAGTAAGATGACTATCACTATTTTGTAGGTGTTCTTTAATCTCTTACCTTTCCTCTCCCGTTCTCCTTCAACACATATTGGCCAACCTCCTACAGCAATGCAGAAATGCGGAAAAAAAGAAGGAAACAGACCAGCATAATAGAGGAGAAGCTTACAGACGTTGACAGTATAGCATATCATAGCATCAGAAAAGACAGCACTACTTAAAATGAAAAATAATTTTTAAGACAATAAACTACAGTAACTTCAATGGAGAAGAATCTAGGAAATACTCTGTAGATTGATTAGATAGAAAGACCAAAGGAAAATCAAACAAACAAGTAATTTAATGTTTTCTGGAAAACAGGAAACCTGCTACATTTCTGCCAAAATCAAACAGAATTGTGTGATACTGTTCAATGTGAGCAGAATTTACACAGGACTGTCTATTTCAGGACAGTACGCAGGATGAAAGGGGATGAAAGGGTGGGAGAAGGAGAATTCTGTTTTTTAAATTAAGAAACATTGAAAGGGAAGAAGTCCTAGCAAACTAATATTTCTATAAAATTCTACAAAAAGAACACAAATCTTCATTTGCACATTTCTGAAAATATTCTAATGATTATTTTTAAAAGTAGCACAGTATAAGTAAGTGCTGGCATTCACACCTTCACTGATGTTCGCAAAAATTATTCATTTTGAATGATTTACTTGAGGATAGACTACTTAAAGGCTTACTCTTTCCTGTATTTATTTCCTTAGCTTTTTAGTCATTTTTAAGCTTCATATGCCATTCTAGAAGTCAAAATGCTGCTGACAATGAATGCTCACAATAAATGCCTACTTTCAGCAGAACTCGTATGAAACAGTTTTACAATCCATGTCTCCATTTTGAAAGCTGTATCTTTTTCATTCAAATTAAGACATATGCAAGTCTTGAAAAAAAAAAAAAAAGATAAGCCCCTTTCTTACAGAAAGCAATTGTACTTTTACAGTAATTGCAGAGAGCTAATTTACATTTGGATGGAAATAAGTATCCAGACACACTGCTACAAGAAGACTGGACTTTCCCTCATTATTTATATAACAAATGACTTAATAAGATATATATGCATACAAATACATACGTACCTCATATTCCTTTCTACAGACTTTTAAAATATCATTCTTTGAAGAAGCCTGAAAATAGAAAATGTCTCAATTGGAAGTAGAAAATAATAAAACCATGTTGCAAAACAAAAATGATTCTAACTTTACGTTAGCTATGATAACCATGGATACAAGATCTATATAAATGTTCCTTTTTAGGAACCTGAAGAATCCATCTTAGATGGTTTAAGAAAAAAAAAGTAGAAACCACAACTTTGTCCACATTACATTTGATTAAAACCTCCAAACACTTATTTCTGCATCAAGTTAGCTAATACTGGAAGCACAGACAAAGCAACTTAGTTTTCATCAAAGGTTTGCCAGATAGAGCAGAATACTGGAAACACCGAGGAAATGGAAGAGCTTATGCATCAGTTTTCTTCATTTTGTATGTTCAGTGACGTTTATCTGTTTTGTTCCTTTATTCTCCCTCTAGAACATGAAGTTCTACAATTACTATTGTAAAATCAATTTGTAGAAAACCCCCTTTTGAAGTGCAGATCAGTTTTTTTTTCTGTAGAGTAACTCTTGCTCCATTTTCGTATGTCACATATTAAATGTTACAACTGTTACTTACATTAGATATTTCTCCCTCCAGTAATTTAAAATAACCAAGGTAAAGTCTGACCTATATCACCTTCAAAATGTCTGCAAAACCCCCTCAAGTTTTAAGATTCAATATTAACATCCATTTACTTCACCATTATCTTTAATGTTTTACCAAAGTCTGTGTATTTTAGTTTAAATGAAAATCACGTGAATCGTATCAACCAGAGTCAGTACAAAATATAGCCAAGATATATAGACAGCAGAGTCTACAATCAAGCAACACAGCATTTGATACTGAGAACAAAGAGAAATGACATAGCAATTATAAGATTAAATTAAGTTTCACAGGACACCGCAATAAATGAAAGATCTGGAAAAGAATTAAACATTAGGATAAATTTGAAAATTTTGCTAAGATATGCATTTGGGTACAGATGCATAATCTTTTCAGAAGAACAAAAATACTTTTGGAACTACGCTTATATTTGTCTACTGTTTCTCTTTTCCTCATTGTGCTACAAAACTTCACATGCGATGGCCAATCTTTTCTCTCAGATGGTTCCAAAATACCCAGTTTCCTTATTCATTCCTCATCATTTTTTCCACAATTCTCAGTGTGTGTACTCACTGCTCATCTCTTGTTAAACAGTTTAGACTACAAGCTTTCTGATGAGAGTAGTCTGTTTTGCATGACAACAATTTGTAGTAGGCTGCTGGTCTAAGACTAAGATTACATAGGTAACATGCTAGATGCAATGGTGAATAAATCTTAATACATCTGCACTCCAGAACTGAGAATGACAACAAATAGTCATACACTCTTCAATTTTGAATATGTATTTATGGCAACAGGCATATCTTGAAAAACACAAAATTAGAAAATGATGCTCAGATTGTTAATAAAAAAGTATTTGCTAATTAATGCAGTATGGTTAGAAGTGTCACTTGATCAAAATAATGATACAATAATACCAGAGACTGAGTAAACATACTTACTGATACATCGGATATCAAAAAAATTCTCTCAACAGACACAAAGATCTATTTTGGGGCTGTGACTACAATGTTGCATCACTAAATACACATAGCAAAAAAGAGAAATTAGAACAAGTGGCACTTTGCCTTCCACTCAGCATTACTTTAGAATAAGAACTTTCATTCAGAGATTGCCAAAAATAGGGGAAAAAAATCAAGAAACTATGTTTATTGTAACCAAAGTAAAGAAAGCTTTGGAATCTCTGCAGATGTAGTAAATACATTACTGCTACAAAACAACAAAATAGAGCACATCAGCAGCAATCACATACCTCCAGTTTGCAAAGCAAAACTAAACTTATCTCAGTTTGCCAAGTGGCATGGTTACAACATGGCAGCAACCCAGCGCTCACACTGGAGCCTTTGTGGTGGTAAGACGGCTGCTGTACCTTGAAGTTATTAACAAAGCTAAGACTCAACTGTATCTTCATTACAAATGGCTTTCTAATGTAGAAAAAAGGCACTGCACCACTCTCAGAGATGTTTTCTATTTTGGTGTTGGAGAATTTTGGGACACGAGTTTGCAATAATGCAGGTACAGTTTAGAACAGGTCAAACAGAAGGTTTGTTTACTTGGATCATAGCAAGAGCAGCATCTTCCTCTCTGCTTCCCCTGCTCTCTGTCTCATGGTTCCAGAGGCCCGTCTCATATGCTGGATCAAAGAAGAGGAGCGGAAAAACCATTCCAATGTTAACAAAGAAACACCTCATGCTTGTAGTGGATGACTCCCTGTTAAAAAGCACTGAGGCTTCCCTCTGCCCGCCTGACAGGGAGTCGAGACATCTGCTGCTTCTTGAGAGCTAAGATCCGGGAAATTGCCAAGAGAGCACCTTAGCTTGTCAAGAGAACAGACTACTATCCACTGTTGCTCTTTCATCTGGGCACAAACGACACTGGAATCCAGAACATGGGCAGAATCAAAGAAAACTATAAAGCCCTGGGAGTGCAAGTGAAGAACACTGGCACCTAAGTTATCTTCTCTTCAGTTTTGCCAGTTGGAGGGAAAGCTAGAAGTAGACAATAAAATGCATACGAATTCCTGGTTACATGGCTGGTGACAGTGGGAGGGCTTCAGTTTTTATGAAAATGGGACTTCTTACGAAGATTATGACCTGTTTGAGAGGAATGGCATCCGCCTGTGTAGAATAGGCTGACTAACACAGTGAGGAGAGCGTTAAACTGTAGTACTTGGGGGGTGGGATCCAAAATGGCAATGGTCACACCCCTGCAAGCACCTAGGGAATAAGCCAGGCCAGCAAGAAGAGTGGCTGCTGAATGAGGCGGGTACCCTGGTAACAGAGGATGCAGAGAAGGTGGAGTTACTGAACGCCTTTTACCGCTAAGACTGGCCCTTGGGAATCCTAGACCCTGGAGGTAAGAGAGTCTGGGACAAGGAAGACTCCCCCTTGGTTGTGGAGGAGCTGGTCAGAGATTGTCCAGGCAAACTCAACACACACAAATCCATGGGACCTAATGGGACACATCCACAAGTGCTGAGGGAGCTGGCAGAAGGGACTGCTGAACTGCTATCATCCTTCAAAGGTCATGGAGAAGTGGAGAGGTGCCTGAAGACCGGAGAATAGCCAGTGCCATTCCAATCCTCAAAAAGGGCAATAAGTAAGACCTGAGAAACTACAGGCCAGTCAGCCTCACCTCTGTCCCTGAGAAGGTGAAGGAACAACTTATTCTGCACGTCATCTCCAAGCAAGTGGCAGAGAAGGTTATCAGTAGTAGCCAACATGGATTCACCAAGGGGAAATTAGGCCTGACCAACCTTGTAACCTTTTACGATGCCATGACCAGCTGGGTAGATGGGAGGAGAGCAGTAGATGTTGCGTACTTTAATTTCAGCAAGCCTTCTGACATTGTCTCCCATATCATCCTCATAGCTAAGCTTTGGAAGTGTGGGACAGACAGCTGACAGTGAGGTGGTTTGAGAACTAACAACTCAGCCGAGTGGCAGAGCTCAGAGGGTTGTGACCAATGACGCAGAATCCAATTGGAGGCCTGTCGCTAGTGGTGCTCCCCAGGGGTTGGTACTTAGTCCAGTCTTGCAAGGAGAATGGTCCCTGAAAGGATGGTTAGCCTCACTTCTAGAAGGAGTCATCTATTTATTAGTAGTTATAAGCAGTATGGGACTCTGCAGAAGATGCATTAAAACATATACTGAAAAAAGTATATGGAAGTAGTTAGAAAAACTACTTTGGCAATTAATTCAAATGTCTCAGCAGAACTATTTTCTTGGGAAAGTTTTTGTTTCTAGATAAAAAGGACATCTGGAGCCTAAAAAGCAGAGACTCAGCATTCCACCGGCTTTGAGTAGGAGGTAAACTGTACCCTGCTATGGCTGATAAAAGGCACCACAGCAAGGTCAAAGCATCAATCAAAAATCTAGTGAACAGCAATATTTATTTATAAATAGGTTTCTGACTGTATATGTGACCTGGCTTATGTAACACACAACCTTTTTGCCTGGATACAATCACCAATGACCTCTTACTAGAACCTCAAATTAACACAGTGCATGCACAGTACTCGATTTTAATATGGCCTAGGAATAGGCGGGCACTTCGTAGAAATTGTATGAATATTCACATATTAACATGTATTAAATCTGTGTGCTTTCAATCATGGTTGTGCATGCTGGGAGGGAGTGTTCCCCCATGCACCCTGCACTGCAGTAAAGTGACTTCGGACTTCTACTCTGTCATTCGGGTTGGTGAGTTTTATTCCCAGATTTCAGTGACAATTTTGGCAACCCAGATGGGACAAGCTCTCCAGACTCTCCGCAGACAAGAGGAATCGTGAGTTCTCCAGCACAGACTGGAGTATTTTCAGGGGGGCCCTCCGATTCCCTAGTCAGGTGAGTTTCCGTGACAGCTACCTGGGTAATGAATGACATTATTTAAGGGTACTTGCCAACCTGTAAGTTGTGATTGAGTGGTCTCACAGAGCTAGGCTGAGACAGTAATAACTATCCATGCAGAACTGTATGCAACCACAGGGATAACAGGGGACAGTTCCAGTCTTGGCTGTGTGACTTCATAAGCCTTAGAAAACTATTAATAAAACATGTTTGTTTGATCCTCTTTTTTTAATAGTGATACCAGTACTTAATTACATGACCGAATTTTATTCTTTTAATTTGGGTAACTGAGTAATAAGCTATGAGAAGTGATAATTCCTTAAAACAATTTGGCAAAACCACCATTTATCAGTTTGTCACTACAAGAACTATTGGCTAGAACTACCTCCCTGCCTTAATTTTCCATTAAAAAAAAATAAAAACGCCTAACATAGAGAAGAAAAAAAACCAACAACAAAATACAAATAACTACCTAACAGCTGCAGGCTAGCATGTCATAACAGTAAGCATTTTTATGCAGAGGAACTAGACAGTTGATATACACTGAAATTCGGCTTCTTACTGAATTCCAGTGCAATTCTGGCATGAAACTATTGTGATGATACTTCTTCTAAAACTGTTGGTGATCTAAATGATCATGCCCAGGTCAAAATATATTGGCAAGCATTTAGCATTAATTTGTTACCACCTCCACTACCAAAAAGAAAGATGTTAAATGTTACCTAATTGCTTCCTTTAATAATTTGTAGAATATATGTAAGAAATGACAAAGCCTTCAAATTTATAAATATCAGGTCTCAGTATTAGAAAAAATATTGTTTACCTCATGGATCTGAACACTTTTTAATTCATCTGATTACGATGAATTGGCTCAAAATCAAATGATTGCCTCCCACCACCTTCCCAATGCTAAGAGATGGGCACTCAAATTCAATATGATAAGGTGTCCCCAAGTATGTTAGACAATAAACAGCAGATCTTGTTAACTAGAAAATTCCTCCTAGAGCGTAGCTGTATACTTTCTTACACATGCACATACAACACATCACTCATTAGAAAAGCAAATTCTCTCAATGGAAATGCTATCAACCAAGGTCTTCAAACTTCAGGCTCAGAAAGTCCTGGCAAGCAGCCAGAAGCTTAGTCTTCCAGAATGGCTAAAAACACATACAAACAAAAACTCCACAAAACCACCACCACCACCACCAACAACAAAAAAATAAAAAGATAATAGTTTTTTTTTTCATCTCCCATCTTTTTAACTAGGTTTTCATTTCATCGGAATTTCTGTTCTGTTGAAAACTCACTTTAAGAATGCAAATTCCCTGTTTTGCTTCTTGAAATTTGGTTGGTGATGTTTATCATCCTAGTACTTCCCAGGTAGTTTTGCATATTTTCTAATTGTAAGAAGTCTGTGTGACAGTTTAATTTTCATATTAAAAATTCATTAAGCCTGTAAGTCACGAACTGTAACACATGAGTGAGTTCAACACTGAGACATCTGACATTAATCATGGAAAAAAAAAAAAACAAAAACAGAAAGGCTTACCTGTTTACACGCTTGCCGACATTCCACAGCAATAGCTAGCTCACAGCAACCTAAACCAACCCAACCGTCAGACTTCTTCAGAACTCCTTTAAAAATAAAATTACAGTACATATTACAGTAGCAAGAGAACCATGCTATCATTTTTCCTTCCCTCACTGTAAGTAGGTTACTTTTCAAGTATGATAATCCTGTTCTTGTTCAAGAAGTCTATTTATAGATAATATTTTAATTAGAATTTATGAAGTCATTCCAAACCAACTTTAAGCAAGAAAAGAAAAGCAAATCCATGACTTAAAAAATTTAGAATTTGTCAATTAGGTACTTTCTATACATTGAATTTAAAGGTGTTTTATCCAAACCATTTTATGTATAGACTGGAAATATCAGTTTTTTCTTATCTAATATTAAGTATAAGCCAACAGAAACCAAAAGAAAAAAAATGTTAGAAAAGAAACAAAATTGCCTTGTTCTGATACATCCTCTTACTGGTTTCAACAGCACTGTATTTTTCTATAATTTTCCTTAACACAGAATATCACTCTTATTTCTTCTTCAAGCTTTGTCTGCCGTTTCTTTGCTTTAACAACACACTTTAATATCCACAATTGTCTTCAGTGTTTTCCATCTTACTTTCTACCTTTATCTATTTAATTTGCTAGTGTCATTTTCTGCACTTATCATGAAGTTACACAGTTAAGAGAATTCTGCAATAAGTTGTAATAGTGAATTTATAAAGAAAAATCAAAATCGTTAGCTAAATTAACATTTTCCAGCAAATTAAAATATCAATTTTTTTTAATGCAAATTAAAACATTAACACTTGACATAAGCATGGTAGCAGAACTGTGTATTTGAGTGGAAAGGAATGAGAGGCGAAGGCAAAGAACAGCTTGACTGCAGTCAGCCTGAAGAGGCACTACATCAACTACATGTGCCAGACCTTGTCAATGCACAGTATAGCACTGATTTGATCATCGTTTTGAAGACTGTACTCTGTATCTCTTCACCTCTGCTCAGTGTCTTAGCTCAACTTTCCAATTCAACTCAGCTGAAAGCAGAAGCAAAGGCCACGAGCAAAAGCAAACTCAGCTCACTCTACACTCCCACAAGCGGGGTAAGGATCTTATTTTTCAGAGACTGAGAATCGTTCTGAAAGTGTTGAGATTATTGTTGTGTATACATCAACAGTTTGTAAAAAATGCTCAAAAATTCTAAGTTGATGCATTGTCTTAAATTAAATTCAAAAGTAACTGCATGTCTACACTGAAGTCATGCAAATATGCTTAACAACACGTTTGTTAACTGCCAAAACAATTACTCTCTACATTCTATTTTAGGCATACAAATAACTAGACCGGACTAGATGATCTTTGCAGTCTTATTCTATGATAACACAGAAGTTAGTTGCTCGAGCACTTTTTTATCAAACTCCTTTTGATCAAAACAATAATTCAGTAGGATTTATATTACAAGGTTCTTTTAAGGTAAAAAAAATCTAAAAAATATTAAATATCACATGCAATATAAGAACAAGTTTTCCAGAAAAAAAACATGTAATAACCAGCTACATGCTGGAGAAAAAGTATGATAAATTCATCTGTATAGCCTTAGTGGCAATGTCGCCACTGAATAAATGAACCAGTGAATAATCATAGCTGAGAAACAAAAAAAACCCGTAAGACAGAAGTAAAATATACCCCACAAACATCCCTATCTTCTGCAAGACAGAGCCTATGTTTTTTAGAAATACATTTAAAGGAACTCTACTAAAAGAATTAATCAAACTTGCATGCCAAATTAGGAATGCTGGTAAGCTTCAGCCATGGTTACATTTTTCTTGGGAAGTGGCTCAGTACTCATGATATTTCAGCCTATCAAACAAGCTTGTGGAAACAGAAGTTTCATAAAAATACCGCACTGCAATTTTAAAATAGCAACTTTAACATTTAAACATTAATTTTCTCATCAAGATAATTGAATACAAACATTTCTTAACAAAAATGCAGCTCCAGTGCACAATTAATTGACTGAAGACCATATATCTTACGGGTGTCCAACATTCTGGCTTGCCTCGGCTAGATTCAGTGAAGAGCAATTGTCTTGGGCCGTGTATATGTAGGTTGCTCCAAAAGTAATGTCTCCTATTTATTTTCATGGAAACTACAACAGCTTAAATGAGCACAATAATTCTGCTTGATAGAGCAGATTCTCAGCTACAAAACAGTTTTTAAACACAGTCACCACCATTAGCTGAGCATTTTTTCTAGCGATTTACAAGAGGCTGTATGCCACGTTCATAAAAGTCTGCACCAATGGAGCTGACCCACTGTAACTGTTGCCACTGCTGAAACGCACCACAAATTGGCTCGCTGTGCTCACATCCACTCTGTGGTCTCCAAAAATGTTCAGCAAACACTGATGAATGTCAATAGATGCCATTTTTTTCTGCACGGAGGAATTCTGTTCCACACCTATGCATCACACACTTTCACATCAGATGTAATTTTGTCAGACTGACCCTCTGCTGCCATCTGTCACACAGAAACAAAATGTAATTGAATATTGGCAGGAAGGTTCAACCTCTAGTGCCATATCAACAACATACACCTCTGATGAACA
The DNA here is from genome assembly GCF_002078875.1 of Numida meleagris. NCBI lineage: Eukaryota > Metazoa > Chordata > Aves > Galliformes > Numididae > Numida > Numida meleagris. The sequence continues at coordinate 53,810,690 of NC_034410.1, read as the reverse complement.
TTATGGGCCAAAATAATAAAATAGGAGGCATTACTTTTAGAGTAGCCCTTGTAAAATATATAATACAATTTAAATATAAGTAACATTTTTTTTTAATATCTTCATTAAAACTTTTTTTAAAAAGCAGCAAAAACATAAAACTAGTGGGATAGTTGACCCTGTTTTTGCAAAACCAATGCAACAGGCCAGTTCAGTGGAAGGGGCTGCAGTTCTTAGTGCACTCTTAAGGTGTTCATTAGAGCTTTTTGATGAAATTTTACTCTTTTTGTGCTTCATCCTTGACAATAATTCTTCATAAATGTGCGTACTGCCAAAAAGTGATTACATGAATAAGGCATGACTGTGAAGGAAGGGATATTCTTCTCTGCTAAGAGAGTTCTTATTAAAGTCTAATAAAGAGACATGATCAAAATTTTCAGCTGAATATCTGATTGCAACTCTGTACATTCCATTTGAAAATTAACAGGTAATGTATTTATGTTGACTTAAAATGAAGTTGCAAACAAATTGGTAATTTTTTTTTTGCAATCTTGAAACCCATTCTTAAATTCCTGTATGAAGATGGAAAGCAAGGCTGCACATTTTTCACTGTTTACAGGACTGCATTTAGCCAACGTATCAAAACACATGCAACTACTTGCCATAACTTGAGTTAGCACTGCAGTGCACCTTCCCATGCCCTGGTTTCAGCACAGACAATGCCAATCGCACACTGATGTTTGGTTCTTGCTGAGCAATGGGTGCACACCAAGGGCCGGGCCACTAGGCAAGGCAGAGCTGCCACCTTTGTACTCTGGGGCCAGGGGCTGGCTGCAGAGTGAGCTGTGCTGGGCCGCATGCAGTCCATGAGTTAGACATGCCTGATATATCTGATTATCCACCAAATTAAAAGATAAGGAGTATATTATTGATCCCTGAACTATAAAAGGGGAGCTAGCTGTATGACACATGCTCTTGTCTCACATCTCCTTTCAAAGAAGTTTCCAGATGCCACACTACATTACTGAGATGAATCACAAAAAACCACACATTCTTCTTCCTTATTAAAAATGTTCTATTATGGCATCCACAAGAGTATTAAGGTCAGAAACAAAGATAGAAAGATGCACAACAGTGAAAACTTGGAATGTGATCCCTGATGCATGCATTTCATGATGAAAGCAATAGTGTACGCTCTGAAAATTTAAAAGAAACCGGATCACAGTGGTTCCCAGGAAACAAGACGAAAGAACAGAAAGGACGATGGAAAAAGGAGAAACTGAAAAACAACTAGGCTCATCATATTCATAGTTTGCATCTGGCACAAGAAAGATCAAGTCAGCATTTTGTTGTCTCCAAAGAAGTCTTCTACAGTCCGCTTACAGAAAATGAGAAAGCTTAAGAACAGAGTATAGTTACCACCTAGGATTATAGGTTGCTGACCCACCTCCATTGCCCTCCCAGTTGGAGTTCCTGAAGCATGTTTTGCAAGTAGTTTCTTCAATAATATAATGTATGCACAATAAGAAAGAAATTTTAATTTCCTATTGAAACACCAAGAAGTAATTCACATACTGTAGGCCTATTAGTTTTCATAAACAAACATTGACAGACTCACCGTTTTTAAAAAGAAATCCTCCATTAAAACACTGATTAGTATTCACCTTCAGAAAACACATTTTTCTTAAGTTTCTTAACATTTAGTACTGTTTTGAGGTTTGTAATACTGTATTGGCAAGAACAATAAAACACAACCTAGTTACGTTTTTTGAGCCATAAAAGACAGTTAATAGAACACGGTTGTGGTTTAATCCAGCAGGTGGCTGAGCACCACACAGTTGCTCACTTCTCTCCTTCCCAATGGGATGCAGTAGAGAATTTAAAAAAAATCAACAGAACTCTTGGGTTGAGACAAAACTATTTACTAAGATAGAGAAAAGGATAATAGTTATTACTACATATATAGTATTCGCATACATTCGAATGTATATAAGAACTGAGGCACAAGCAATTGCTCACCACCTCCTGACTGATGCCCAGTTAGTCTCCCAAGCACTGGAAGAAAGTAAAGTGAACTCCCACCCTCTTCAAAACTCATTTTGCGTGATGTCATATGGCATGGAATACCCCTTTGGCCAGCTTAAGTCAGCTATCCTAATTCTCTTCCCCCCCAGCTCCTGCTTAGCACAAACTATAAACATAAGTGTGTTACTGACATTGTTTTTCTCCTAGAACTAAAACATAGCATCATACCAGACACTCTGAAGAAAAAATGCATCCCAGGTGAAACTAAGATAATGTCCACTCCTTATTCCATACCATTTATACCATGCTCAGGTCCCACAATTTGTACACATCCTAATTACCATCACCTATCTTGCTTTTTGATGTATACACACTCGCATATTATTCCCACAGTCTATGGGCCATTCATGTACTATGGTTCACGGTATTCATTTCATTCATAACTTTAAGATCCATCTGTCAAAGCGGTCCTTCAGTGCAGGATGGATGATTCATAGTGTTGGGTTACTGCATGCAGAAGTTAGTTCTGGTTTCATTCGAGGTCATTCTTCTTTAACCGGGATACTTCTGAGTGTGCTACTGTTAACAAGGCATATAATAACCATAATAATGATGACATACAGTAATACGTAGCGTTTTAGCATCATACAGTTTAAATTATTGGCTGTTCTCACTCAACATCAAATCACCTCGATCACCTTGTCAACAGACATCCCTATCCTTCTGCATTACCCCCTGACAGCACCCAGGTCCTTGAGCAAAAGCAATCCCACAAATAGGATTGCCTTTGCCCAAGGCAAGAACAAAACTGGCTGTCTTGCCCAGCATGTTCTTTATGTGCACCATCAGGACTTTATCCCCTTCTACAGTATGTAGGAGGTTTGACTGGGCTGGACCAGCTCAACTGGCAGACCCCCAAGTGTTGACTAAGCAGGTAACTTTTGCTAAATGTGTGTCCCAATGTTTGAATGTGCCATCACTGCTCTCAATGTACTCTTTAACACTCTATTGTACCGTTCAATTTTTCCAGAGGCTGGTGCATGACAGGGAATGTGATATACCCACTCAAGGCAGTGCTCTTTGGCCCAGGTGGTTATAAGATTGTTTTGGAAATCAGTCTTGTTGTCTGACTCAATTCTTTTTGGGGTACCACGTTGCCACAAGACACACCTCTCAAGACCCAGGACAGTATTTCAGGCAGTAGCATGAGGGACGGGATATGTTTCCAGCCATCTGGTGGTTGCTTCCACCACTGTAAGCGCATGGCGTTTGCCATGGTGAGGTTTGTGGGTGTGATATAATCCACGTGCCACGCCTCCCCATATTTTATATTTCAGCCATTGTCCCCCATACCAAAGAGGTTTTATCCACTTGGCTTGCCTAACTACAGTGTATGTTTCACATTCATGGATAATCTGTGCAACAGCACCCCTTGATCTCCAGCCCATCTATAGGTTGCATCTCTTCCTTGATGGCCTGAAGTGTCATGGGCCCTCCAAAACAGAAATACTTCACCCTTACATTGCCAGTCCAGATCTACCCAACCCACTTCAATCCTAGCGGCCCAATCTACCTGCTGGTTGTTTTCATGTTCTTCAGTGGCATGGCTCTTGGGTACGTGATCACCTATGTAACCTACCTTTACAACCATGTTTTCTACCAGGGCAGCAATATCTTTCCTCAATGCAACAGCCCAGTGTGCCGCCACTTGTTCTGCTTCCACTGCTGTAATCACACCCATAAGGAATTTGCCACCATCCAGGAGTCTGTGCAGAGGTAGAAGAGGCCACTTCTCTTGTTCAGCAATGTCTAAAGCTAGTTGGATGGCCTTCACTTCTGCAAATTGGTTCGATTCACCTTTTCCCTCAGAAGCTCCTGTAACTCATTGTGTAGGACACCATACAGCAGCCTTCCACTTCCAAAGCTTTTCCACAATGCAGCAGGACCCATCAGTGAACAGGGCCTATTTCTTCTCATTGTCTGGCAGTTTCTCGTGTAGTGGAGCCTCTTCAGCACCTGTCACCTCCTCTTCTGTCGATACTCCAAATTCTTTGCTTTTGGGTCAATCTATAATCAATTCTAAGACTCCAGGATGACTGGGATTCCCCATTTGAGCCCACTGTGTGATCAGTGTGACCTGTTTACTCCATGTAGCATCAGCTGCATGATGTGTGGAGAGGAATATCCAGCCCAGCACAGGCAGTCGGGTGGCAAAAGTTGTGTTTTGGTACCAATCACTTCCGAAGCTGTTTGGACCACTTCATGCGCTGCCAATATCTCTTTTTCAGTTGCAGTATAGCAGGCCTTGGATCCTCTGTATCCTTGACTCCAAAACCCTATGGACAACCTTGAGTCTGCCAGAGGCTTCAAGTGTGATCATTCTCCCCAGCTGCAGTGTGGAGCATGCTTTTTTACTCCTTGTCCTGTCTGGGCTGGCCCAAGTACTACTGCATGAGCTATCTCCAGTTTAATTTGTTCAAGGGCTTGCTGTTCCTCAAGGCCTAGTGTTACAGCATTTTTCTTCTGGGTCACTTGATAGAGAGGGTTTACAATCAGACTGTAATCCAGAATACGCATTCTCCAGAAGTCCACAATACCTAAGAAAGATTGTGTTTCTTTTTTGTAAGCTAGTGGAGACATAGTAGTTACTTTATTGATCACATCCATTGGTATCTGGGAACATCCATCTTGCCATTTTATTCCTAAGAACTGGATCTCCTGTGAAGGCCCCTTGACCTTACTTTGCTTTATGACAAAACTGGCTTTTAGAGGGATTTGAATTATTTTCTTCCCTTTCTCAAAAAAGTTGCCCAACATGAGGATGTCGTCAATGTAGAGAACAACTATCTGATCTATCAACAGTCCTCCCCATTTTGTATCATCTGCAAACATGCTTAGAGTGCACTCTGTAACACCATTAATGAAAACGTTAAACAGGACTAGAACCAGTACTGATCCCTTGGATACTGGCCTCCAGATGGACTTCGTACCACTGATAATAAATCCTTGAGCCAGTTTTCAATCCATCTTCACTGTCCACTTATCTAATCCATGCTTTACGAGTTTGTCTATGAGGATGTTATAAAAAGAGAACAATTTATGTCACTACTGAGGAAGGAGCTTCTCCCTATAAATTAGAGGATAATAAAATCCTACCTCATAGAAACCGAAGAGGCCTCACAACAGTCCAGATAGCCCAGAAAGACAAGTAGGGAGTGGTTCATTAACAAAGACTTACAATGCTGTAACCCCTCCATGCCATTCGCTTGGACTCTGTCACTGTCACCAGAGAAGAGATTGGTGCCTGCTCCTCTGCTTCCCTTGTGAGCAAGACATAGGTAGTCATGAGGTCTCCCCTCAGTCTCACAAACTAAGTGACTTCAGGTGCTTCTCATGTGTCCTGCACTCTAGATGCTTCACCATCTTCATAATGCTCCTTTGGATGCTCTCTAATAGTTTTATGTTCTCCTTATCTTGTGTCCCCCAGATTGCACACAGTACTCAAAGTGAGGCCACACCAGCAGCAACTAGAAAGTTACAAGGTTTTAGGTGTGAGAAAATTACTACAACTCCTTAAGAAATTATAAATTTTACCAGTTTCACTTACACTAAGGCAGCAAATCTCTCTGCATGTGACTCAAGTTTGCCTCTGAAACAGTGGCAGAAATTCGGATAGATCTAAAACTGCTATATCCTCCTTTTCACTTAGTACCACTTTTTCAACCAATAGCATGCTAATTTCACTCAGACCTTTAAGAATAACACATAAATACAACAGTACTAGTTAAGTCCAAGTTCATCTAGTTTTGGCCTCTCCTTCTAACATAACAGTCTTGTCTTGCAATCAGTGCTTTAACTTCCCAAATCTGCCTTTACCAGGCAACATGGTTCCTGATCTTATCATCTGCATTTCTTAAATCATTTTTGACCAGTTCTTACTCCTTCCTGCCTATTACTCATCTTTTTTTTTTCCACAATGATACTGAAGCAAGATCAAAGTTGCAACAACCCATGATTTTATATATTAGGTTAAGGCATATTCATATAATATATGAAATATCACAAATAAGTGAAATAAGTGAAAGCCTTTAAAGGAAAGGAATTCTCTTATATTTCCTGAATGGGTCACAGAAGCATACCCATTTAAGCACACAAAACATATTTAATATTTTCTAAAGAGGTAAACAAAAGAAGCATTTTTAAGAAGAGGCTCAGGTAACCCAGTGTAGACTAAAAGAAACTAGAATCAAAATACAATTTGTAACGGAAGCCTAATGAAAATCATTAATTAAATCATCATGAAATCTACAAGTGCAGGTAGCAGTCAGAACACTGAAACACACATTTAGTGAACAAGCATCACAACCGAATAGTAAACTAGTATTTCTTACCTGGCAAAGAAGAATTTATACAACCCCACACTTCTCCCTGAAAAGTAAAATGTAAAAAGGCAATAATAAATCTACAGAATAAAAGTGTTTCTAACATACACAAAATAGTATTTTCAGTAATTTTGCCTTGTGTTTTGAAAGAGTTATTTCAATGGAATATTTACGTCTACAGTGTCTTTTAAAGAAGAACTAGTTATATAAGCTGCGTACCACTTGCTTTGACAAGAAGGTTGTCATCTACAGTGTATCTAATCAATAGCATTTTTGTAGGTGGAGAACATACTGTTATTATCTCATCTATGCTAGATAGTCAACTTTTCCCACCAGTATTTAGAGAACAAAGTAGTCACTGTTTTAAAAAAGAAAAGTTTATCTAGGACTGAGACCTGCTGAGAAGCTTGTTACCCTAGCACTCCTTTCCACTAGATTCTTTGTCTTTTTTTTTTTTTTCTTCTACACAACAACAAAACCAAATGATTCTAAAGAAACTCAAATAAACAAAGAGGTTTTAAGGTACCCCAGAGATAGGCAGCTTCATGGAAAGACACATGTATGGAAGAGAGTTCTAAAAGTTAAGCTTACTAACAAACTAAGGTTAAAATACAGGTCTTCTGGGTTTCCCTACAACCCAAGGGAAAAAAAAAAAAGATGATAAAGAGTTCTTTGTCCTCATCTCCCTCATTACTAGTATTAATTACCAAGACTAGTGGCTGAAATGATCATGGGGAATTCTTCACTGTAGGGCTAGTATAAAAGAACTCTCAGGTCAGATGCCATTCTACCACAGGTAGTTAGTAGAGGAAGGATTCAATCTAAGGTAAGAATTTAAGTACTCAGCACTGGTGAAGCTGCACCTCAAGTACTGCGCTCAGTTTTGGGCCCCTCACTACAAGAAAGACACTGAGGCCTTGGAGCATGTCCAAAGAAGGACAATGAAGCTGGTAAAGGGTCTGAAGCAGAAGTCTTACAGGGAGTGGCTGAGGGAACTTGGACTGTTTAGTTTAGAGTAGAGGAGGCTCAAGGTAGACGTTACTGCTCCCTACAACTACCTGAAAGGAGGTTGTAGCAAGGTGGGTGTAGGCCTCTTCTCCCAGGTAACTAGTGATAGAATGAGAGGCAATGGTCTTAAGTTGTGCCAGGGGAGGTTCAGGTTAGGTATTAGGAAAACTTCTCTGGAAGAGTACTCAAGCATTGGAACAGGCTGTCCAGGGAAGTGGTGGAGTCACTGTCCCTGAAAGTTTTCAAGAAAAGAGTAGATGTGGCACTGAGGGACAGCATTTAGTGGGCCTAGTGTTGATGGACTGACACTTGGACTAGATGATCTTAGAGGTCTTTTCCAACCTTAATGATTCTATGGTAAGTTCCACTGTCAGAAGGAAGTACATAACAGTGAGTGTGCTGTAGTAAAATGCTGAAAAGATAAAAGGTATGGAATTTTCCACATAGTATATGTTTGATGGTTAATGTTCAACAGCTGAAATCTTACAATGCTTGGACAATATGATTTTATTGTATTCTAATTAAAAATGACACAAGTACATAAAGTCTTCAAAGATTATGATGCTCACTCAATAAAATTTACATATGTCCTGAAATAACAAGGTTTAGGCAGTAGAGGAAGGATTCAGTCTAAGGTAAGAACTTCAGTATTCAGCAATGGTGACACTGCACCTCAAGTACTGTGTTCAGTTTTGGGTATGTACTTTAGTATAACCTAACTGAATTCAAACTTTTTTAACAAGCACTGGGAAGAGCCTAAATAGGTGAAACTAGAGGAAAATTCTGCAGTATAAGAAGGCAAATTAGAAGTCTTAAAGGGGCTTTAAATGAAATGAGGTTAAATGTTCCTCAGGATAAAAGTTCAGTTCAACCACACAAGCAGCCTGTATTGTCATGTAATGACTTTGTCTTCACAGGAATTACTGACTTTCCAAAGTTACAATCAATCTGTATCTAATGTTCTAAAAATATCTTCTCTATCTGTGGGAGTTTCCCACTTCAGAGAAGAGTCAAAGTCAGCTCAAAAGAAAAACATACAGAGCTGACACTTCTTCTAGTTCCACTCCTTTGGTTCAACTGATTTCCTTTATTTCATGAGAAAACAGCAGTATCTCATTTTGGCAATTAACGTATCACTTAACATCAGACAAAACTTTCACGATATTACCTGAAAGAGTAGAGATAATAATGTCTGTAAGCAGTACTCCAGAAAATAGACCAATTGATTACATTTACAATCTATTTACTCTACTGTGGAATGTCACTAGAACACCTTTCCAACAAAGTGGAGCGGTATCTGAAAACAGCAAATATGGCACTAAGATGAACTGTTTACTTTACAAGTAGGAGTTTTTAAAAATTACTAGTGCAGCAATATTAATTTAAGATACACACTAGATAGCAAACTTAGCATTTATAAAGATGGTAATTGGGAGTTTAAAAAAAATAATACTGCATCAATCATTTCCCTCTTTCATATACTCTCTGGTACTGTCTTCTAAAAATCTGCTACCTACCATACAGATAAATCACATTCTTCCCATTGGGGGACAAATAATAAAGAAAAACAGTACTAAAGCAAACGCTACATACCACTTCGATATGTTTTCCTACCACCAATTTTACTCATGTCATCAGATGTCTACAACTGCCCAAGGTTTTAGAGCTTATGATTCACAGAAACCAAACCCTGAGAAATATATTTTTGATGCATAGGAGGAGGGATCTACAAGCAAACACATTATGGGAAGTAGCCTGCAAAATGATAGACTCAGATTTACCACTCCTACTAGACGGAAAAAGTACTGATACTGTTTAGAAGTAACAAGAATTACAAGAAATCAAACCTTTTAAAAAACAAACAAGTTGAGATATTTTAAGTTGTTAATTCTAGAGTCTTCTCGGCAATCTTAATGCTAGCACTCATCTCTTCATTGGTAAGATCATTTCCACCATAGGAATAGGGAATAATCTTTTTTTTTTTTGCAATACACTGCAGAAATTTTAGGAAACAGCAATCCAACAAAAGCACTTTTTCAGGTTGTCCCAAATGCCTATAAACCATTCAGAGCAGCTAGAGCAACTATACAGATAGCCATGCCTTGGCTTCACCAAGACCTGACAGCTTTGCCCCATACAAACTGGATCATGTGCTCTTGCTTGTAAATCACTGCTATTAACTTCTAAATGACAATCACACAGTACAAATTTTCATAATATCAGATAGATTTTCATTACATTCCGTAGTTTACATGACCACCAAGTAGCGTAATATACAAGTTTTAAAAAGAACTCCTACTCTGAGGATCAAATCTCAATTTAAGAACTTTTCTAGCCTTTATAACAAAGAAGAAAACTCTTGAAAACATAAACCAGCTCAAAACTCAGAAATAAAACTCTGCAAGCTAATTTGAAATTGTGCTTTTGTAAGCAAAACTTTGTTAGTATAAGATTAGTAGGTTTTGTTGCTGTTTTAAATTCAAATCTAGGAAGCCTTACCATTGATTCTGGACAATATTCAGGTGCCCGCTGCAGTAAATGTTTTAAACGGGAATCACTCTTAGAAGACAAAATCTGTAAGAAAGAAAACACATAGAAAATGTAACCACACACTGAATATCAATCGTTGTCCTCCTTTTTAGTTTCACTACTGACTACCTTCTGACAATAGTCAGCTAACAGTCAGCATGTGAAGAATGCACATTTGAGATTTTCTTTTATGTATTTATAGTCTTCCAAATACACTGCACTTTTACAAAGGAGGGATTTTTATTTTTAGAGTTTTGTCCTAAAACTCTTACATCTGGAAGTTCCTGTTGAATAGGCAGTGTGAAAAACACAAAGAAATTATGCTTAACGTATTTTACAACTCTGTTTACTTTACCAATCTTCCTGCATGACCTCAGGCAACTAACTCCTTCCAAAAGGAGAAAAAAAAAAAGCAACTGTTAGGGAATAAAGGTGAACGAAAGGTAAAGATCAAAATAAACAAAGGGAATGAACAGTGGAGCAAGATCAAGTTAAGTATCATCTAATCAAACTGATCATCCAGAAGTTCATGGGAATGGATGCAACTGGGATGTGAAAAGCTGGCCACTATCATTGCAAGGCAGCTTACTAACACTTTCGAACAATCATGGCAGTCAGAAAAGGTTCCTAACAACTGGAAAAAAAAAAAAGTAAACTTCATATCCATTAGAAAGGCAACAGAGATAATCTGTGGAGATACAGGCTGCTCACCACACAAAGATTATGGAGTAAATCCTCCTGGAAGCTACATCAGGGCACCTGAAGTACATGAAAAGTGACCAGCAACAGTCACAATATTCAGCACAGGCACACACCTACTGCAAATTTACCCTGACAGCTTCCTATAACAAAACGACTAATTCAGTAACAAAGTGAAAAACAGCGCATGTTGCTTATCCTGACATAAAAAGGCTTTGCATGCTCTCCCACAGTATTTTCCAGCCAAATTACTGAAATGTGGATGAGATGCAAGGACTGTAAGGTCAAGACAAACTGCCTGGATGGTAGGTCTCAAAAATTAGTATCCAGCAGTTCAATTACCTAGGCGCTGGCCACTTAAAAGTGGTATACAACAGGAGTTACACCAATACTGTTTAATAGCTTTACAGAAATAATCCTCAGAAAGTACACAGATGGTCCTAAACTGAGAGCTGTCATTAATACACCAGAGAGTGGAGCTGCTACTCAGACTGGTTTCAGTGAATTATAAGCTCATTCAACATAGCAAGGAGCTGAAAGGAAACTTCAAGAGGTTCCAAAGGAACTACAGAATCTTATAGCTGAAACAGAAAAATCCTATGCAACAGTACAGGCTGGGTGCTCACTAGCTAGAGAACAGTTTTGCAAAGAAGGGTGTTGAGGTCCTGGTGGATGGCAAGCTGAATATGGGTTAGCAGTGCACCAATGCAGCACTGAAAGATAACAGCATACTATTCCTCATTAGCAACAGCATTATCAGTACGTAGTAGACAACCACTCCCTTTCATAAGGCACTGATGAAGCCATATCTGTAATACCGCATCTACTCTTCTGCCACCTCTGTGCCACAAACATACTGATGAACTTCAGAGAGTTCAGCAAAAAGTGACAAAGATGCTGGAGTTTATGAGATAAAAAACAAGCTGTTTGCTGGTTAAGATGCGACAATGTGCATGTATCTGAATTCCTGTCTTCAAGTACCTGAAGCTGGATTATAAAAAGACAGAGCCAGACTGTTCTCAAGAGTTGCACAGTGGAAGGATGAGCTGTAAAAGTAATGATCTGCAGTAAGATAAATTTTGAAGGGATGCAAAGGGAGAAAAAAATATTCTTCACCATGACAGTAGTTAAGCACTAAAACAGGTTCCCCAGAGAGGCTGTGGAAAGACCCTCCTTGAGGGCATTCAGAACTTCACTAACAAAGTCCAGAGAAACTTGATTTAATTTTGACACTAATACACTCTGAGCAGGTTAGACAAAATGGCCACCAGCAATATCTTACAATTCAAAATATTTGAACAGCCAAACTTGGAAAGAAATCTTATCTTACTTTATTAACAATTCTCAGTCATGTACATTTCCATTTTTTCTCCCATCTTTCTTTCAGACTATTTTGTACTGTTGCTTCTCTCCTTTCCTTACAACTGTAGAAATGACTTCAGTTTATTACAAGATGCCTGTATCTCATTAATCTTTTTCTTAAAAAAAAAGTGTTAAATTGAGCTCTCAACATATTTTTAATTGTTTTGTGTTTCCACATTAATCATTTCTTCAGTTCTTATTTCTTTTAACACTCCAATCAAGTAAAACACTTCTATATTAAAACACAAAGCCAGTCAACAAAAGAAATGGAAACACCTATTAATTTGGGAACAAAACTGGAAGATACATGGATAACAGACACATGGATGCATTTCATATCTTTAAGAAGAAGAAATACATTACAGTTCTATTCTACATTAACAGCATGATAAACCCACATAAAGAAAACCAAGGTAACAGTAGTTGCTGGTTTCAGAAAAGATAGCAAGGAAAGATCTGCAGTAGCATTTGGGATCTTTCAGGGTCATAGGCAAATAAAATAATTCAGATTTGAAGGGATTTCAGAAAGTAATTTATTCCAACCTACAGCTCAAAGCAGGGTCAGCTATCATGTCAGACCACATTGCTCAGTCAGATCTTGAAAACACATGAGGACAAAGAACGAACAGACACTCTTCTGTCCTTATAGTGGAAAAGTTTTACTTTACAATCAGCTAGAATTCTCTGCTTTCAATCTATGCCTGTTCTCTCATCCTCCCACTAAGGACTACTGTGAAGAGCCTGGCTCTACCTTCTGAACAACCTTTTACAGGTATCAAAAGGCTACTGATGTACTCCTTTCTCCCCCACTAAAACCAGTTACCTCAGCTTCCCCATACATGGCATGTGCTCCCTGATGATTTTGGTGCACTCTTCTCCAATTAACTGATGTCTTCCTTGTAACAGGGTGGCCCCAAACTGGCCAGTGTATTCTAGATATGGTGTAAGAAGTTATGGAGACAATCATTTCTCTAGAAACGCTGACTGTGCTCCTGTTAAAATATCCCAGGCTATCTTCTTTGCTGCCAGGGCACAGTGGCTCACGTTCACCTTGCTGTCAGTATACTAATACCTCTGGATGCTTTTCAACAAACCTGCTCTCCAGTGAATCAATCTCCAGCCTGTACTGTTGCAAGTAATTCTTTCCAGGTGCAGGACTTTGCATTTGTTCTCACTGAGTTTCATAAACTTCCTGTTGGCCAATTCCTTCCAACAGTCCAGGTTCCTCTGGATGGTAGTCTTGCCTTTGAGATTATCAATTCTTCTTCCCAGTTTGGTTTCAACCAAGAACTCAAGAAGAGTGAATCAACTGCCTCTTCCAGGTCATTAATAAAGATGATAAAGAGGACATGTCCCAGTACAGATCCCTTTGGTATTCCACTTCTTATTGTCCTGCAGATAAAGTACGACCTATTAACTTCTCTTCTCTGAACCCAATTACCCAAACAATTTTTTAGTCATCTAGCTGTCCATCCATCAAAGCCACAATATCCTAAAATGGACAGAAAAATATTGATGGAGGCAGTGTTGAAAGCCTTAAAGTCAATGCAAATGACATCCACTTCTATACCCTCCAGCTATTTTATTATCAACAGCAATGAAGTCTGTCAGGCATGACTTTACCCTTCACACACTCAGAAGCGTGTTCCAGGACTCTGTCCATGATCTCTCCAGAGACTTAAGGAAAGATGGATAGTTTTCTAGTTTGGAAAGGGTACTTCAGCTTTTTTTTTTTATTATTTTTTTTCACCCTTGATCCCTTTTTTTAATTTTTCCTGGAGTGCGACAGTGGAGGGGGAAAAGGCAGGCAAACAATGTATCCTTCTCCAGTCACTAGGGACATCTCCTGAGTTCCATCTTTCAAAGACAATAGCTTGCATCTGAGAGAGCTGGATGGTGTCACTGCAAGGTTATGTATGCTATTTGGACTACTACCTACAACATGTAGGACTTCATGTTGCCCTGATACCTTTTGCAAGTCTCAGTTCCAGCCGAGCTTTTGTCTTTCCTAATGAAGCCCTTACACATCTGCGCAGAGTTTTTTGATTCTTCATCCATAACCTAATCAAGTACACCTACTGGCTGTTCTAGCTGAAAGATAAAACAACCTCGGAAAAGTAAAATTTTGTCTGAGAAAAGGAAATGTCATAATCTATTGTCTGTCTCAAGTCAAGAACAGAAATTAGCAGCATCTGTTGGCTACTTTTAGGTGGTGTCATGCTATGTCCTCTTAAGTCTCTGACAACAAAGACTTCAACAATTTAGTCATCATTCAAAGAATAGACTGCCTGGTGTCCCAGATAGATTATGCTTTGTGTACCTCCGCATCAGTACCACATATGGGCAAACTGAAAGACCCCGTGCAAGAATCCCTTGACTGACAAATGCAGGTGCTAGATTTAATATGTATGACAATTCTGGGAATAAGCAGGAACTTCATGGAAATTTTATGAATATTCATGTTAAATGTATATAAGGAGGGTGATTTAGCTCTAGGGTGTCCATGCTTTGTGGAGAGATCCTCATGCACTCTGCATTGTAATAAACCAGTGTTGGTTTTCTAAACTATCATTTGGCTTGGAGAATTTTCTTGGTTATGGTTTTTGCTAACATCCTTGTTAAATTCTCATTTCCCATCAAAAATGGAACTTCTGCCTCTGAGAACCTCCTGTGCCAGAACTTTTCCTACAGTATTTCCTATTTATCCTCTTGCTGGGGACACCTGGCTGACTCCAAACTGGCTGACCCAGATCATCTCCAGTGTGAAACTTCAAAGCGTCACAGAATGACTGAGTTGGAAAGGACCTTGAAGATCATTTAGTTCTGCCTCTCCCCACGATGAAAACTTTGATTTCAGTTGGCTCCACTTCTGGGACTGGTCTGATGAATGATTGGTTCCAGTAACATAATACAAAATACTAAAACAAAAAAAATTTAAAATAATGCGTATTATATACATAATTAAATGTACATAATTAAATGTACATTTGCTACTTTACTAGTGATGAGTTTATAGTAACCTGTAATATGAAAATATATTTGTAGCTACTACTTACTGTTGCTACTACTGCGTGTATGTATATACACAGATGCTTTCTGTTAACAGTTCTGTAATAACTTGATATATAATAACCTTATTAATCATAAATGTGCTTGCTACTGGTGATTTGTAGCAATCTGTAATAAAGTAAAGAAATTTAGGAAGTACTCTACATGTTCTTGCATACTACAGAATCTTGTGAACCCACTGTTGCGCTCACAGGCTGGGTAACCATTTAATCTGTGACACTCACAAAGTAGCTGAATTGGTATTTATCGGGATTCCTCAATCTTACCCAAGCCTTTCTTACTAGCACACAGGAAAGTGTCTGTAGTTGCCCTTTATCCATGTGAGGCTTTTTTCAGTTGGAGCACTGGTGTCCAAGCAATCAGCACATGAACGTAAACAGTCCAAGAACCAAACAAACCTGGAAACTTCTGCAACATCCTAGACCTAAGCCCCCACAAAACAAACCTGATGAGGGAGCAAGTCTAGTCAGATGATCCCCTCCATCCTGTACAGAAGAAGTCTTTGTTCTGGTGGTACTGTTATCAATCCATGAGTTAAGCACAGATGGCTCCCTGACAGAGCCTGCTCTTCCTCACCCATTACAAGACCCCAAATCTATTCTTTAAGTGCATACCCAAAGAGAAATAAATAAACTTCTTCCAACTGTCAGAAGACATGAATTTTAACATTCAGTAACCATATCATCTGGCAATCTTTCCTTCCATGAGTAGACAGATATCATCCAGATGAGGCAAGACCATAAAAAAAAAAACAGCACACAACTAGAACAAACCAACCAAGCAAACAACACAAAAAATCCTACATGCTAATTAGAAATTGTATAGCAGAAATTAGATGAAATTTGACAATAAAAAGCTCAAGGCCTTTTATGAGGAGCTAACAGGAAGAGCTAATAGGAACTTCAAGTTGGTGAAATAAAAGAAAAAATTGGATAGATTATTCCAAATGCTTTCTCAACACAGTGGCTAAACTTGCTATTTGGTAACTGTTTCCTACCATAAAAGTTTTAACAGTTCTTCAACTAAGTGTTATGCTTTTGTTTATAGTAGCGTGTACAGTTTTGTTTACCTGTATTCAAAGAGAAGAAATTTAAGCTGGAAGGGCTAAAAGAATAATTATAGGATCTTAAGAGCTCTTAAAACAATAGGAAAACTGAAAGGGGATTTGGTTGTACTCCATATAAAAGAAAAGGGAGAAGAGCAATTTAAACAAAATTTTTAGTAATAAAATCACAACTAAATAGGAACTTAACCAAAACCAGATTCAGTGCCTGATAGTTTCAAAACAGGTAATCAAAAAAAGGAGGCAGCTATGATGCAAGGGCACAAATTTAATATAAAATTTGTGCCCTTGCATTTGTGCCATTTATGTAAATGTATGTACCTAGAAAATTTTTATTAATAAACTATACATAAACATGTGCACAAATTTTATATTAAATATTATATATATATATATTTATATATAATATAAAATATTATATTTTATATTAAATTTGTGCACATGTTTATGTATAGTTTATTAATAAAAATTTTCTAGGTACATACATTTACATAAATATATACTTGTGCACACTAAGTTGTACAAAGTGTTATCCAAAGCTACAAATCTAAACATAAATTGTGGAAAATATTTTCCAAGTTTGGGTTGAACACAAACAGCTCTACTATTACTGTATGAACAGACTAAGTACATTTTTGCTGGATTCACAAATCTATACATCACAATGAATATCTCACTGTTAGTTAAGAAATAACAAGTAGGAGGAAAAAAGAATGGTACCAGCACTTTGCTCTTTGTTTCAAATTCTCAAAAACACACATGATCCAGAAATCAAATAAAACACCTTGACAAAATCCTGACTTCAAGTTTTAATGTTATGCCTCCTGAATTTCAACAGAACCTGATGAAGAATCCACTTTGAAAGGGAAGAGGACTACACCTTAAACCTTTATGTTGTCATTTATATAACAATATTACATTTCATGATTCACATGTAGTACTTACGCATAGATAATTACTTACAACACTATTTTTGCTACATCATTGTCTAAAAGCATGACTTTAACTCTGAGAGATAAAACAAATGTTAAAGTAAGCTTACCTGTTCACAAACATCCCGGCACATTAGATTGTCCTTCGCATGGTAACAACAAGACAGGCCTAAGGAAAAGCAGGGGAGGGAAGATGGTGATTACTGCTAGAAATTTTCCCTCCCAGGAAACAAAACAACAACAAAACACAAAAACCAAAAAACACAAGAAATTTTTGTTCCAAAGCTGACACTGACTCAGTTTGCCCAGTCTCACACTGAACATCTACTGCCACCAGAGAAGCAATAGCATATGCTTTATGCTTCCAGCCACGTTTCTGCTGTTTAATTTGCATGAGCTTAGCACCTGCCAAATCCCTTCAGGAGGCAATGCAATAGAAAAGCAATGCTGTATGTATAAAAACTGTATTTGGCAATACATAGTTACAAAAATCAGTTTGATTTTCACATTATCAATATGAGGGGTCTTAGGCATGAATTTGCTGACAAATTCACAGCTTACAAGTTTTCTCATCTGAAAACTTGTAGTTGTTACAAGAGGACAGCCATCAACAAACCCAAAATTCTTCAACATTGAGAGAATGTTAAAAAAAATAAAGAAAAACAGAAGAATTCAGCTTGAAAATGTCAAGAAACTGGAAAAAAAAACTAATAATGATATCAATCAAAAAGCTATCACAATTTAAAATAGCTACTACATTTTTGAACTATGCTTTAATGCTGAGATCTATAATTCATGAAAAGAAGATAAAGAAGATAAACTGAAGTGTAACTTGTAAGTCATTAATATTTTCATTAATGAATAGAAACAGTGCAGCAAAGCACCTGTAATTAATGGAGAAAACACCAAAGTCCTGCTTAAAATACGGGGAGATGAAAGAATGAAATTATAAAATTGACTTTAATGATCTACAAATGCAGAAAAAGGATATACCACCAACGGCTTAAAAATCTTTCAAATTTTAAGGCAAAAAATGGCACACTTTGCAGGATTGTTCCCTTTGTTTTTGTGGGGGACTTCAACTTCCCAGATATCTGCTGGAATTATAATATAACAGAAAGGGAACAGTCCCGGAGAGGGAACAGTCCTGGAGGTTCCTAGATTGTGTGGGGGATAACTTCCTGACACAGCTGGTGAAGGAGCCAACAAGGGGAAGCAAAATCCTGGACCTGCTGCTTGTTAACAGAGAAGGCCTTACGGGGGATGTAGAGGTTGGAGGCTGTCTGGAGCAAAGCGATCACAAAATGATATATTTTTCGATCCTTGTTGAAGCACAGGGGGGAGTCAGCAGAACTGCCACCATGAACTTACGAAGGGCGGACTTTGGCCTCTTTCGGACCATGGTTGACAGAGCCCCCTGGGAGGTAGCTCTAGAGGGCATGGGAGCCCAGGAAGGCTGGGAATACTTTAAGGAAGTTATTTTGAAGGTGCAGGAGCTGACCATCCCCAAGTCCCCTGTCGGGGAAGGAGACCAATCTGGCTGAACAGAGACCTTAAGCTGGAACTCAGGAACAAAAGGAAATTTTACGGTCGTTGGAAGAGGGGGCAAGCAACTTATGAGGATTACAAATATGCAGTGAAGCTGTGTAGGGAGAAAATTAGAAAGGCCAAAGCCCAGCTAGAACTGAACTTGGCCACTAAGGTGAAGGACAACAATAAATATTTCTATAAATACATCAACAGTAAGAGGAGGGCTAGGGAGAATCTCCATCCCTTGTTCGACGCAGAGGGGAACACAGAGACCAAGATCAGGATAAGGCTGAGGTACTTAATGCCTTCTTTGCCTCAGCCCTTAATAGTAAGATTAGTTGCTCCCTGGGCACTGGAAGACAGGGATTGGGAACAGAATAGGCCCTGCATAATCCATGAGGAAATGGTTTTGGACCTGCTCAGAAAGCTGGACACTCACAAGTCCATGGGGCCAGATGGATTACACCCTAGAGTGCTGAGGGAGTTGGTGGATGTGGTTACCAAGCCATTCTCCATCATCCTTCAGCAGTCCTGGCTAACTGGGAATGTCCTGGTGGACTGGAGATGGACAGATGTGATTCCCATCTTCAAAAAGGGCCAGAAAGATGATCCTGGTAGCTACAGACCTATCAGTCTCACATCAGTGCCAGGGAAGGTTATGGAACAGATAATCTCGGGAGCCACCATGGATCAATTAAAGGTCAACCAGGGGATCAGGCCCAGTCAGTCAGGATTTATGAATGGTAGATCCCGTTTTACAAACCTCATTTCATTTTATGACAAGGTGACCCTCTTCGTGGATGAGGGTAAGGCTGTCAATGTGGTCTACCTGGACTTCAGTAAAGCCTTTGACACTATCTCCCACAACATCCTCACGGAGAAGCTGGCTGCCCACGGTTTGGACGGGCATACGCTCTGCTAGGTGAAACACTGGCTGGATGGCCGGGCCCAGAGAGTTGTGGTCAGTGGAGTAAAATCCAGTTGGCGGCCAGTCACGAGTGATGTCCCCCAGGGGTTGGTACTGGGGCCACTCCTATGTAACATCTTTATCAGTGATCTTGATGAGGGGATTGAATGCATCTCAGCAAGTTCATGGACGACACCAAGTTGGGAGGGAGTGTTGATCTGCCAGAGGATAGAAAGGCTCTACAGAGGGACCTGGACAGACTGGATCGATGGTCCAAGGCAAACTGGATGAGTTTCAATAGGGCCAAGTGTTGGGTCCTGCATTTTGGTCACAACAACCCCAGGCAACCCTACAGGCCTGGGGAGGAGTGACTGGAAAGCTGCCTGATGGAAAGGGACCTTGGTGTGCTGATGCACAGTCAGCTGAATATGAGCCAGCAGTGTGCCCAGGTGGCCAAGAAGGCCAGTGGCATCCTGGCTTGTATCAGGAATGGTGTGGTGAGCAGGACTAGGGAAGTCATCCTGCCCCTGTACTCGGCACTGGTGAGGCCTCACCTCAACTACTGTGTTCAGTTTTGGGCGCCCCAGTACAAAAAGGACACTGAGGTGCCGGAGCAGGTCCAGAGAAGGGCAACAAGGCTGGTGAAGGGCTTGGAGAATATGCCCTACGAAAAGCGACTGAAGGAACTGAGGCTGTTTAGTCTGGGGAAGAGGAGGCTGAGGGGAGACCTTCTTGCTCTCTGGAATACCTGAAAGGTGATTGCAGCGAGAGCGGGGTTGGTCTCTTCTCACTGGTGACAGGTGACAGGACAAGGGGAAACGGCCTCAAGTTGCGCCAGGGGAGTTTTAGTTTGGATATCAGGAAGAACTTGTTTACAGAAAGGGTTGTTAAGCACTGGAACAGGCTCCCCAGGGAGGTGGTTGAGTCACCATCCCCGAGTGTTTAAAAACTGTTTGGATATGGTGCTCAGGGACATAATTTAGCAGCGGGTTGTACAAGTTAGGGTAGTATGGTTAGGCTGCAGTTGGACTTGATGATCTTGAAGGTCCTTTCCAACCCAAGTAGTTCTATGATTCCCTGCACACTGCTCCTCAGGACAATTTGTGATCAGTATCAGTTTCATCATTAATTAGCACATTCCATCAACTTTAATTTTCATTTATTGTTTCTCTTAAGTAATTGTTAATGCCATCAGATTGCAAACACATTAACACAGTGATGGAGAAAACACTTGGGTTCATAATGAAAAAATATCCACCAAATTAATGGTCAAAATAAACAACCCCCTAATCAGACGTACTTAAATGTATGCTTTACTCAAAACCAGAAATAGTGGTTACTCAAACAACATTTTCATTGTTTTGTTTCACTGTCTCAGATATTTTTCATTACGTAAATTTCCCTTCAGAGTAATCTTTATGCTTAAGAGACCCAAGAATTTAGAGCTTCCATCCTATGAAGAGAATTTATATTGGCTGCTAAGACAATGCATATGTTTAACTGTGCTATGATTTGAGCTCATGAATATCCTACATAACATTCAACTATTTAATGCTCTCTGGTTTTTTATCCATTAGTTCCAAGTGGCTCACACCCCTTCCACAATGAACAGATACCCAGGCTAGTTCTCCTCAGTCACTTCTACTGCTGGGTTTCAAGTCTTATCAATTATACCAAGGACTTCTCAGAAGGAAATACTAATATGTCAGACCTTACAGTCACTTAATTCCTCTTATATGAGGGCTGCTCCGAAAGTAATGCATTCTATTTTATTATGTTGGCCCACCATGTCAAAGGTGGATGTTGGTGGCATGGCAGTGGAGGTTGAACCTTCCCACAAATATGGTAATAATTTGTTGCCATACGAGAGAGGGCAGCGGAGGGGCAGTCTGACAAAGTGGCATCTGACATTGAAGTCTTCCACTAACACTCATCTGTGCTTGCTGAGCATTTCAGAAGACCAGAGTGGATGCAAGCACAATGAGGTGGTGGGCGGTGCATTTCAGCAGTAATGACAGTGGGTCATCTCCACTGGTGGTGATTTTTATGACCATGGCATGCAGGCTTTTGTTCATTGCTGGTGAAAATGCATAGCTAATGATGGTGAGTATGCCGAAGAACTGTATTCTGTAGCTGAGAATCTGGTCTATCAAATTGCATGATTCTGCTCTTTGTATGTTGTAATTTCCATGGAAATAAATAGGAGGCATTACTTTCAGAGCAGCACACATACAAAATTCTAATCAAACAACGGTATCATGAAAAAGGAGCAAATTTAAAGGGCACAAGATGGTGTGCTGAAGTGAGAAGTTTAGGTTATGAACAGTACTCACTACAAACACAATTTCAGAGTGCTGTCTGTAGTTATGTCTTTTCGAAACGTCTCTTTCAGTCAGACTCTTCCTCATTTAACCATCTCCTGTTTTATTAAAAGCTCCAGATTTCACTTCAAAACATATTTAAATCCAACTATGGTAAAGCACTTACACTTTCTCCTTTGGTTAAGAACTGCTCTCTCAGTCATACAATTAGCTTTACCAAAGAGCTGAGTTACACTATGTCATGTTCCATTCCACTAGTTTTTTACTGCCTTCTTCCTAAAAGTGGAAATGAGGACTACAGTTCAACCACGCCATGCCCTTAAACACCTTTGGTATTGCAGTTTTCTGCTTTGAGGTGTTACATTTCTCATGTTTCCCACTCACACTGCCAACGCAACATAACTAATAAAAGCTATTTGCCACTATCTACATTCGTGCTGCCTTCTTCCACTGCACTTTTTAGCACTGCCAAGAAGAGCCACAATGGATACGAGCGGCCCCAGCCCCTATCCGGAGGCTCCGACACCCCCCGGCCTCGCCCCTGCGCCATGTTGTGGAGCAGGGTCCCGCCGAGCCGTCTCCCCGCCACGCTTCCCGCGCCCCGTTACTCACCGGCCGCTCTCGGGGAGAGCAGCAGCGGCACCGCCGCTAGGCACAACAGAGCCCAAGGCCACGCAGCTACTGCCGCCGCCATCGCCAGTCACGAACCCTCAGCCAACAAACGAGAGGGCCAGACGGCCCGACGGGCAGGCTGTGACGCCAGCAGTCCCCATTGGCTGCGGTTCGCCCGCCGAGCCCCGCCCCGCCGCCCGGCCGCTGTGGACATTCCGGCGAGCGCCCGAGGGCTGGCGTGGGTGGGGTTTACGGTAAAGCGGCTCGCTAGGCCGGAGTTACAGCGGAGTGTGGGCTCGGCCCTAGCGGGAGCCGGAGCCTTCGCTGCAGTGCTTCTCTGACTGCGCTCTGGGCTCTACTTCTGGAAAAGAGCCCGAAGCGCTCTGCTGGACTGCTGCTGCTGGACTGCTGCTGCTGCTGGACTGCTGCTGCTGCTGGACTGCTGCTGCTGCTGGACTGCTGCTGCTGCTGGATTGCTGCTGCTGCTGGATTGCTGCTGCTGGACTGCTGCTGCTGCTGCTCTTCTGTCCCTCAGACTGTGTGTTGTTCATCAGCATCCCGTCCCTGTGCTCCCGTGCGTGTCTGTGTGAGAAGCTCCTGTCCACGGCGGCAGAAAGACAGTGTAGATAACCCATGGAGATACAGTCCGTAATGGAGACAAGTAAGGAAAGACTTTGCAGCTATATTTTATCTTTTTTTTTTTTTTTCTACAGAGATCAAGTTTTACATGTATATAGAGTTCATGAGAAATTAAATCTAAGTTATCCAGAGCGGATTTAAATAACTGCTCAGTTCATAACTGTTAACTACTTTGTCTCAGAGAATTCTGTTTCAAAGTAAACGTGCAGACTTTTGATAGTTCGGACTTCTTGGCTAAGTGCCATTGCCATCCTGTTGTCAGACTCTGGCAAGAGCAAAACAGAAGGAGTCTTACAAACGTAAAACATGCAGCATCTTGCAAACTGCCTTTATACTTTCTCCACCTGTCGTCCCAGTCAACTTCTTCCTCCGAAGACAATCTGAAAAACAGCCAAGCTATTCATGACTCCGTGGTTTTTACTGCCTGGAGAATCTGTAGTAGCTGAGTGCTTTTTAGTTCCAGAATCAAATTCATAAAAGGTCCCAAAAAAGAAAGCAGCAAGGCAATACCAAAAAACACTGCAGTGAAATATGTTTTATATCCTGGCCATCAGCTATATAATAATTAAATCACATTATGTCTTTATGGAGCAAAGCCATAAGAAATAACACTACATTTATTTACATTTTAATTTGAAGTCACTTTAAAGTTGTTGCTCTAAATGTGAATTCATAAAACTGAAAAGCAGTCAGTATAATCTGACTATGGAAAAAAAAATTGCCTTTTTTTTTTGTTGCTAATACATAACTGTGCTTACATGCAAGTTGAACAGCTGGGCTTTTCCCCCTAAACCCAAGGTTAACTTCTGCTAGTTTTTTAGGTATGTACTTATAATTCACCAGGGGTCCACTAGATAGCAGCAGATCCAAAAAGCAGAATCAGCTAAATGGCCAAATTTTTACTCTGGTTCAGTTTCATCGAAATACAAGGAGGCCTGAATGAGTTAGATACATTTTTCCCCAATTATGCAAGTGATTTAATTTGTCTCAGTTTAACATGTGGGTGAACACCAGTTGCTGCACAGTCTGTTTTCCTCGAATGCCATTTAAGTGCAAAATTATTATCAACAATTATAATTAACTATTTCACAGGCAGAAAAGCAGAGGAAAGATGCTGATATGTCTGGTAACTTAATGGCTCTGGATATTCACACCAAGACACACTTGCAACTTGAAACTGCTGAAAGTAATTCCTTCACTTTTAAGGAAGCAAGCTGATCTTTGAAATAATACGATCTTTTAAAATTTGATTTTCAGTAATAACAGCTCAAGTTCTTAAAAGAGGCTATTGTTTAACCCAGTTGACTACAGACCAAGTACTTTTTCCCTTAGAGTTTGTATGTTAATCTGCATGCTACTGTTTTCCAGCTATACCATCCAAATAAACCTTATAAAAACAAAACCCATTTCAAATTCATTCCTGCCCAGTGTTTAACAGTGAGAAATGGAATCTTGGGGTTTGAACTAATTAAATGCCTTGGTGTAAAATAGATTTTTATAAATATACTGACAGGTTACCTTCTAAGTCTGGTGATAAGACAGAAAACTTTCTCCAACAGTATCTTTCTTTCTGCTGTTCCTCTTAACTGTGAAGGGAAAACGAATATTTTATTCTATGTGCTATATCCTTGTTGCTTAGAATGTAAAAAGCCCTGGTCATTCAGCTACTGGATTTTTTTTTTCTGTAGTAGCTTGGTTACTTCATTGTATTTTATTACGTGTAGTGTCTAATCCAGCTTCCTTAGCTTAAAAAAATTGCTAAAAAATTAAGAAGATTAAACTTCAGATTTTATGTTGAAGCCTTCCTTAGCACTAAGTGAAGATTTGTAGGTAGTCACCTTTTGAATTACTGGTCAAAACATACATTTTTACGGTAAGATATCTGACCTGACCAGGATCCCCCTAGAAGGTAAAATGATGCCACTTTTTTCTTATATTCATAGAGATACCCTCTTGCCAATGTAGTATACGTCTATGCATTTCAGCAGAGTACTCTCTGTATGGGAAGTATACTGCTCTATATTTTAATTTAACATATTATATCTATTTTCAGAAGATGATTTTTATGCACAATAAAACTGACTTCCTAAGTTTTAAGAACTGTGGAGCCACCTGTCTCAAAACACTACCTTACTAGATGAAAAGTCATGTTCTCCTTGGTTACCTTCTGTTTTTGTTTTTAATCTTATTACTAGAAGACAGTCACAGAAATGTGAGGGTTGGAGGGGACATTCGGAGATCATCTAGTCCAACTCCTCTGCTAAAGCAGGTTCTCTACTGTAGGTTGCACAAGAAGGTATCCAGACGGGTCTTGAATATCTCCAGTGAAGGAGATTCCACAACCCCCCTAGGCAGCCTGTTCCAGTGCTCTTTCACAGTTAAGAAGTTCCTCCTCATATTTGTATGGAACTTCCTGTCTTCCAGATTTTGCCCCTTGTCCTCTCACTGCACACCACTGTTAAGAGTCTGGCCCTATCAACCTGACTTCCTCACTTTAGGTATTTATAAACTCTAACGAGATCACATCTCGGTCTTTTCCAAGCTGAAGAGATGCAGGTCTCTCAGCCTTTCCTTGTACAGGAGATGTTCCAGGCCCCAGTCATCTTTGTAGTCCTTTGTTGGACTCTTTCCAGAAGATCCCTGTCTGTTTTGAACGGAGGAGCCCACAACAGGACACAGTATTTGAGATGCTGCCTCACGAGGGCAGAGTAGAGGGGGAGGATCACCTCCCTTGACCTGCTGGCCACACTCTTTTTAATGCACCCCAGGTTGCTATTGGCCCCCTTTGCCACAAGGGCATACTGCTTGCGGCCAGCCTGTTGTCCACCAGGACACTCTGGTCCTTCTCTGCAGAGCTCATCTCTAGCAAGTCAGCTCCTAACCTGTACGGATGTGTACAATTATTCCTCCCCAAGTGCAAGACTATACGCTTGCTCTTGTTGAAGCTCATCAGGTTCCTTTCCACCCAACTCTCCAGTCTGTCCAGGTCTCGCTGAATGGCAGCACAGCCTTCTGATGTATCGGCCACTCCCAGCTTTGTATCATCAGCAAACTTGCTGAAGGTGGACGCTATCCCTTTATCCATATAATTGATGAAGATGTTAAACAAAACCAGGCCTAGTATAGACCCCTGGGGAGCACTGCTAGTTACAGACCTCCAACTAGGGCAGGCATGTCCAACCCAAGGCCCACAGGCTGCATGCTGCCTGGCACAGCATACACTGCAGCTCACCCCTTGCCTTGCACCATTGTGATGGCAGCTTTTCCCCACCGATTAGCCCAGACTGGCCCCGGGCGTTCACCCATTGCTTAGTAACAACCCAACATCAGTGTGTGAGCTGAAACCAGGACCAGAGAGTGCAGTGCCAACTCAAGTTATGGCAAATAATTGTATGCATTTGATACATTGGCTAAACACAGTCCTATGAACAATGAAAAAATATGCAGCAGTACTTTCTGCTTTGATAAAGGAATTTGAGAGTAGGTTTCAAGACTGCTGAAAAAATGATTCATTTTTTGGTATATTTTTTACTCCATTTTCAGTCAACATTAATACGTTACCTGCCAATTTTCAAATTGAGTGTATAGAATTGCAGTCAGATATTCAATTCAAAAATGTGATCGTGTCTCTCTACTAGACTTTTATAAGTCGTGTCTTATCAGAGAAGAATATCCCTTGCTTCACAAAAATGCTTTATTCATGTAATTGCTTTCTGGCAGTATGTACATTTGTGAACAACTATTTTCAAGGAAGATGTACAGGAAGAATAAAAATTCACCAAAATTTTCCAACAAATTCCTTGAGAACTCAGTCAAAATGTCCATCACTTTCATTGGATCAGACTGATGCATTAGTTCCACAAAAGGAAGGTCAAAAATCCCCCTAGTTTTATGTTTTTGTTGTCCACTTTTTAAAAAATGTTTGAATAAAAATATATATTAAAAAATATTTTTTGTTACTTATATACATAGGTCACTCCAAAACGAATGCCTCCTATTTATTTCCATGGAAACAACAACAGATACAAAGAGCACAATAACACTATTTGGTAGAGCAAATTCTCAGCTACAAAGCACTATTTTTCAACATAGTCACCACCATTAGCTGTGCATTTTCACAAGCAGTGAATGAGCACCACTGCTGAAACGTGGTCACATCTTCACTGTGATCACATCCACTGTTTGGTCTCCATAAATGCTCAGCAAGCACAGATGAATGTTAGTGGGTGCGATTGTTTCCCCATGGAGGAATTCAGTGACACACCTTTGCTTTGTATGGTCTTCCATGTTGGATGCCGTTTTGTCAGACTGCCCCTCTGCTGCCCTCCCTCATATAGCAACAAAATGTAACCATATTTGTGGGAAGGTTCAAACTCTGCTGCCATACCACCAACATCCACCTTTGACATGGTGGGCCAACATAATAAAATAGAATGCATTACTTTCAGAGCAGCCCCCCTATGTCAGCTACAATATATATTTTAAATGTGGCCTAAAACAATTCCTCTTCACTCAGTGCAGCTGAGGCAAGCCAAAAGGTTGAACACCCATGGTTTAAACCGTTATGAGATTCCTGTTTTGCACCTTTTAAGCCAAACTGACAAGGTGATCAACCACAGAAAAACTTGTCTTGGTGATAAAGTTCTCTCTGACATTTGTGACAAACACTGCTGTTACTGTGGTGCAGTCAGGAAACAACAATGCTAAAATTTTCCCAACTGCAATTGCTGTCCAACGTTCAGATACGGTCTTCACATCTGCATCTTCTGATATACTACTTAGCTACAAATGTGCTGTGTAATTGCACTATATATATTAATAACGGTCATTTTCTAAGTAATTAAAGGGTGAATTGAAACTTGCAGTGGGAGACTAAAACATGGACTGCATTTACTAACAGAAAGGTTACAACTGCCGTGTAGTACTTGCTACAAGATAAAGCTATCAATTGCTTTTCTGTGAAAGCAAGGCATCAGCCTCATCGCAGACTAGCAAGCCAAAGTTCACTACTTTTCTGGCTTCCTGAAGCTGTAAGTAACGTGCCTTTTGCAGAATTGAACAATCTGGAATAATTTGTCCACTACATTCATGATAAAAACATACTTCATTTCATCACTATTTTTCAGTTTGCTTTATGTCCTTTCTCTACACTGGAGATGGCTGATATATGAAAAGAATCATTGTTTTCATCCTGCACACTTTAAGCAGGAAGAGGTCAAAGCAAAAGCAATAATCTGTAAAGTGTTTTGTGTGAAGGGGTGAACAAGTAAGGGAACTCATGTTGTGAACAGCCAAAAATTCTTCTCTCCACATCTAACCAGAAAGAAAGTACTCCAGCCTGACAGATGTTCTGACTTAGAAGAAGCCAAATGACCCCACTTCCTTGCTTTATCACTACAGCCAAGGCAGTGTAGCGTATTTTTAGAGGGCTGTAATACATGAAAACAGATTTGGTCCCAAAGTAGATGCAGGGCAGTGTTAATTATTGACTGAATTATCTGTTGTCAGTTAAACATCCAGCAAAGCAAGCAGTAGTGATTGACTTTCATGGCACTTGGAAAGTACAGCCTGACATTTCCCTTCGAGTAGGGGCCTGGAGAAAAACAGCTGAGACTAGAAGAACTTGGATGTCCTAGTAAAAAAAAAACACCAAAAAACATTTTTTTAAAAAATAGTTTTAATGCAAAGCCCTTTTCTAATGCAGCTGCTAATGATAAACCAATCAAACAACACTAAAGGTAGGATGGCAGGAACAGGAAGACTTGCAACTGGGATAAAGTTTCTTGTGAAAGATTGTTTATGAAGAAAGTCTGCAAAGAGCTAGGCTAGAATAGAAGCAAGACATTTGTTCAAGAAATTATAAAGATTGCCTTTTCAAAGAAACTCAAACCAACTGCCCTCTAGCTTTTGAAGTGGATTTCTTTCATAGAACAGCAAGTAAAACTGCTGCTGTTTCTTCTGTGAAGACACAGGTTGCAAAATGCATGTGAACTTAAACTTGCCAACAAAGCAGAATTTTGCAATAGATAAAAAGGGATGGGAAAGCAAGGAAGCAAACAAAATGAGAGCTGGAAATGTCTGATAATGTGCTGCAACACTAAATACACATAAAATGCAACATGAAAATGCCAGTGTAGTTATCCCCAGCATAGAAGATCAACTGTGTGAAAACAGCCACACTATTGTTCACCTTCTAAAAATGAGTGATGTGTCATGAAGAACAGTACTACTTCAATGTTTATCACTTGAAGGACATATTAAAGAATTTAATTTAAGCCAGGTTTCAAATAGTCTGAAAAAATCACCTGCTTTTAATTAAAAAGTAACTGTACCAAACATAGTGCCTTTAGCATAAATTACTTCACAGAGTCTTTTGGGTTGGAAGGGATCCTTAAAGGCCATTTAGTCCAACTGCCCTGCAATGAACAGGGACATCTGCAGCTAGGTCAGGTTGCTCAGAGCCTGGTCCACCGTGCCTTTGATTGTCTCCAGGGACAGAGCATCCACCACATCTCTGGGCAACTGGTTCCAGTGCTTCATTACCCTCTTTTAAAAACAATTTGGAAGAACTTTCAACTGCAGACTGCAACAACTTCAGAAGAGGAAACCATGAAATAGACATCTCACTATAGGAAACTGGAAAATAGTTGCACTGACACATTGTTACAAAGGAAGAAAACATTAAAAGCCAGAACTATATTGTTTTTCTTCTGTGGTAGAACTCAAAAACTACCAAGATGATTGACAAAAATGGGTTACCTACCCACTTATCTATTTGTACAGCTACACTGAGATTATCAGTAAGCAAGCACTCAGGTGAACGTTACATTATGAGTTTCCACAGTATTGTTCTTCAAGCTTCCTGCATGCAACTGTGGCAACAATAAAGGGAGCAAAGTGTGCAAATTCTCTGCCAGACAGTTCTCTTAACTGAAGAAACAGAAGATTTTGACTTCAAAAGAGGGCCTGGATCATACTAACAATACTGTCTGAAGAAGTTTTATAAACAGAAGTTGTAAAACTTTCTTTTCCTATAGTATTGCATCCTAATTCCTCAAGTTCAATACTATTCTGAGTGTTTCAAGAACAGGGTAATGCTTTCCTGAAGTACCAGTGGTGATCTCCACAGCAACCCTAAATAGGCTGGAATGGTCTGCATGGAAGCCTCTGCAATCATGGGTCTTAGTAGAGTGAGCCTTTGTAAGAATGGAAATCAGCAGTTTGACAATATTATCCCAGTGATGAGACTAATGCGCCATGGATAATGGATACTTCAGATATGAACAGATGGAAATAAGAGGTTCTCCATGAGGGCTCAGGCCTGCCTATTTAAAAATATAAAGACTTCTAAGATTGAGAGCCCAAAGCAAAACAAACACAGGAAAATCAGTTTCCTGAGAAAGACAGAAATTTTATTGATTATTCCGGTAAAAGTGTAAAATGACCGTATTCATGGAAGAAAAAAGAATAAGATAAGAAAGTTTCAAAAAGTTTATCTTCTAGGAAAGAGGTGCAAGTTGGAGAGTCCATTCCATCACTATGACATCAGTGGAAGAAAGCTCAGACTGATTAATGTCTGATAACGTGTAACAACAGCATCCAACCCTTACCTGAGGTTTATCTCAAGAGGAATGGTGAAGATGGCAACAAATAGACTCACATGCTGTAATAGTGAAGACAAGCTTAATTAACTCAAAAACTCAGTCATAACAGTAGAAATCAGTATTAAGAAACATGACCTTAGCACCAAACACCAGCTCTTTGTGGTATCCATTCTATCCCAAGAGCCAGTCACCACACAAGTTAGGTGAAGATCTTTTCAATTTAAGGCAAAACACTGTTAGGTGTTCCTAACAGAGATCTTAAATCTCCCCATGTAGAGTAGAGGCAGAGGGCAACCAGGAAGAAGCAGCAGAGATTAAGCGTTATGAACCACAACCTGCATTCACCTGCACTGCTTGTGGGGAAGAGGTAGAAGAGGGTGGATGTGAAGAGGGTATTTTTAGTTTGCTTTTAATCTGGCAACAAATTATAAGTACATTCATCTCCCTTACTGCTGAGTTTGTTTAGCCAGTAAGAGATATTTGTCCTGTCCTTATCTCAAGCTTTCTTTCATCATATTTCCTCCTCGAGTCCTGAGGATAGGGAGTGAGAGAATGGCATGATGGTGCTGAGCTACACATTGGTGTTTTTAGGACTTTAGAATTACTTCTTTTTTGGAAATGTGCACTTGCAGCCCAGAAGGTCATCAGTATCCTGGTTTGCACACAGATAGGGGTGGCCAGCAGGGTGAGGGAGGTGATTGTCCTTCTCTGTTCTGCCCTTGTGAGGCTCCATCAGGAGTACTGCGTCCAGGTCTGTGGCTCCCAGAACAAGAACATGGAGCTGCTGGAGCAGGTCTAGAGGAGGTTACGATGATCAGAGGGCTGGAGCACCTCTCCTGTGATAAAAGGCTGAGGGAGCTGGGGTGGTTCAGCTTGGAGAAGAGGTGGCTTGGGTAGACCTCGTTTTGTCCTTTCAGTACTTAAAGGGCACTTTAACTCTACTTTTTTCTTTTCTTTTTTTTTTAAGATGGAGAGCAACTTTTTAGACAGTCTAATAGTGATAGGACAATGGAGAATGGTTTTAAACTAAAAAAGGGGAACTTTAGATTAGCTGTTAAGGAAAGATCCTTTACTGAGAGGGTTGCGAGGCACTGGAACAGGTTGCCCAGAGAAGCTGTGTATACCCCATGCCTGGAGGTGTTCAAGGCCTGGTTGGATGGCCTGATGAGGGCAAATTGGTCTAGTAGAAGTGTCCCTGCCCAAGGCAGCTGGGTGGGAACTAGATATTTGCAAGGTCCCTTAGAACCCAACCCATTCTATGATTCTATGAAAAATGAGTTGTTTTTTTTTTTTTTTTCCCAAGAGAAGGACTTAACTCTCAACAAACACAAAGGAGACAAACATTCAATTCTTTAGGATATAAACTGATAAAATAAATACCAGCTTGTATTTAACAAAAGCTCTTCAACTACAAATCAGTGTGCAAGGAGTAGAATAGTGCTTGGCTGGTGTTTGGACAGGTTGGTCACAAAAGCTACATCCAGCAGTAATCCTGAGTCTAGTATCCAGGATGGTCCATTTAGATACAGCGCAGGCACTACTATGTTATACATAACATCGTATTGTGACGGTGCACTCTTTGCCCCCACACCCAGACTGGTCATTATGCCCAAGGCCTAGTGCATACAATGAGGTTCAAAAGACCTTGTCCGTGGGACTGATAACAATCAAGATTTCACCAGAGACAGTTAACAGCCACCATACTGTCTCAAACTGGTTGCTCAGTGAACTGATAACAGACACCTTAGTTCAATAGATCACACAGAACGTCAGGGATTGGAAGAGACCTTAAAAGATCATCTAGTCCAATCCTCCTGCTGGAGCAGGAACACCTATAGTAGGTGAACTGGCAGATATCAATCCTTTTCCCCTTCCTAAACAAGCATTACTTATTATGAGATGTACAACACTTGTTTAAGTCCACGGCTCTCAGCTCTTGTACTGTTTCATGAGCATAGATTTTCCACATAACATGACAGTGTTATGTGAAATTCATGGAATTTGCCTTCTTTAGGCAAGCATCTTAGGCATTTGAACAAAATGAGTAGAAATCTGACATTGATGTTGTCATTTAGTTTTCAAAATAGTTGTTCAAGCTCTGTAACAAGTGCCTAGCAAATGTGGATAAACGCACAGGTAACAGGCAGCTTTTACTAAGCCTGGCCTCATAGCCTTCCTTATCAGAAACTGAACAACTTAGTGAAAAGACTGACATCCTTCCTTTTTTTGTTGAGCTGGTGCTCTGAGTGGGAACTGCCTGCATCCTTTCTCAAACAGCAACAAACCACCAAAGTCACTAAAAGCTAACGGTATCCTTAGAAACAAACAGGTTAATACTTCAACTAAAGAAGCTCAGATCTACTGAGCAAGCTAGAATAAAAATAGTTTATAATTTTTCACTTCCTCAAGAAACATTAGATGATTTTTTTTCCCCATTGCTCTCAATGCAGTATATTTTTAAGCTTTCTGAGCTCAGTGAACTCCATACGCATCCTTCTTTGTCCTGTGACCTCTGATGCCCCTTGTATCCCCATTTTGCAGGCCCTATGTTTGCTCTTTTCTGCCTAATCCTCTTTGTACTCCAGAACCTTCCAAGATGAGTGTGCTCCCAACTAAAGTTTCAGTTCCAGGTGACTATTTATTTTCCAGTGGTTTGGACCAGTCAGTATTAACTAATACCACTTTAAAAATATATATGAACTACATTAGCAAGTAATGATCCAGTTACTACCCATCAACATTTTATATGGCCACATACTGGATTCCAATGCATAGAAAATAAAAAAAGGGCAGAGGTTTTTTTTTTTCTTTTTTTTTTTTTGTCAAGGAAAAATTGTCCTTGACTTGGTTTGGTCATTACAGAATTTGGAAGCCATCATCTTTATTAGCTAGAAGAATACTTTTACCTTGGGTTCTACATGTTTTGTTACTTAGGGGATTTCTTTGCACTATTCTAAGACCACACATAGAACTTTGAAGGGAGAAGAGTTTACTCAATCTTCCAAAGAATTTTGAGAAATCACAGCAAAAAAACCCAAACATTAGGTTCCTACAGGGTTTTGTGCTAAATTATTTCAAACATGGTGGTGTTTTTTTTTCTTTAGAGATAGCTAAGTCTTGCAAATATGCCTTTGTTATTTGTTTTTTTAGCTAGGGGATCTTTACACTCAAATTTACCACCCACAGTGATTAAAATGACAACCTGCATTCAGCCTACCTTAAGCAAGAGCACCTCCTCCGCTGGGCTCAATTAATTTGACTCATTCTCAAATGTAGGGAACTTATCTACGGTTCTTTCTTTTTTAGGACATTTTAGGAAGAGATATCTGATCTGCAGTATGACTACAATTGGACATTTTGGGGGCCCTTCAGTGAATAGATCTATAATAGAACAGTACAGGAAGTAGAAGCACACACATTCATCATCCTACCTCACTCATCACAGTGGTAGGACGTTTTGTAGGACATTTTGATTTATAAAGCAGAAAATACCCTCAAGTTTTCCCAAGACATTTTTTCCAACTTGAACATCTTGAATTTTGATAGGAAACCCCAACTCTGCTGAATGACTTGCGTAAGATAGTACGCAGAACTCATGCATTCAGTAGCTCCTCTTAAATTATCTTAAAACAGCCTCACAGATGTTACCTAGGTTAAGTGTTTCTTGTTCTTGGATTATCAGCTTCCAGGTGTTTTTTTTTTAAAAAAAAAACTATGCATAAATCAAAGCAAGACCTAGAAAGACCACATACATTTTGTCAAATCCTTGCAGCAGTGAAAAAAAGTCATTCAAGTCTGTATTTCACTCGGATTAAAAATCACCTGCCAGAAAAACAACTGCTTGCTATCAAGTGTATTTTTATAACGTGATTTTAACTTGTGTTTCATGCTTTCAGGATAAGATTCAGAAGTCCATATTTGACAAAAATTAAGCTTGGTAGATGGTAACACCACTATACTATTTTGAGGCCATATATTTCCTCTGCCAGTAGATTCACGAGTGGGACTTTGGATTTTACTGCATTTAGTTTGTAGTGCTAGGCCTTCCTCTGGCCACTTACAGTACAGAAGCATGTTTTCAGCCAATTAAAAAAAAAAAAAAAAAAAAAAAAAACCTCATGGGAGATTTAAGGACAGATTTTGATCTGGCTTTTGACTTTCTCCAGACACCTTAGGGATTCCTGTTTTGGAGAGATTTTACTGGAAGTTGTACTGATGCCCTGGCAGCCACGAGGGCAAACCACAGTTTGGGGTGCATTAAACACAACACAGCCAGCTAGTCAAATGAGGCAATTATACCACTGTTTATAGCGCAAGGGAATAGCCCAAAGCTGTGGCAGGAAAGGACGGATTAGGAAGCATTTATTTTCTGTGAGCATGGTCAAACACTGGAACAGGCCTCCTAGCAAGGTGGTTGATTGCTCATGCCTGTCCATGTTCAAGAGCTATGAGAATAACGGCCCTAGTACTATGCTTTAACTTTTGGTTAGCCCTGAAGAGGTCAGGCTGTTGGACTAGATGGCCTTTGGAGGCCCTTTCCAACTGAACTGTTCTAATAAAAATAGGTGCACATAACACTGTAGAAGAACAAGATACCTTAGTTTTTTGTTGTGTGTGCACATCTCAGTATCTTCAGAAATATAACATCAGTTAAATTCAACACACTGATTTTACTGGCTATTCTGCAGCACATTGAGGTTAGCTGCTCAAGTCTTAAAATTCTCTTATACATAAATTTAAATGCTATCTTATTTCTATATAAACATAAAAAAGAAGCAAGACTTTATTGCCAATCGTGTTGTTTTACCTAAGAGATCAGAGACACCAACACTGTATTTATCCAAAACGTATTTTAGGATACAAGGAAGACTGGGCACGTTATCATCGTGATCTACATAGCATACATGGGATCAATTGCTTCAGCGTTAGCAAACCCCTTCTCATTATTTTCACAGCAGCAGAAATTCCTTCAGAGAATGGGAATACACAGGTACTGCACTATAAATCCACATTTTTGGAACATACCTGTAACGTCTTCCCCTGAAAGACAACTCAGATGTTTTGAGGGGAAAAGAATAAAAATAAGAAATATATACACATTTTCACTCCTTTAATCTCTCTGTTGTAGTGTTAGCACCTAATATAAGCATCCACTCTTCTACTGTCATCCTATTTACAATCCACTGAAATATATACTCCAAAAATACAATACATTTTCAGAAATGTAAGGGGAAATACACAACTTTCTAAGGTTTAAAAAAATGACAGTCATCTGTACAGGATCATCAAATTTATCATCCAAGAAGTAAAATTTACAAGGCAGTATCCATCCACACAGCTATGTAAAGGGTTAGGTGCTACACTCAAAGCAGCAGACTTGCTAATACAATAAAATACAGAATATGAAAGTGTTTTGGGATACGTGATAATACATTTAGTACCGCTGAAGCTAAAAATTTAGGATTAGCCATATTTCTAGAAACATGTAACTGCAAACTTGGAAAGTGTTCTGAAAAATATTAAGCATTATATACACGAGGTAAATATACCTTGGCCTTTTAAGAGGTAATTACAGTTTAAAGCAACTGATATAGTTTTTTGAAACAGAAAATGATTAACACCTTACAATAATTTCAGTGGAACAGTATAAACAAGGAACTAACTAAAAGCTGAATTTTATGGCAATCACATTCAGAACCATTATTGAAAATATAATATAGCCTCTTATTCATTTGACACCTTCATGTTCCCATACAGTCAATGTTTGTATATACAAAGTCTTTCTCAGGATTACAAGTGAAACCACTGGAGGGTGACAGTATGTCATCATGCCTGGAAAAATCAGCTTGATAAACATCTCAGAATTCCAGCTTTCAATATTAGAAGGTCCTTGAAGAACTCCAGCATTACATAAAGCAGTATTTTGGGCTTTTCAGCATCAGAGAATTTTCAACACTCCTTATTCTACATGTCAGTATGCATCCAACTGATCGCCAAGGCTTCCAATACTAAAATATCAAATTGATTGAATCCATAAACTTAAGTGAACATATAATGTACGTATATTTACAATAAACATTTGCATCAATATTCAAACTGTTTTGGTATATACTTGAAATGATATAAAATTAGTATTTTGAATGCTAAAATATTTTGGTCCCCCTGGATTTCCAAGAGCAGATCCGGTGATAATACAATCTTAATTTAAAAAATACTTATGTGTACCTGTTTCCATACATACAAGATATGATCTTGCACAGGTAACATTTAAAGTTATGTAATATATACAGACACAGCCTTTGTAAAAGGTGTTCAGTTTTTCATAATGTAAAAGAAGAACACAGCATGAAGTTGTGGTATCCGAACTGAGGATACATACAGATCTATTCAGAATTTTCCTGTACTGCATTCCAATATGAACATAGTTGTCCCAAAATAATATTCATAATGTCACACAGTATTGAGTGTCCTTCCCATGGCATGATGTTTCTAAATTATGAACTATACCATTTGTATCTATGATAAAGAACCAAGTAAAGCTATGACAAACTCAAAGTTTAACATCATTTAAATAGGAAGTCTTTAAAATTAATATGGAGCTAATAGTAAGTCCTCCTTTGATGATGACCTGCTTTCTGTAAGTATTTTTCTACATCTATAGGATGTGTTAAAGGGGCACACCAAGTAAGTAGAATGGTGAGTTTAGTTGTACTCAGTCATTTTGTTTAATGGTCATAATTGGAAAACTCTGTGGCACACTGCTGGTCATTTGCATAAAGGTAGTTTAAAATCCCTATGTGAAGTCATTTTGATTTAACTTTGACTGATACGAACGTTTCAACCCAACTGTTTTCTACTAAGAACTTCTCTTTTATTGTTTTCTGTTTTCTAAACTCATCCACAACGGCGGCTGAAGAAAGAATTTAATTACATGCAGTTCAACCTCTGCCAGTCTGTAATTCCACATCATTTAAACCCATCTCCAAGCAAGCATTAAGAATTTGGAACTACTCAAGACTTAGCTAATGCTAAGCCTTGGCGAAGTGTTTTGCCACCTATGTAGCCCTTTTACTAGGACCCACCCATCTTACTGCTGTTAACAATTGTGTATCACAGACAAAGGGGCACAATCTCAGCTATGCTACTGTTAGCAATCACCTTGCCATCCCTACTAGCTTTGTGAAAAACTTTCAAGGAACTATATGCTGAAAAACAAAAAGAAAGCAGAATTAAGGTTGCTGTGTGTTGCTTGCCAAGGATACTCCCAGAGAGGAAAAGGTTAACTGTTACATAACATACTAATTTCCAGGCACATTTACGAACAGAAATCTTGGTAGGCATTAAGGAAGCCAAAGATCAACCAGACTTTTACTAACAATGCAATTAAAACATATTCTGGAAACAACAGTTTTAAAAAGTTTTCCACACAGATTCCCCTATTCTCATTTAGAAGTTGGGCAGAAAGGAATTCAATTTCTAAATAAGCTTGTGAAAATGTTGTGATGTCCCTACAATTTCAGGCAAAGCTTGACTAAAGCCAGACATACTCTTCTGTATTCTTATGATAACCACAAGCCACCATAAGTCTTGTTCTTCTAACTCTGAAGAACATTAATGGAATCCCCTAGTATTTGTATCTGAAGTCCTTCAGCTCACTGGTTTCTGTAGCTCAACACTTTCTTCCTATGTGACACACACAAAAATACGCACGTAAGATTTACAGGCAGCTTCTAGCTTTCTTGTACAAAAGCCTAAATAAGTCTCCCTAGTTACAAGTACACTTCATGCTCATTTAATTGCAAATATTAGTTTTTAAGCCTAAAGTCTCCACAGAACCACACAGAAAATATGCTTCTATTATTTGATTTGAAGGAAGAAAATCTCCCTTAATCATCTTAATTTTCTTCCTATTTTTCGGAAGTAGATGGGTGCTTCAACATTTTGGAATTACCACATGATAAATCTTAAATTATGACTCATGACTTCATAATTACAAAATGTGACAGTGAATTAACCAGTTTACACGATCTGAAACTCATACAGTGGTTTAAAGAGTCAGATTTAGGTAAAATTTAAGGTATTCCACAAATTATATACTCACTTACTGAAATGAGTGTGAATTAAATCTTGCTAGGGAAAGGAACAATTCATTCTTTGAAATCAAAAATACCATGGGCTTCGTACACTTGCTGGTATGCATTAAAAGACTCAAAAGCAGCACTTACTGATATAATACAATCTATTTTGAAGGCAATGTAGTGTTTTGAAAATATGGAAAAAGAAAACAGTAATCATGTATACAGATGCATAATTTACGTTCCCCACTACTGAATGAGGTCAATTCGCAAATAAAGGTAAGCATCCAAAAGACATACAACCTTAATGGGTAGCAAAGCATACTCCCACAGTACATTCAAAATCTGAATCAAAGAACTCTAACAGTGGTTCAGAACACTCAATGTACCAGGCAGGAATAATGTTGCTTAAGAAGCCATCAATGCACTCTAGAACAATACAGTGAACCATTTCCATTTTAGAAGTCATGTCATCTTCAGTAATTACTAGAAATTAAGACCAGCTATGAACTTTCCAAATACAAAATCATAGGTTAATGAAAGTAAAACTAGTCTACATGATGTTTTATAAGTAACCTCAGAAAGAGGTTCATAGTGCACAGACAGGACCGAAAACAACTGCTTAGAACATCCACAGAAATCCTAGTAAATGACGTTCCTATGAAGTATTAAAAGGCAGCAATATCCTTCTGTTCCCCCACTGAGGTAGAACAATTAACCTTGTTAACACGCCACTCTGGTGCAGATATGGATTTTAACAGTATTTTTGTTTTGCTTTTGGTAGCAAATCCAGGATTACATCTTTATCCCCTCCTGTTGACTAAGTTGTGATAGTGTTTTCTTAATACGCAAGGCTGTTAGCCTAGCAGCTCCGTTGGCATACCAGCATTCCCGCATGATTTTTGCCATTACTCGTAATGCCTGCAAAAGAAACACAAATTATTACATGCATTTCTGTTCCCGTGTAATCTCTGTTCTGCCTTAGCCTCTTATAGTACATATTTCTAAAGTCTATTACTAGTACTACATTGGCATGTTGTATGAGAAAACTCCAAATTTTTTAAGATTTTTTTCTGTAAATAAGAGAACACTAGTATTATTCAGTACATGCAAAAATATTTTAACAAAGTTTAGATTTATTTTTTTTTTAATACAGACAAGCTATTAAACTAAATTTTTGCATTAGAAAAAATACACTAATTTTGCTTTAAATCCAGGTAAGAAGCAGTAGTAAAAAAACACAGACGGCACTCAATATTAGCATGGAAGTGCTGTGTAGCTGAGAATGTACTCAAACACTTCCTCAATCATAAAGTGCTTTTCAAAGCGTTAGTTAAATATATAGCAATTCAGTACTTCTATTTTATCAGGTATTTTTATTTTCCTCACATTTGAACTTTACAGTATTCTGAAAGCTTGAAGCCAACAAAAAGTTGTTTTTTGAAATTTGTGAATGCTACTATCAAGTCACCATGGAAAGAACAAAAATTAATGATGAAATAAAGTAATATGCATACATTACAAGATTTTACACTCAGAGCTGTACGACAAAGAATTGCTAAGTAGATTTGCAAGATCTGAATGGCAGCGTTTAAAAACAAGAAAAAGATTCTGTAGCCCATGGGTGTATATTGCCTTTCTCTCCAAGCTGCACTCTGTTGCCTAATCTTTTTTCTCAGGCCTTCAGGTATGTATTAATTTCACACATTCCCCAAGTTAATTACCTCTTCCATCTAATGGACATCACATCTCATCAATCTATTGCTCCTGCTTTAGCCTCCTGCAGCTATTCTCCTATGCTCTGGCCCTGACAAGCAGTGACTACCAGTGTAACAACCACATTCCAGAATCAGGCAAGCACATCTGCAGAGAGGCACAGTCACGAGCACAAATACCTCAATTTCATGCTTCTGGTTTATATGATTCTTAGCTTCCTATTAACTGTCTTTGTATTTCATTAAGTGCAGACAGTATAAATTCTGAGAGAGATGAAGTATTAAGGCCATCATAGTTTTGGATGAAAATTCTTAATGGCATTTACTATTTTGGTCAGTCTATATTCAGGATATACCTCTATCAAACAAGAGGAAAAAGACCCTTGAGTTAGTTCCAGGCTGGCTTCACATCAGGCAGGACAGCACTATTGAAGATAAGCAGTACTGTTGTACTGGCAGAATGCTGAGTTGAAACTACATCTGCTTTTTGAAAAATTAACTAGCCAGCCTAGTTATAAACCAACTGGCACAGACCTAATGAGAAGCTGTATATTTTTCCTGATTAAATTAGATGTTTTTACTACCTCAGTTGTGAGTTTATCCTGATAGGCAATTAACTCCCAATCCACAGAGCGGCCTGCTCACTCACAGTGGAGTGGAGAAAGAAAATCAGAAGGGCAAAAGCAGGAAAACATGAGTTGAGGTAAAGACAGTTCCATAATGGAAAAAAAAAAGTCCAACAGAGAAAAACAAAAAAAAACCAAAAGCAATTGCTTGCCACCAGCTGACCAATACCTAGCTAATCACTGAGCAATGGCAGCCTGACCAGAATTTAACTGCTAAGCATGACATTAAATGATATGGAATATCCCACTGATTAATTTGGGTTTTTTTGGCCCTGTGTTCCCTTCCAGCCTCTTGTCCACTACCAGCCTACAAGCTGTGGGGGCACAGCTGAGTTAAGAGTGTGCTCAGACAGCTAGAAAGGCCAACTGCATCCTAGAGTGCATCAAACACAGCACTGCTAGCTGGTTGAGAAAAATGACTGTCCCACTCTACAACAGCACTGGTGCAGCCTCACCTTGAGTACTGAGTGCAGTTTTGGGTGCCACAGTATAAAAAGGACATAAAACTATTAGAGAGTGTCCAAAGGAGGGCTACAAACGTGATGAAGAGTCCAGACGGGAGGATGCATGAGGAGCAGCTGAAGTACTTTGGTTTCTTCAGCCCAGAGAAGACTGAGAGGAGACCTCATTGTGGCCTACAGCTTCTTCATGAGAGGAAGAGAGAGGCAGGCACTATCTTCTCTCTGTTGATCAGCAATAAAACCTGAGGGAACACCATGAAGCTGCAACAGGGTAGGTTCACGCTGGGTATCAGGAAAAGGTTCTTCACCACAAGGGTGGTTGGGTACTGGAACTGGCTCCCCAGGGAAGTGGTCACCGCACCAACCCTCTAGAGTTCAAGAAGCGTCTGGACAGTGCTCTCAGTCATATGGTCTGACTTTTGGATGGCCCTGTGTGGGGCCAGGAGTTCGACTTGATGATCCTTACAGATCCGTTCCAACTCAGGATAACCTGTAATTCTATGATTCTAGGAAGATTAACTGTATCCTAGCCAGATGCTGTACAATCTCCTATTACACAGTTTATTCACAGTGACGCTTCCTGGACCATGTAACTGATACTAGCTTTAACTTACGTTAGCTTCACCTATGCTTCACAGGAAGGAATAGTAGAATCCTCCACAGAACAAAAGCTATTCACTTTCGTAGGACTTAATTAAATATTTAGGCATAATCAAAGTTCAACAGCATTCAATAAATCCACGATGATTAGAAAGAAAGAAAGTTTTCCCAGAGGCACCCTTCTCCCTTCCACAAAGAAGCACAACTTTTAAGCTGCTGAAATCAATAAAAGCTCTAGCGTTCATTAAAACAGCTTTAGAGAGGTTAGCCAATACCTCACAGCTCTGCCATCTGTTTGGAATATTGGGCCTTAACTTCTGCTCACAAACAACTTTTTTCATTTCTTCAACAGAAGGATCTGAAGGAACTAGGTCATAATATGGCAACTGGTAATCTTCATGGATTCCTGTAATTGAAAAAAATCTTTTATTTTACCTAACACTGAAACACGCACTTGACTTTTTAATTATGGTCCTTATTGGCACCATTTCATTTTTCTGCTTTTATTTTTTAAAAATTACATTCTGATCTACAATAACATTTAAAAAAAAATCTTTAAACATATCTTTACATTACCTTTGAAGAAATTTTGAAATGTATGTATTTGGAAAAGACGAAAGCTGCATCAAATCTTTCATATGCTATACTAAAGAAAACCTTTTTGGAAGCATACAATTTTGAATAAACTGTAC
Source organism: Numida meleagris (assembly GCF_002078875.1). Lineage (NCBI taxonomy): Eukaryota > Metazoa > Chordata > Aves > Galliformes > Numididae > Numida > Numida meleagris. The sequence goes on along the minus strand of NC_034410.1, from coordinate 53,767,860 downwards.
ACTTTACCTAAACACGTTATGCCTAGGTCTCAGTTGTGGTGTTTGCCCCTTGATCTCAAGGGCATTTAACTCTACTCTTTTATTCTCTTTATGTCAAAAGTTTTAGAGAAAAAAAACAATACAGGAAAGACTATTTCCCATATTCTTCAACTGGTACAATTCATTATTTTACACAGAGGTGGAATCAACCAGACATCATTTACAGGATTAAAAATTAGAGAGTCTGAAACATACTGCACTGTTTTTAGAGAAAATTGCTTAAGCAAGCTTCTGCTTGCAAGGTTCTGTAAATTACAAAATCCGACAGAATTATAAGTAAAGATTGCTACATACCACCGATGGAACATCGACGAGCTATTTCCCAAAATACTAATCCCATTGCATAGATGTCTGCTCGTTTGAATGACTCAAAATGTTTCATATTTATGGAGTCATCTAAAACTTCAGGTGCCATGTACCTATTTGCAATAAAAGAACACAAAACAGTTGATTTCGTAAATATCTCCTGTAGAAGAAATTCAGTGTTATTGTTCAGCTCAAAACCATTTATGTGGAAGAGGAGACAGACAGAAGTAATGCACTTTACAAAGATTAAGATGCTCAAAGCTTTCCTGCTTTTGGCATATACATTTACAAAAAAAAAAAATAAAGCATTCAAATAAACAGCTGTAAGATTTAATATAGTCTTTAAATAGAATTTATGGGGGATAGTTAGATTTGATTATTAACAGAATATATACTTCACAATTTAGAACACAGTAAAGAAAACCAAGTGCCAATTTGAAGAGCAAGGGAATGGAGAGTAGAGAGCCTGAATCACAGAATGACTTCAGTTGGAAGGGACCTCAAGGATCATGAAGTGTCAGTCCCCTGCCACAGGCGGGGAAGCAAGCCACTAGATCAAGTATTACAGCAGATTACCCAGGGCCCTATCCAACCTGGCCTTAAACACCTCCAGGGTTGGGGCATCCACAACCCCTCTGGGCAACCTGTTCTAGCGCCTCACCACTTTCGCAGTAAATAACTTCGCCCGATGTCTGATTTAAATCTCTCTTCCTTTAGTTTAAAACCATTCCCCCTATCGCTATCTACCCATGTAAAAAGTTGATTTCCCTCATGTTTATGAACTCCTTCAAATATTGGAAGGCTGCAATGAAATCTCCCTGCAGCCTTCCTTTTTACAGGCTGAACACAAGCCCAGTTCCTTCAGCCTACCCAGCCCTTGGATCATCTTTGTGCCCCTTCTCTGGACCCTCTCCAAAAGTTCGACATCTTTCCTGGGCTGGGGGCCCCAGACATGGATGCAGTACTCCAACCAGGGCACCATGAGCGCAGAATAGAGGGGGACAATCACCTCCATTGCCCTGCTTGCCATCCCTCTTCTGATGGAATCCAGGATACCATTGGCCTTCTGGACTGCAAGTACACACTGCTGGCTCATGTTCAGTTTTTTATCCACCAGGACCCCTAAGTCCTTCTCAGCAGTGCAACAGGGCTGAAAAGTCTTAAGTCTTCAGAAAAGACAGAGCCAAAAAGAATTCCCATATAAAAATACATGGGCAGCAGTTTACAGGAACACTAGTTGTTCTTTACACAGAAGAGAGAAGATAAGCAAGGTGAGAGCATCTGCTTCATTAAGGTTATCCAACCAAAGACCTTTCACTGTAAAGGAGATAAATAGAAAGCAATAAACAAAGGAGTAAGGGAGAGTAAGTAAAAGGGGAAAAGATAAACAAAAAGAGCCATAAACCTAGTAAACGCGTGGTAACAGAGACAGTAATGATGACCAAAAGCCTCCAGTCGCTAATTGATGGGCTATTAAGAAACTCCAGGCATGGCTTTAGAGAAGGCCAGTCTGGACTTTTTAATGGCTGATAAGTGTGGAAACAAGAGAAATATAAGGACTGTGGATATTCACGCTGTACTGTGGGACAACATGAAATTTATCAAGCACTGTTTAGGAGAATGGAACCCAAAAGGAACATAACTGAGGGAATACATAAAAAGACCTAACAAAGGGGCAAGGTGCATGTAAACAGTTGCCAGACAGTCTGCTTTTCTGATCAAGTCCTGTGTCTGTCTGCTCACTGCTATCTTACTAAATCTTTTTTCAAAACTATCATTCTATATAATCTCATCTGCCACCCCACATTGCACACGTGCTTTAAGGTCTACATGCCACAACCGGAAATAGGTGTGATTCGGAGCCAGCAAGTGGAATCAGACCAGGGATCAAGGTGTTGCTGGGCCTGAAGTGCTGTCAGCTAGAAAGGAGGAATGTTTCAGCAGCTGGAAAGGGAACTACACATCCTTGAAGCACACACCCAGAGGTCTTTGGAGCATACATCTGGAGTGACAGCTCTTGTGGGAGGACCAGTGTGAGTGAATTCTGGGCCAGCAACTGCAATTAAGCAGCGGGTGAAGACATCCCCGGGATTGGGTTGCCAGCAACTGGAGCAAGTTGTAGTGTTGCTGCCAGTGCCAGCAACTTGAGCAAATGAAGGTCTCAGCTTCAGACACTGGAGTGGGACCATAGATCACCGGGCTCACAGTTCCAGCTGGCAGGTACCAGCTTCTGCAGGACCGGGATGAGAAAAAGCAGAGTAAGGGGCTCTCAGTGTCAGAGACTGAAGATGGGATCGCAGGCAGCAGCCACTTATAACATCCCCCTACAGATTAAGTGTTGAACGGATGAGCTCTCAGATAAAAAAGCATTCTTAAAGAGCTCATTGGAAACAGCATCCCTGCATTGTAGTATTGACTACATCATGAAGAATCAAATATCTCCTACGATAAACTAACACGCATTTCATACATACTGGGTTTTTTTTTTTTTTGAAAAGTAAATCCAATTTGGGTTACGTGCTCTGACAACTGTGCTTAGAAGGTGATCTTCTAAGTTTTCCCTGCAACAGAAAATCTCTTATAGCCTTTCAACAGAGAAAAAGAGATCGAATATTGCTTATAGTATCTAACTGAAGGTTACCTTTATTGGTAGTACCTAGTGTTGGAAGATTAAGCAGCATGCCAGTGCAGAACTCAGAGTTAGTGACAGCAGCCTGTGGACATGCTTCTGGAAAGAATGAATTGTATTTATCTGTCAACAAAGGTTGTGGTATTGCTTTCTCAATCTGGTGTAGGTCTGGCAGATAAACCCAGTATGTAACATTTGGCAAAATCTAGTGCATTTTTCCACATCACTGCTTCATCAATCTCAAGCTGATGTACTGATGAAGCAGGCAAACAAATGACACCAAGGCTCTAGAGACCACCACAGTTACCAGGCAAAAGAAAGCAGCATGCATAGATTACTGCAATGTCAGACAATAGATCTACTTCTGGAACAGTCACAGAAGCTTATGCACAATTTTATCCAATCAACAACAGAATAGCTAAGACTTAAATATACTAGAACTCCATTTTCTTAGCACCAGAGATAGCATGTAAAACACAGGACTGGAAGTGACAAAGAAGAAAAGGCTATCAAAAAGAACAAAAAAATACGCATAGTCCAATAAGGGCTGCTGAAAAGAAAGTTCTCCTGAGCAAAGTATAGGCAATATGAATTCCTCGCGTGATAACAGCACAAGCAGAGAACAGGTGTCTGAACAAGCTTACCTTGACTGTATTTACTGAATGAAATGTAGTTGTAAATTTATATGTCACAGTCTTTTACAAGTCTTAAATGATTCTAGGCCATCTACATTGAAAACTTAAGACAAATGCAAGATTACAGTGAGCATTTCCCAAATTCAGCAAGGACTTTGCACATGTATACAGGATTATAATCTTACATTACTTAACGTACTTAGCAGTATAGTGCTCAGCTTCAGGTCCAGAGGAAAAATATTTCATCTATCTCAAGATCATATGGGGACACTGGGGACAATAATATTGAAGGAACCTGAAGGATAGGGGAAAAAAGGACAAACCAAAATACCCCAACCATGATGCTACTCTGTTAAGCATAATCTCTTGCACAAGCACTAATGGAGACTGTCTCATTTCTATAAGTCATCCTAGGGACAAGAATTTTAACAGAAAAAAAAAACCTCAGAGGCCTGTGGTAATTGAGTTGAATTCATACCCTCAAGAAAGAGCAGAAAAACAAGGAAATCCTCCCTCCTGAAAACGTGACTTCTAAGAGGAAGCTTAGCTTGCTCCCTAGACCATACGTTTTACTGTAGATAATCACTCAAAAAATATTAACTTAGTCAAGTCTCTCTAAATTTGCATACAGAGCTTCCATGCACAGAAGAGATACCAGCACTGGTACTCATCAGTTGAAGCTGTTATTGAATAGGTGAGAGCTGAGCTTTACTATGGGAAAATAAGTGAAGATGCAGAGTTACTTACCTAAGAATACATAAGAGGGAAGAAGAAGGGACCAAGCCTTTTTATGAGAATGAACAATTGTCAAAGAAGTGACTAAAGTCTAAAGTGGGCAGTGGACTTAGTCCTGCTGCTGCCCATTGCAGAAAGAGCTGCTACATCTTCAACCTTGTGAAGAAGCATGAGGAAATGATTAGTGAGGATTTTGAGGAGGAATAATGCCTAGTATTTCGTAATCTAGCAGAAATTGAGAAAGTAACTCATCTGACCACTTGTATAGTATTTTTAAATTTAGTAAAGGAGAAAGAATAGCAGAGCTTTCAAATGAAGTAATCTCAGCAACATAATTATCAGTAAAATAACTTGCACTTAAAGTTCTAAAAGTTTTGTTCACACATACACACATAGCATCACTCACTAAAGTGAAGAGGAAAAAAAATAAATCATTTTTAATTTAACAATCAGAGATCAGGCAACATCAGTACAGAATATTCTCCAAGACAGCCACAGCATATGGCTGAATTTAATACTGCATAGCCCTAGATTACAGGGTTTCCACACGTCTCAGTGACAGATTTTAGTACAAGCAGCATCACTGATCTAACACTGAAGCATGTAATCATATGCAAGTGCAATTATACAGCTCTCAGGAGTTATTTTGAGAATGAGAAAATCTGCATTTCCAAATTCAGAGGTAAACCTTTAAAAAAAAGGAGCATATTGATTCATCCATTGATAATTCTGTTTACGCAATAGATGACAAAGATAACTGCCTTTTTAAGATCTTGTATTTCTCTCAAAAATATAACTCCATGAAAGTCTATGTTCAAGACTCTGCACTTCATTCTACCATATGGGCTTCAAATCTGAAACAAATAAAACTCTGCCCCCATCAAAAAAACAAGGAAAATCAACAAGCAAAAAAAAACCACACACTTTTTACTTTCACTATCAATATCCTGTCTTGCATGCAACCAGATGGCAACAAGGCAAAAAATACAAAGAGAAAGTGAAATCTCTACAACTGTCATTTCTGAGGGCTCCTAATTTTTTTAATATATACTTGTGTCCTGCTACATTTTGCATATTTTCAAGCATTTTGTATACATGCTAGCAACAGAAGCCAATAACCAAGGTGTGCTTTAAATAAAGTCTAAATCACCAGCTTGAACAGTGTGTCACAGAACTCTACTTGACATTGTTTACATTTACTTGCTACTTAAGTTTGCAGCTACAAAAATCTTCTAAATGGAAGAAAAAGCAAAGCATTTTATTAAGACAACACCTGATACATCACACTAATAATTTTTACCTTTTTGTTCCTACTCTGTGGTTGGGAGCAATGTCAATTGTGTCTGTAGCTGAATCATGCCTAACTGCCAACCCCAGGTCTGCAATGCAGCATGTTCCATTCTTTTTTACCAATATGTTTTTTGATTTCAAATCTCTGTGGGCAATTGCTGGTTTGCCTGTAAAGAAAAACAAAAATAACACATATGTAAAAGACAATTGCTAATATTCTAAACCCAGTGCAGATTTTGTTTGAAATTATGAAATTCCTTCCAGTTCTGCTACTTTATGAGCTCATCCTCAAGGTAATCCCTGAAATCATTCACTATGGACTAGCTAGCCGACCAGAAAAGTGCACTAAATGCTCACAGTATTACCCTCGTCTCTGCTGCTCTCTGCCATACATAATACTTGCTGTCAAAATACTTCTTTCTCTTGAAATAGATCCATAATGCTACTACAAATCAAAATCAAATAGACACTGTATAGGTGTTTTGTATCAAAGATTATTACATAATCACAAGAACTGGATGTATCACAGTAGAGAAGGTTAAAAAAACCAAAACCCCAGAATGTCTCAACCGATCATCAGTTAGGAAGTTACAAAAGATATCAGTAACACTAGAAACTTTATATGTATTAACAGTAAGGAAGCTTATGACAGTTTATTTTCTTCGTAAGCTTTTGTAGGAAACCAAAATGATTTTGCTGTAGTAATACAAGAGCAGCCATTTTAGCACGTAAAGGAATGTGGCTGGTGGGTGACAGTTGAGAGAAAGGCTGTGGTAATAGAGAAAGAAGGGATAAGCATACTAGTATAAGTAATATACTTTCAGAAGTTCACCCTTTTTTTTTTTCAGTAGAGGAAGAAAAACTTCAATTTCATGCTGTTCTCAGTAGAAACGGATAGTGAGACACAATGTCTACATCAAATTAAGATCTTATTTTAGTTCAGAAATTATTATAGGCCCTAAACAGATATTTTTCAATTAACTCAGCTTCTCAAAAGATTACAAAAGTAGGCAGTTGTCCGCAAAAAAAAAAAACAGCCTGAAAGAGTTCAATGTTCTAATTAAGACAATTACAGTAGAAAGAGCTAAGTATCATTAAAAAATAGATCTAGTATTAGCTGTGTAACAGACTGAACGATTTTAAGATTACCTTGTGTGCCTACAATTTCCATGTGAAGATGAGCAAGGCCACTGGCAGTAGACAAAGCTAATTTTATCATTCCTTCCACGGTTACTGTATATCTGTTCAGGTAATCAAAGAGTGATCCATGTTCGTGATAATCTGATACCAACCACAGTTGAGTCCATGTACCATTGTCTGCAAAACAACAGTGGCATGAATACCATACACACAAAAATGCACCTATCGACTCCACTCATACACAATGCTTAGGACTTACAAACTATGTTTTGTAACCTCCGCCAGTTAGACTTCAAGTGTTTACTTCTATCCCTGTAACATTTAAATGCCTCTGTAAAGGGCTGGTTTTACCACGCAAAACATTATGAACAGCTTAGGGAATATTCATTTATTTAAACTAAAAGGCTACCTGCAGAAAGCCAGTGTTGCTATTGATCCTGCTTAGGGAACAGTACAAATACATGATGCAAAGCCAATGACACCAGTACCACTCCAGTACAGTACAAAGTTGTCCAGACTACCTATAGAAAAAAAACCTGTCTAAAAACTTCTACAAGTTTACTACATGTGCCTATAACTTAACTTGCATCATTTATTACTGTATTTTTTTATTTACCAGGCTAATTACTTGTGGGAAACTATCTACGTGACAACGGGCATGTTTACTTGGACGTGCTGGACTCTTGAGTTGTCCTTGATGCCTTGAAACAAGTAACTTGCAAGAACAGCAGAAAGCAAAGCGCTGGGAAAAGCAGAAACTTTGAAACAGCAAGAGCATACAGAGACTTGCTTAAGCCAACCAATCAAATAACGCCGTGTTGCAACACGCCTTTCACAAATGCATAAAAGTCTGATCGTTCTATCAATAAAGGAATCACTTGCCTAACCATATTGGTATTGTCTCGTGATCTCCGGCGTGCATGCTGCGACAATTACTTAGGGTAGTAAGTGTTAAAATTTCCTGCCCTCAATAATACTTCTGCACAATGATGTGCTTTTGCAAATCAACTCTTTCAAGAAAGTTTTGCATCATAACCCCTTCGGTCTCTCCCCATTCCCTATCCAGCCTCAGCCTGTGACACAATGTCTACAATTAGCAGCAGCTGCTGGATTTTTCTCCTGGAGCAGAAGCTTGCAAGCAGCAATCTGACATTTTATTTCAAGAACTAAACCAAATCCCACCACTGGTGACCTCTAAGTTGCTGGCCAAAACTGCAGTTGCCAGAAAGAACAAGGATAAAGAGAATGAAAAACACTCATCATGAGAAAACCAGTTTGCTGTATGATTTTCCACTAAACTACAAGCCAGACAGGCTGTAATACACTTGCAAATATCTCAAGACACAAAAGTGACAGGCAAGAACGAAGTTGTTCAAACTATAAAAACAATGAACACAATGTCTCGAAGTTTATCCACAGAAAGAAGACTATTTAATAAATCAAATCATGGGGAAGAAAGGCTTTTTGACCTAGGAAGCTGAATGTACATCCACAAAAGAAAAGTCCTACCACTAAGCAGGTTTTCTGATTATTTCTCTATTTGTTAATGAAAAACTCTCAAGACAGATCTAAGAAATATTTTTATAGCTACTTTTGTAACTGTATAATTAAAATTATGAAACTGTAATTTAGAACTTCTGTCCTGAATTACACAGCCATTATTCCCTAATAACAGGTGATAACACAAGCTAAATATACAAAGAACAAAATCTGAAGAACAGGAAGATTTGAATGCAGAAATTAGTTCCTATCATAAATACACTGATGACCAAACTGAAAGGTCTGCAGCTTCTTACATTTCTTTTTTCTTCCTCCAATCTCCTTAAAAACACACTTGGCTCAGAAAAGTCGGAAGTGCAATATGCCAGAACTGCAGATCAAAGTCTATATATATTTAAGCACTGTTGAGTGGGTGAGAAAACTTTAAAGACACACTTCTACTTGAGTATTTCTAGAGAGGCCAGAGTTACCATTAAAGGAAAAATTACATCAATAGTAATACATTTTTTTAAATCTTCTGAACATTTCAGAGCAGGAAAATAGAAGTCTAATTTACATTAAATCAATTCTTATACTAGAAAAAGAATTTTAGCTCACTACATTCACAGCTTACTTTCAAATAGGCTTCAAATGCAACTTCACTGAACCAGTTTTACAGAACTATTAGAGAAGGATAAGCATTTATATGCACATGAAATGCTCTTTCCAATACATATGTTCAATAAGCTTAAAAAAGCTGTAGGAGTTCAAAATGAAATAACTTAATCACAAGTCAGAACATTTTCTTACTTTTACTCTACTGCTTTACCAGTTATATCCCCACATTGACTGAAACAATGCCTAGCTATTAACACTATACACATAGTCATTGACTCATTCTGTTTCTTATGAATGGGATTTCTCACTGCCTGCTTGAGCTAGACAACAGTAAGTACAGAAGTTAGCAGAGCTATTCAAGAGCAACTTAGTTTAAGCTGTCTACTTGATCTACTGCCTTGAAACAGATTGTTCAAAGACACTAGATTGTTTATGAAGAACTGTCATTGTGTTGAGTCAAGACTGTATTGCCTATGCATAAAGTTTTTTCCTCTGAACTCTAGGTGCTCATCAGAGAACATGCTTCTAACTATAGATCCCTCTATTTTCTTTTGTACAACTCTACTACCTGCAAGGTGCAAAATCACAGAATATCCCAAGTTGGAAGGGACCCACAAGGATCACTGAATCCAACTCCTGGTTCCACACAAGATCACCCAAAATTCAAACCATGTTTCTGAGAGTGTTGTCCAAACACTCCTTGAAATCTACCAGGCTTATGTCATGATGTGGGAAGTGTGCTATAGTGCCCTTCCACCAAGGGAAGAACCTTCTCCCAAACTCCAGTGTGACCCTCTCCTGATGCACCTCTATGCCATTCCTTCAGATCCTATCACTACCATCAGAGAGAAGATATCAGCACCAGCCCCTTTGCTCCCCTCATACAGAAGCTGTAAGGCTGCCACAGGGCCTCCCCTCAGCCTCTTCTCTGGACTGAACAAAGAATTCATCCACTCCTCATAAGTTTTGCTATAGAACCTTCACCATCTAATAGCTTTACGTCCTCCTTACATTGTGATGCCCAATACTACGCAGTGCTCGAGGTGAGGCCTCAACAGTTTAGAGCAGAGCATGACAATACCTCCTCTTAAATAGCTGGCAGTGCCAGGCCTGACGCACTCCAGGATACAGTTGGCCCTTTTGGCTGTCAGGGCATGCTGCTGACGCAGATTCAACTCGCCATCAGCCAAAGCCCCCAGATCCCTCTCTGTGGGGCTGCTCTCCAACCTCTCATACCCCAGTCTGTACATTTATTCAGGGTTATCTCATCCCAGGTATGAAAATCCAGTGCTTACTCTCCTTCATCTTCACATGGTTGGTAAACACCTCACTCTCTAATTTTTCAAGATCTCTCTGCAAGGCCTCTGTACCCTCATGGGAGTCAACAGCTCCTCCAAAATCATCTGCAAGCTTACTTAGTATACCTTCAAGTTTTGTATTCAAGTCATTTATGAAAACACTGAAGAGAACTGGCTCTAAAATGGCCTCAAGTTGCGCCAGGGGAGATTCAGGCTGGATGTTAGGAAATACTACTTTTCTGAAAGAGCAGTCAGGCACTGGAATGGGCTTCCCAGGGAGGTGGTGGAGTCACCAACCTTGGAGGTGTTCAAGAAGCGTTCAGATGTTATGTTGAGAGACATGGTTTAGTGGGGTTATATTGGTGGTAGGTAGGTGGATGGTTGGACTGGATGATCTTGTACATCTTTTCCAACCTAGCTAATTCTATGATTCTAAAACAAAGCCTTGCAGAACCCCACTAAATGACTGGCCACCAGCCATTTACTGTAACCCTCTGGGCCTGACCAGTCAACTGCTCATCAATCCCACTATGTTTTTGTCTAACTGTATGTTGACTATATTGTTCAGAAGGATACTGAGAGAAACAGTTTTGAAAACTTTACTGAAATGCAAAAAGATTATAGCAGCTGGTTTTGTTTGGTCAGCCAGGCGCGTAACCTTATCATAAAAGTGATTATGTTTGTTAAACAGGATCTTACCTTCACAAACCCTTGTTGACTGGGGCCAATGACTGCACTGCCTTTCAGATGTTTTTCAGTAACTCTCAGAATATTCTCCATAATTTTGTCAGGCACTGCAGTGAGACTGACAAGCTTGTAATTACCAATTTTCTTTCTTGATTTCCTTGAAAATTGAGTCAATGTTTGTCAGCTTCTACTTAACTGGCATTTCTCCAGATTCCCAAGACCATGAAAAATAACTGAAGGGTCTCAAAAAAAAATAACATCAGCCATCTCTTTGAGAACCTGGGATGAATTAGGTCTCATAGATTTATGTGCATCCGGCTGAAGCAGCAACTTCAACACAAGGTCAGAGCTGACTGTGTTAATTATCATTAAGACAGCCACAGTGCTCTAACTCAGGGCTCCAGGGGTTCCAGATGTTCATCGATGCTCAAGACAGAGGCAAAGAAGGCATTAAACATCTGTTTTATCTGCATCCCTATTTCCAAAGCATCCATCCTCATCAAGTAATAAAACAATGTTATCTATGATTCTCCTTTTGCTGCTGACACATTTTAAAAAGCCTTTTTGGTTGTTCCTCACAGTACTGGTCAGTGTCAACTCAAATTGAGCTTTGGACACACAAATTTTCTTCCTACAGTGGCAAACAGCATCTCTGTAGTCCTCCCAGCCTTGTTCCCATTGGCTGTACATTTTCCACTTAAGCTCCAGAAGTGGATCTCTGCCCTGACTTCTGACACAGTGGAATTGTCTGTTACTGTTGTCTCGAAGAGGTGACACTTAAAAAGAGACCAGCATTGATGGACCTGAATGCCTTCAAGAACAGTTTCCAGGGGATCTTGCCAACTCATTCCCTGAACAGCCAGAAGTCTGCACTCCCCATATCAAGGGTTGAAGTTTTGGTGGTAGTTTTCCTCCTATCAAAAATAGGAAACTCAACTACTTTATGGTCACTGTGACCAAGACAGCCACCAGATACAACTTCACTCAAAAGACCCTTTCTGTTTACAAGTAACAAATCTAGGTGGGCACCTGTCCTTGTCAGCTCCCTTAGTACCTGCAGCAGGAAGTTATCATCAGTGTGCTTTAGGAATCTCCTGGACCTGTTTGTAGCTGCTGCATGGTATTCCCAGTTAACACATGGCAAGCTGAAATCATCCATAAGGACAAGGGCAGCTGATATAGAGGTATCTCTCAGTTCCTTTAAAGAATCATTCACTGATGTCATGATTGTGGCTGCATGGCCTATTGTAGGCTCTCACACTAAGAATCCACTTTATTTAGGTAAGGATGAAGGGATAAGCAGAGATTCTCAACCATGTCATTACCAGCTGCAAGCTCTCTACTGTCCTGCCCCTTCCTCACACACAGCACTGCCTCCTGCTTTCTTGCTCTCCCCTTCTGAAGAGTCAAGAACTGTGCACTGCGACACACTAGTCACAGGACTCTTCCTAGCAGATTTCATTTACTCCAATGAGATCAAAGCTCTGGGACTGAGCCAGACTTCTAGCTCCTCTTGCTTTATTCCTCATGTTGCATGCACCTCTGTAGAAACGTTTTAGATGTGATCCAGTGTGCCCAGCACCTTGTGGAGCAGACTGAAGATTATCATTAGCATGCAGCCTCTGAAATATTGGCATGCCATTCCATAGTTTATCACAGGTGAACCTGCTTTTTTTCCCCCCCCTTTCTCCCTTTGAATCTAATTTAAAGCTCCATAAATCAGCCCTGCTAACTCCAGCAGAAAAAAAAAAAAAAACTTTCTCAAACCCTCTACACAAGGTGCTTCCCTTCACGTGCCAGCAGGCCTGATGTTGTACAGGAAATCCCATAATCAAGAAACCCACAGTTCTGCTGGTGACTCCAGTCTTGATGCCATGTACTAATTAGCTTGGTCTGCCTGTTCCTTTAAATATTGTTCCCTGCTACAGGAAGAAGAGAGGAAAACACTACCTGATCCTTTAACCAATGCCCCCTAGGCCCTAATGTTCTTTTTGATTGCTCCTGGACTTCTTTTTCTGCTACTTCATTCGCCTTAATATTTAGTCTGTTTTTACCTTCTTTCCAAAGGAAAGAAATAAAAGCTTCGTTTATTACCCTTTCTGAAAGAAACTTTTCTTTTTTTTGTATTATGTTTGTGGCTTCCCAATTAGATTTTAAACAAGCTATGGTCTTACATACAAGCTTACATGAATATTATTAGATATAGACAAGTTGAAATGCAGCAGTAAGAACACTGGAGTTCAGCTTTTAGATAGAACCCACTACAGCATCTTCACCTTACTATAGTTGACAAGCTATACATTAATATTTCTTTAGTGATATAAGCAGAACAAATTGTTATAAATTTATTCTTAAGTCTTACACTGTTGACAGTGTGGTTAATTATTACTTGATGACCTTGAATATTCTGGCTGCATAGTAAACAGCATCTGCCACAAAGTTTTCAACTATATGATTCACATTATCAAGTATGAAAATGTAGTTACACTCAGTCATAATTATATTCAGTAGCACAACTTTCCATGACAAATTAACCTAATTTACCTAACACAGGCAGTGTGATCAGGAAACTCAAGCAATTTCAGAACAGTAAAAAAAACAAAATACTGCAAGAATCCAGGAATCTTCTCAGAAACCAATTTAAGAGTTTAATAAGTTCATCCATCTGCAAGAAACTTTCTGAAAACATTTTAAGATAATCAAAATAACTCAGAAACAAAAAGTTTCCTTCACAAGACTAATAAAATTTGAAATTCTAAATAAAGAATCTTTCAGATTTGTTTTTAGAACACTGATCATAGAATGTGAATTCCAAGTAATGTTCATTCTAGACAGTCTCCCTCTGAAGAATATAATTTACTACAGTTGCCTTATCAAACCTATGCAACCAAATTTCAATTAAAATTAAAACGATTTCACTAAGGTGAAAAAAGCATTTTTCACACTGTTACAAAACAAAAATCTGAACTGGTGCATGTTTGTAACCCAAACACTAAGTTTTAAAGTCTGACAGTACTGCTTGGTTTCTACTTGAATTCTGAACCCCAGACTTATGCTTCAAGTTGAGTGTTTAAAAGAAGCTATGAAAGCTACGGAATTGCTTATGTTCTCTAGTATCATGCAGTAAAATGTATCCCACTGCGCTTTAAAGCATCTTTTTTTTTTTAAACCGAAACTTTTTCCCTTCAAGTGAAACAGCTTGACTATCATATTAAGAAAAATCATCTGACTAAAGAAATGACACGTGATTTATGTAAATTAGCAAGACCGCTAAGTCAAATGCCTTCTCCAGCTAATATCAGAGCTTCAAAGGGAATAAATGACAAAAACATTTCTCAAGAGCAAGGTAATTCTGCTCATTCCTCTGCAGTATGTTGCCTAACATTCTTAGAAATAGACTTAACATGTAAGACAAGCTAACTTTTACCTAGAGAGGTACAGCTTCTAATTGAGGTGAATGAACAGAAGTTGAAGTATTTTCAGGTAAATTCACGCATTAAAGTATTAAAATAACTTCAACTTACTTATAGTATGAATACAATTACATCTATGGACAGCTGAACCCGTGGAATTCATTAGTACTGGGAACAGAAGTTACTGCCACTGCTTGTAGACTACTGCAGGTACTTAACACATTTTAAAACTGGATATCAAACAAAACAAATAAAAACAAATAAAGAAGCCACCAAAACCCCAAACTTTATGCTTAGGTTGTTCAAAACAAGGCAACACATGGACCCAGAAGCTTGTGGAAATTGCACCTCATTAGGTAGGCAATCCTTTTATTTATTCAAAAGACGTAAAGATGCTTTCCAGAAAAAAATAAAATGTAGGTTTTGATTAAACATGTCAAATTAAGAGTTCAAATAACAATTTCTTAAATTCTTAATAGCATATTTGCAAAATAGTTTTTAATTACCATTCTGAGAATACAGCAATCAACAAAATTAATTAGTAACATCTCTAACCTTTATTGTCCGCAGCTATGAATCCAAGAATGTTTTCATGCCGTAGCATAACTGTTTGATAGATTTCTGCCTCTCGAAACCATGAGCGCTCTTCTCTTGAAGAGAAGATCTTCACAGCAACTTCTTCTCCTCTCCATTTCCCTCTCCATACTTCTCCAAAGCGACCCTTACCAATACTTTCTTGGAGTACTATAGTTCTTGCAATTGTTCTTTGCACAAGTAAAGGTAAACCTAAAAAGAAGATTTAAAAATAAATTTGAACATCGAAGTAAGCACTTAGCAGAACAAGTAAATATAGTATCCATATTCCATTGAGATATTTCTCTTAAAATGCACAAACTTTAAGATTTTGACATCTTGCTGGGAACTTCTAACAAGCACGTAAGTAAGATGTTGCCTGCAATCTTAAAAGCGAACAATACAAAAACTGAAACATACTACAGTCTGCCTCTACAGTCATTCAAAGGAAGGCACAGACTTTGTTTAGGAATTTGGGGTGGGACACAGCGATGGACAACAGATAATGACACAACATGAAAAAACAATCAAATGAAATACCAAACACGAAACAATCAGGAATAAGGGTGTTTTTTTTTTTGGTTAAGGATCTGCCCATAACTCTCCTGGCAAAGCCATTCAAGAGCATGTCTGCCACTAGTCCACTTACTTGATTTCTTGCTAGACAAGACTTGACCATTTTCTAAGTTGAAGTTAAAACATGCTCATCAGCAACACTGTCAAACATTCATGCTGATGCCCAAGTACACTAGCAGCCTGTTAGTACTCTTAAACACCTCTAAAACCAGAAAACATCCTTGTAATATTTTTCCCATTTCACAGGTCACTCTTGTGCACTTCACTAGCATTATACTTGAGGAAAACGCTTACACTCATGCAGGTTTTATAGCTTCAGAACATCTGCATGCTTTCAATTCACAGCACCTCATAACATGCTGCCATAAACTTACACAGTAAACAAGCAGCACTGGTATCTCCCAAGCAGGGAGGGTTTTTAAGTCTCTTGTAACTAAAAGGCTTGTTGCAGAATTCTGCAGTGATACTACATTACAGGATGAATCCATCAGCAAGGTTATCCGCTCACAATAAGGTCTTTTGATATTGGGTCATTTCAAATATGTCAAACACCTAAATCTATTACTCCATAATCACTGTTCCAGTAAGCTGACAGAAGAACATATACATTTTCCATTTCCTTAAGCTACTGAAAATAAACCACAGCTAAAAGCCTCAATAATTACTTTCTCTCTACTTCTGAACATTCTTTGCAAGTAACAACACCAGAAGATGATCAGATCTGGTCAACAGCATTACCATGCTTTTTGGTCTTTGAGAAACACAAAACATTTCAATGTTCAGAGGAGTTCCTTGAGAGTTTCAAATATAAACGTATTTCCTGCATGATCTGTGCTGACAATGTATGTGCTTCTACGTGAAGAAAAAAGGAAAAATGCAGATACCAGAGATCTGAACATTTTATGCTATGCAATATTATTTGCAGAGAAAAAAAATATAAAAGTCAAACTTCTGTTGTAATAGCTATCCTCAGGTCAATTGTATTGTCTGCTCAAACTGCAAGTGCTTATCTATGAAGCGTAACTTGCATTCTTTAGGGACATATGTTTGAACTGCAGAAAAGGCCAGACAATGACAGGACCAAACTCATTCCTGAAAATGTGAAATTTGACTCTGCTGGCAAGAAGTTTCTTTCTTAACACTTATGTATTACAATTACAAAATCACAGAATGGCCTGGGTTGAAAAGGACCTCAAAGATCACCGAGTCTCAACCCCCCTGCCGAGTGCAGGGTTGCCAACCACTAGACCAGGCTGCCCAGAGCCACATCCAGGGACTGGGCATCCACAACCTCCTTGGGCAACCAGTTCCAGTGCGTCACCACCCTCTGAGGGAAAAACTTCCTCCTCATACCTAACCTAAATCTCCCTGTCTTAGTTTAAAACCATTCCCCCTTGTCCTATCACTATCCACCCATGCAAATAGTCATACCCCCTCCTGTTTATAAGCACCCTTCAAGTATTGGAAGGCCACAATGAGGACTCCCTGGAACTTTCTCTTCTCCAAGCTAAACAAGCCCAGTTCCCTCAACCTTTCCTCATAGGAGAGGTGCTCCAGCCCTCCGATCGTCAAATCCTTACACAAACTTGGAATACAAGCTGATTTTTTATACTTGAAAATGGTGACGTGCATAATATTTTCATTTACCATAGCTGTTTCCAAGAACTGTACATCTTCAGTTTCAGATGCACTGCTTTCCTCATGCTGTACCATTATGAATACTGCTTGTATAAGAAGAAGATAGCACGACCAAGAATATCAGCTAACCTCGAAACAGATATTAAGATTTAAATCTTCTAAAAAAAAAAAGAGGCATTTCAGTTTTACTTCACAAACCCCCAAATCACTACGTTAAGACAGTAATAGAATCATTTAGGTTGGAAAAGACCTCTAAAAAATCAAGTTCAACCATTAAACTAGCACTGCCAAGTCTACCACTACACCATGTCCCTGAAGACATCTTTTCAGTATCTCCAGGGGTGGTGACTCAACTACTTAGCAGTCTGTTCCAAAGCTTCACAACCCATTCAGTGAAAAAAAAAAGTTTCCTGATATTCAAGCTAAACCTCCTTTGGCAGGACCTGAAGCCATTTCCTCTTGTCCTGTCACTTGTTGCTTGGGAGATTTACCCTCACCTTGCTACAAACTCCTTTGAGGTACTTGTAGAAAGCAATAAGGTCTCACCTAAGTCCCCTTTTCTCTAGGCTAAATAACCTCCGTTCCTTCAGTTGCTCCTCTTAAGACTTGTTCTCTATACCCTTCACCAGCTTAGCTGCCCTTATTTTGGATGTGCTCCAGCACCTTAATGTCCTTCTGTAGTGAGAGGCCCAAAACTGAACACAATATTCCAGATGCAGCCTGGCCCCACCACGACTGAGTAGAGGACAACTCCTTCCTAGTCCTGCTGGCTGCGCTGTTTCTGATACAAGCCAGAATGCCATTGGGCTTCACAGACACCTAGGCACGCTGCTGGCATATTTTCAGCTGGTTGTCAACCATCACACCCAGGTCCTTTTCTGCAGGGCAGCTTTCCTGCCACTCCGTACCACCGCATGGGATTACCACTTAGCCTTCCTGAACCTCATACAGTTGGCCTTGGCCCATCAGTCCAGCCTATCCAAGTCCCTCTGCAGAGCCTTCCTACCCTCATGCAGATCAACACTCCTATCTAATTTGGTGTCATCTGCAAACTTACTGAGGGTGCCCTCAAACCCCTTGTCATTAAGATGCCACAGCACAACTGTACAACTATATGCTTTTTTTTTTTAAAGATTCATTTACTTCTATTTGTTGCAACTGTTCTTTTTCTACTGTTGATTGTCAGAAGGCTGGAATTCCTATTTATCTTAACTCCATAAGAATTCATCACCCCACAGCACTGCTTTTCAGCTGGGCACTTTCCTCTTTCTAGTAAACACGAAAGAGCTATGTATCACCAGGAACTTGAGCAACTACATTAACGTACACCAGACTGCCTGAAAAGCAGTTGCTGCAGAGGGCCTCAACGTTAGCCTTCATTACACTGGACACGTGTATTTCAAGCAAAGCTTCTTTTTAACAGTGCATGAAGAAAGACCATGGTCAGTCAGGTAATCAGGAAGATGAAAAAAATTCAAGCTCATGTGAAATTCAACAGTAGTTCATAACCCTTAGTATCTTATATTCAACCACAGTCATCCAATTTATCCCTGAAGCATCCACCATCATCTTCATATCCAAGTATTCTCAAGCCTTCTAAGAATTTAACAACAGATTTCTTTTTAACTTTTCACATGTTAACTGTGCTCTGAGATTAGCTTGGAGCAATGACTGTCTAGTATATGAGAAGTTAGTACCTGGTATGAATAATTCAGTCTACATTAAGGAGTCACTTCTAAAGCATAAAAGGTAGCCAACGAAATCAGCTGCTGGAAATTGCTTGTTTGATCACTGAACAATTTGTGCTCAAAGGGACCTTAAAGACCATCTAGTTTAAGTCTCCTGCCATGGGCAGGAACACCTTCCAATAGAACAAGTTGTCCAAAGCACCAAACAACCTGGCCTTGAACACTTGCAGGGATGGGGTATTCACAGCTTCTCCGGGCAACTTGTTCCAGAGCCTTGTCACACTCATAGTGAAGAATTTCTTTTGATTATCTGACCTCAACCTACCCTCTTTTACTTTAAAGCCATTACCTTGTGTCCTGACACTATGTTCCCTAGTAAGAAGTCCCTTCCCAGTTTCTCTATAGGCTTCCTTCAGGTAAGGGAAGGCTGCTCTATGGCCTCCCCAAAGCCTTCTCTTCAAGACTCAATAACACCAACTCTCTCAGGCTGTCTCCAAGTAAAGATGCTCCAGATCTCTGACCATCTTCATGGCCCTCCTCTGGACTCTATCATGTTTTTGTTCATACTCTCAAATATTTTAACAGAATGCTGAATTTACCTTGTAAGACTCTGCCCCAGAAGACCTCTCCTAGAACTCCACAAACTAGTGAAACCTCATGATTCTGTTTCCTTGTAACCAAGATGCTTTGGACACTTCTAAGCTGGAGAGTAACGGCTGTGCATTCCAGTCTATGTAACATGTCATTATTTCAGAGATTTACATCACGATCTGAAAATCACTCACAGCTCCAAAAGACTTCAAAATTCTCCCCTTAAATCCTTCTGTTGAAGTCTTAGCTTCTACTTTAATGTTCTATGAATTTCTTCCATCAGTCTTCTAATTGTTTTAGGTTTAGCATTATTACCTTTAATAACAGTTTTGTATTTATCACCACAGAAAATTCCCTTCTTATCTGAGCTCATTTTCAGAATCCTGCATACTTTAATATACTTCTTTTCAGAGAATACCATAATACAAAATTGAGGGAATCCTTTTTACTTGACTACAAGTGCTTTTGGTCCCTACGCGGGATTTTAAGAGAACTTTTGGGCCAGGAGCCTGAACACTTTCTTGGCCATGTTCTGTGCTGATTAACTACTACTTTTATGCCTACTTCCGCTAGGAGCTCTGACTTTTCCTCCTTCAGCATCTCTGTTCCCACTCCCAGTTTATTTCAGAAGTGAAAAGATTACATTTCTAAGTGTGCAGAATGAAAACCTAGACTAGAATACAATTGATGCAGGCATTTCAGGACACTGAAATTATTATTTCAGTACTGAAGCACAAAAGGATGATAATTTAGAAAGTGACAAATTTGGGGACAAAAATGATATGTCATGGCAAATACATACACTACCAACAGCACAGGCAAAAAAAGTACTTGAAACACTTCAATTCTACTCCCATCACAGAACTTAAGAACAATAGAACATTATAGAACAATAAGGCTAATACTTCAACAGCTTGAATAACAGCAGAATAACATGGATTTTACTGTGGCTCAAATTGGACTGTGTATGGAAGTTAGGAAAACATCCAGTCGTCTTATTTTACAGAGAATAAGACTTCGTCTTTCAGGCATAAAACAAATTAGTGAATAGTTTTCCTTAGTGGTAAGTCAAACTCAACCTCATTCGCTGGTTTTATTCCTCTGATACAGCCAAAGGCAATGCTCAAAAACAACAGCAGGTCAGGATGCTCTGGGACTCCAGACCAGGCATGACTGTTCTGAAAACTAAGTAATTCCCCTGGCTTGATGCATTTAACATTCCCACTATTTCCACTACCCCACTGAATTAAGTCTGAATTAACATAATCATAAGCTTGACTTTCAATCTAAAGTAGCATGGGAAAGTGGCCGTGTAGAAAGCAAGGTAAGTACTGTGATTATCTACATAAGTTAGAAAAAAAAACTGCCAGACAGTACTTTGAAATTGTTTTTAGATATATTTGTTTTAAAGGAAAACCTTAAAGGCTTCCTCTCCTAGGTTTACTGAAGTGGTAGGAACTAGTACACTGCAGAAGATGACTTACACATAGTACATACAGCTGCTCTCTAACTTTAAAACAACAATTTCTTTTTTATTTTCTTTGGAAAAGGTCTGTATCTGTAGACATAAGTAAATAGTTTTGTGGTTGTGACAGCACAACAGTTTGTTGTGGCTTAACCCTGGTAAACAGATAAGGATTGCACTCCTTAAGCTCTGCTCAGAAACATCTAAGACATGGGTACGTTATCAATGCTGGTTTTAATCACAAAGCCAAAATGCTGCATCATACAAGCTACTATGAGGAAGACTAACTATAGCCCAGTCAAAACCATCACATAATTATGACATAGCTTTTTTGCATTCCAAGAAACGTGAGTCTTAACATTCTCATTCTTTATTAAAACTCTTACTTCTGTACACCCTTACAAGAAAAACGTAACTGGAAGACCAAGTTCAGTAACTGCATTTATAAAACTGTACCTCAATGCATTAGAAGTTTTATTAATCACTTTCATCACTTGAATTTGGTATCTTTGTCAGTAAATAAGAAAACTGATATACACCTGAACTGCTACAGCTCCAGCTCTCCCCTGAAACCAACTTTACTCCGTCGTGACCAAATCACATTTGAACATGCAAAAAACTCTCAACTGAAACTTAGTTATTTACACAGTTAGCATAACCTTGATGAAAATGTGACCAAAGACTATTTATTTTAATCTATATTCCGAACATGTTCAGCAAGTTATGTTGATTTTATATTATTTGACAGAGCAGTGGACTCTAAGCAGTTTTACCAGCTACTGTCAATAGGAAAAAACTACAAACTAGGTTTAGTTTGTTTCTATTATATTTTTTTCCTAATTCTGTGGAACTGAAGAATTCAGAAATTGATAATCAAATACAAACATTCACTGACAGAAAACAGCACTGCGAAAGTGCACGGATGTTTCAGCACATACATCTATTAGTAGGAGGACCAACTTTTATATAGTAGAAGGCTGATAAGAAGTTGCCATATACATCTGGTACCTCACGCCCACAGGATTTAAGTAACTTAACTCCGACCAGAGATTAATTGATCTGTGCAATATTTATGTGATGCATCATCCCACATCAATGCTTACTAAGCCATATTTATATGACAGACCAGCATAACCCTATTGGCAACTACGTCAGGACTACAGCAAAAACTACATGCAGTAAACAAGACTACTACCTCATCCTCCCAGAGGAATACCTATTGAAGTCAGAATTAAAAAAAATAAATGAATTATGAAGTCAAAGGATAGAAGTTCTTTGTACACAGTATGCAGCTATTTGTAACTGACATCTTTTCTGAGGAGATAACTGGTTAAAATACTAATTTGTACTTAGAATATCTTCATCTAACAATAGCTATACAAATTTTTAGTGTAAAGTTAAAAGAAACAATTCCACAAGTTTCTAAAGTAACACAGGAGATAGGAATTTAACCATGCTGTGCAGAACAAAATGTACATGACTGGACCCTTAGTAATAGCAGAAAAAATATTTACAACCGAATGTACAATATTCCTTTTCCATAACAGACTGAAGAGAAGAAGTATCAGCAATTCTGCATGATTTTATTTCACTTATTTCTATGTACTGGAATCTGTACTGATAACAAATGAATCTATATGAAAGCAGCATATTTTCTAATCCCTTTTCCAGTTACTTGTAAGTTTATTTGACTTTTTTTTTAAATAAAAATTGCAAAGCTCTTACAAAGCTTTTAAACAAATTATTACTACAAGCATGACATTACCTGACCCAGAGCCTGAAGTTGTCATGTCATAAATTAAATCCTTTAAAGTAGTTCCTTCAGATATAAAGGGACGATCCAACGAAGGATCTTCTTCATTTGGCACACGATGATGAATTACAGTACGGTTATGACAAAGATACAGAATCAGCATCAATGAAATGCATACAAAGCAGACAGGTCCAGCAATAACAGCTGCCAGTTCCACAGGTCCTAGACTAGAAGCTGGCCTTCCTGGAGTAGGACCTGATGGTAAACAAATAAGACAGTTTTACTATTTCCTTTAATGTAACATCATGAAATACATCGAGTTTATTTACTACATGTTATTTGAGTTACTTTAATACGTTCGTTAAGAGCTATTCTTCAAAAGTTTATTGCACAAAAAAGTATTACAATGAACAAAACTAACTATTTCAAAGAACATTCAGAGTTGGAAGGGATCACAAAGGATCATCAAGCCGAACTCATGTCTCCTACGCATGACCACCCAAAATTCAAACTCTACGTGTGAGAGCATTGTCCAAACACTTCATGAACTCTGGCATGCTTGGTGTCGTGACTATTGCCCTGTGAGTGAACCTGTTCCAGTCCCTGATAGTCTTCTTTTAGGGTGCAAATTCAGTTTATAATTGACTTGCACAGAAGCCTTTAAAACTGGCCCTACTGTTCCTACCCAGAATTGGAATGTCTTATTCCAAAGCTCTTTAAATCTTATTTGCAGAATTTAAGGTATACTTCAGACCTTCAAGTTCATCAGCAACTTCAAAACTGGAACTCTTTCAGAATTTTCCATTGTTAAAAAATAATAAAACAAATACATCAAAAACTATTACCTGGCGTTGGAATTGGAAGTTCTATTTTATTGCAGTGGTCTTTGTCACAGCAATGAGGCACAGTAGTAACTCCATCTCTGGAGGACTGTGCACAAACAAACGGTCTGTCTCGGGGAATCAGATCAATTTCTGCTATACACATGCTATTGTGTACAACTCTATCTGCAATCCGCGTTACTGAGGTGAAACAAAGCCCATCCGTCACACAGGTAAAGTTGTCTTTTGTGCATAGATGGCAGTAACATTGTAATGCTGTATTGAGGAAAAAAACAAAGGTTAGTCGTGGCACCCATTTTGAATCACAAATCAACTTTAACTACC
This sequence comes from Numida meleagris, assembly GCF_002078875.1. Lineage (NCBI taxonomy): Eukaryota > Metazoa > Chordata > Aves > Galliformes > Numididae > Numida > Numida meleagris. The sequence goes on along the minus strand of NC_034410.1, from coordinate 53,744,141 downwards.
AAAGAAACATAACCCTGAAGAACAACAATACAATGTTCTTCAGCAGGACAACAGAATCAGGAGATACACATATGAAAGAATGCCAAACAAATTTGAAGTCCTCTCCTTACACAATTATGGAGAAAGTCTGCCATGCAAGATGTTTCTCCAGGTAGAGAAATCCTATTAGTTTCCCATTCTAAAGATAGGTAGATGTACAACACTATCTTCTAAAGATAACTGCATGATGAGTGTTCTTTTTCAAAACCAATACAAACAATGCCTTCTGTTTTCGTTTCTATCAGTCAAGGGAGAAGTTTTAGTAATTGAAAGATAGGATGCTGCTGGCTACCTAAGTAGATTAAAACTATATACTATAGCTTTAATTTTTGCTGAGGAATGAACATATAAATGCTTAATTCTCATTAAAACAAACAACAAAACCCAAATCCTAAACAACTCCCAAACTACTTAAGAACATATTCTTTCACACAAGCAGAATATGATTTAGACTTTTATTTGCGAAAACGCAAGAAAACAATGCTTTAACATACTCAGGTTCATGGTTTACTAAAGCTATCAACTGAGTTAGTAATTTGAGGGCAGGGATGATATGGCAGACTAATCACATACAGGAAGATGTGAAGATCTAGTTTCATTCTTTAAATAGAAAAATTTCCTGGGAAGTCTGTTACTACAAACTTTTCTCCCCTCCTTCCCATACATGCAGTTCCAAAGCAAGAAAACAGTGCAATAAAAATAAAGATATCAATATACTGACTCTACTTGCAACAAAAGCTGTATGACGCCCTTGAGACAGAAGTGAGGATATGCTATTGCAGAAATGAAAAAACAGTAGATTAAGGAAGAAAGGAGTTATCTGTACGCACAAGCACTGAATTTATCGAATGCTGCGCTTACTTCTCAACTATAGCTAGCATAGAAACTGTGAGTGCACGTAAAGACTGAAGTGTAGAGACTCAGACAAATACCATAACATCAACAGCCAACTCAAAAAATGCAGTGAACCATAAACAAATCTCTTTAAAGGGTACAAAATTTCACATCAAATGGATATTAAGGGGAGTACAGCGGAAGATGCCCTGAAACATGATACTTGTTTTTTTTCATGGAAACTGGTTTCTTCACAGAGTTTAAGATAACCACTGCTTGAATTGTCTTGGATTTTCCACCCTTCTCTATCCTTGGACAACATGGACGGGCTAAAAGATGGTGTGAAAAGACAATCTGATCTCAAATATCCATTCCTTCTCAAATTCTTCATTCTAAGTTGTACTCCCTTTTCTGACACCTTCTGACAGCAGGATTTTCAACTAAACCAAGATGCACTGTTTTCCATCCTCAGAGAAATAAGGAAATTCTTACTGCTCAGAGTTCAACCACGAAACATTTACCAAAGGCACATCAACAGGAAAATAACTTGATCTACACTTCAGCAAATTTTGTTTGAATCTGAACTGATTTCTACAGCATTCACAGATTAATATTTATTTCTTTCCCATGAAGTTTTCAGAATATAACTTCATTTAAAAAAACAAAACCAACAAAGAACCAAAAACTTGCAGGCCTTTATCTGACTCGCTTCATCCAATAGTTTTTCCTCATTAAATCATCTTCCTGGCTCACCATAACTGCAGATGTATCTGAATGCCTAGAGTAACAAACTTTCAGTGATTTGTTTATTTACATTAAGTCATGGTACAAAGGATAAGTTACATGAAGTAAAAAAATAGGTTTAAATTGACCTATTATGTTTATTCATCTCCCTGATCATATACAACTTTAAAGATCCACTAATATCGCTCATACTAAATAAAGCATTTAATAAGTGTCTCACCCACCTTATTGTGTTCCCACCTTTCCTTTGTTACAGTTCCCAGTGTCATTTTATTCAGAAATTTATACTTTTACCCCAGTTTTACACCATTATCTTCTAGTCTGTTACCAAGACAGCACACTGCTCACATACAACTAAATGGCTTTCAACACAAAGAAGTCCTTACTTCCTCCTGAAGCTACACTCCCCATTCCCTCTTTTAAAGAGGAATATAATGCCTAATCAGCAACAGGCAAGCTTCTGGGAATACAGCTTTTTGCTGCTCTCTTGTGGACACATTCTTAGGAAAAAACCCACAAAAAAGCATCAGCCACCTTCTTCCTTTGCCATTTAGAATTCTTAATGTCTTACAACTTAACTGTGTAATTGTGTTAAAAAAAATCTGGTAACAGGAAAATCAAATTAGGTATCATTAGCAACAATCCATATCAAGTGTAGAGGAAACAACTGTAATACCCATGCCTACACCTCACCTTCCAGTTAGTTATTTGTACTTAAAGAACAAGTGTACAAATGTATGAACATGTTGTAGATGAGATTTAGCACTACCGGGATAAGAAAGAACTGCTTATCAGAATAATTTAATTGAATGCAAGTGATGCCTCCTATTTATTTCAATGGAAACTACAACAGATACAAAGAGCACAATAATGCTATTTGATAGAGCAAATTCTCACCTACAAAATGCTATTTTTCAGAGTCACTACCATTAGCTACACATTTGTGCGAATGATGAACAAGAGTCTGCATGCTACACTCGCAAAAATCTGCACCAGCAGAAGTGACTCGCTGTCACCACTGCTGAATTGCACCACCCCCTGCCTCACTGTGCTCACATCCATTTTTTGGTCTCCATTAACATTCAGTAAGCATCTATGAATGTCAACAGATGCAATTTTTTTCAGCATGGAGGAATTCAATTACCTTTGCTTCATCTGCACCTCCGTATCAGATGCATTTTGTCAGATTGCCCCTCTACTGCTCTCTGTCGCACAGCATCAAAATGTAACAGAATATTGGTGGGAAGGTTCCACCTCAACTGCCATATATTTGCCTCTGACGTGGTGGACCAATGTAATAAAATACAAGACATTACTTTTGGAACAGCCTTAATTTCAGCTACAGTGGTTTGATAGCTACATGCTTTAAGAGAATGACTACTGTATCTCATCTCTCAGAGCCAATAATATATTTCGGGTATAATGCAATCCAATGAATTCTGAATCTAACCTCTCCCCCCAGCAAAGCTACTATCACAAAAAGCTCTTGCAGAAGAACTAAACCAAAGTAGAGAAAGTTTTAAAGCTTGAATTCAAGTTTTAGTCCGTGTTTCAAATGGCTCAGAATATTTCAAGAAAAATTTATTTACAACAGTGTGTGGATGCAACTATTAGCACAAAGCCCACAGTGCAGATATAATGAGCTGGGAACATAAATGGGACAGAAACTACGCAGCTTGTCAAGAAGCTGGTTCTCCAGAGCTCCATTATTAATACTATAAGCAAAATGTGAACAGAAGATAATTAAATGTAGCCTACCTACTTAGGTTTGAAGAGTTTTTTCCAAGTATTTATTGTGATCTCAAAAGTAACAAAATTGCATGAAGCCTTTATTTTGAAATTAAACAAAAACCTATGAGTCAATGTGTACTATTCGTTCATGTCCTGCAAAACTAATTCATCTAGACAGTTCAGCACAGATCACCATCAACCAAATAATTTGTTGAAATTCACATGCTCAAATGTCTTTCAAATGATGCTAACAAAGTATTAAGTAGATAAAACTTGTGCCTTCACTTTTTAGAACACCTCACATCTCAATACCAGTAATTAATAGTTTTATATTAATATTTTTCTCAAATATCTTTGTTTTAGAAATTTCAAGTCAAATCAGTAGTCACATGGCTTCAGGCCCCAAGAGGAACATTATGCTGAACAAAAAGCTCCAGATCCTTCCCTTGTGATAGTATAACTCTTCTTCCATAGAAAATACAAATGACATCTTGTAAAACCAACAACAAAGCAAATGCTAGAAAGAAAAACTGCACCACCAGAAGAAAAAAAAAAAATCATGACTCTAGTTCCACAAGTTGTAATGCTTGAGTGGAGAAAGGAGCAAGGCTACCGTATATCAGAGATAGCAAAAGATCTTGGGGGAGGCAACCAAGCAAGTAGTACCATTTACTGGTAGCTTCTTCCCCTCTCCAATAAATTTTGTTTGTCACAAGCAAAAACATAACTCAGAAAGGTGATGTTGGCTTCCTATACTCTTATTCATACACTTCCCTCAAACAATACATTTGACTTATCTCCAAACTCTTTTAAGCTGAAGATATAAAACTGTTTAGGTACAATATGCCTAAGACATTTTTCAACCGTGGCATTTCAGGACCTCTGCTAAGTTATTATTCTCACAAAGGCACTAGTCAAGTTAAATTCTGTAAGGTGACAGCACTGGTTATCAAGTTATCAGGACAGCTTTTACATACACTTCAGCCTTTGTTAAGTAAAGCTTTCAAAGAAAACACAGTTCTTGGCAACCAGTGATGCACTCAAGAAAGCAAACTACTTCACTGAGGCACTATCTATAACTTGCAGGTAACAATAAAACCTCGTGAAAAATCCCAGCTTTAGTGAAGCAGTATTCTGTTCTCTATAGTGCAGGCAACAGACGGTAATATCTGTTAAATAACTCATCCATTCATGCCTCTTACAGCAAAATATGTAAAAACTGTTTTGATTATCTTTCGCAGAACAGCATGGTTTAGAACATCAAAGTAAGTTTAGATTAAAACCTGGGTCTTTACCTTTTAGTTTTACTAATTTTATGAAAAAAGAAAACACTCATTTGTACTTTTAAGTATACTTAAGCATACAAATCAGATTTCTGTTCTTAGCCATGTTAAGGACTAATTGAGTGAATGCAAGAGTTTGCAGGAGGTGATGCCCCAGGATTTCTGAAACATTAAAGGTTATTTGTGGCCCACACAGTTGATTTCTGTTTTCATTTTTCACAGACTGCCTTACAGATTAGGACTACCTGAACAGTAGTTCAACTAGCCATTGTTATTCATGACACGTCTGATCTCCAGCTAAACAAAAATGAAAGGATTCATCTGCACAATAACACCAGCACACTGCAAAACAAAAGCATCAAAAAACACTTAACTTTTGTCAAGGTAGGACATAAGAATGCCAAGTAACAGTAGAAAAATCATATGTCATGCTTCTTTGTCAACTTAGACCATGGTGTGCGAACAAATTCATCCCTTTAGTAGCAGAAGACCTGTGTATGAGCTATGGATTAAGCGCCCTGGAGCTCCTATTGCCTTGAACAGGACTGACATCTTTTCCTTTCCCGCTACTCCTTGCTTTTTTTAAAGTAACAGAAACAAAGAAAACAAACACTGACACTTCCAATCTTCAGGTTTTGCATGGAAACTTACTGTCTTATTTTCACAAGATTAATGAGAATTCTTGACAGACCAGAAGCATCAGAAGGGAAAAGAACAGTTCAGAACTCAAATCAAGTTAAAATATCCTTTATCTAGATTGGATGTGTTACACACAAAAGTTATAAATTATTAAAGCCTGCTGCACCTTTTCAAGAACACATGAAAATAAAACAGTGGGTACCTTAAGCTTAGTTCACTGTTTCTATACCAAAGATTCTCCACTTTAGTCAGTATGAATAGGGACAATTAATGCTGCATTTTAATTAAACAAGTTACTTTAAGAAATACTTTCTTTACTGTGTAAGCACCACCTTAAAGCAAGTTGTGAACAGCATGCAGAAACCCCAGACGTCTTAAAGCTTGAAGAAAGTTGTGGTGCTTCTCCACTTCCTCTTTAAAACCCAAAGCAACATACAATTCACAGATGTTAGAATTCAGGAACTGATGGTAAAATGCACATTTTGTGCATATGTTATCATCGTCTAATCACAGAGTACAGAAGAGCCTAAACTAATTAGAGCCAGGCGTCTGTACTTTTGTGTATCACATTAGGACACGTACAGAACCGCTATCCAAAGAACAAAATATATGTTTTTCCTTTTTTTTTTTTTTAGAAAACACATTTCTTCCCTTCCCGAATGGTGATATCAACTCCCGTTTAGTGCATTAGCTCTACCACAACACAGCTCTCCCACTAGAGACCACAGATACAGAAAGGCCGAGGGAACAAAACCATTTTACCACTCGACACTCACAGAAGACTTCCTTTCCTCAGGTTTTAGTACTCCAAAAGCAGGCAGCGCTGACCGTACCGAAGGCTCGCTGCCTACACAGCGCAACGTAGTCGTCAGTGCAGACACCGTTGCGACACACAGCGCAGCAGGCACCGCCGCAGTCCCGTCCCCACGGGACACCGAGCTGCGGCACTCATGCCCCGGCCCCTACTGGCCTCGCCGCCTGCCAGCGCCCCCGGCATGCCGACAGGACCCGCGGGTCGCAGCGGCGGTTCCAGTCCGATGACGACGGCGGCACTCACGGCAGCAGACAAGTTTTCCGACGAGACCTCCTCCGCGTAGGCAGGTTCCTCCGGGCTGCTCCGCTCAAGCCGCCGACGCGAGGAGCGCTCCACGCCGAGAACCCAGAACCGCAGCGCCTCCGCGGGCGACTCGCGCCCCCAAGGAGCGGCCGGGACCAGGCTGCAGCCTGCCGGCACGGGAGCCAGCGAAGGAAAGGAAGCAAGCGAGCTGCCGCGGGCAGCCGCCGCCGGAGCCCCGGAGGAGCCGCGTCCAGAAAGAACGGCGGCGGGTGCCGCACAACACCGCGCCCATCCCGCGCTGCCGCCGCCCCTCCCTTGGATCCGACACCGCGTTCGGCCAACAAAGGGACGAGCCGGGCGCGGGCCCCGCAGGGCTCGGACACCGGGGGGGCGGCGACTCCGCCCTAGCCGGCCCCTCCGCCATGTTGTTGAAAGGAACCGACGGGGACCTGCGGGCTGCCGCCTCCGCCGACACTCTCCTCCCCCCGCCCCAGGCGGCGATCGCTCGCTTTCCCCTCCCCCCGTTCCCCGTAGGCACGCACGCACACTCACTCACTTACCGGCCGCCCCAGGCAGAAGGACCGCGGCTACCAGCAGGCGCAGGAGGGCCCGGGGCCACCGAGTGCCCCGTAACGCCATCGTCCGGTCCCGAACCCGCAAAGGCCGTGCGCGCACTCCCGCGCGAGAAATCCGCCGCGCGCCCCCTTCGCCGCTCCTCCCCCCTCCCGCCGGGGAGGGAAACATCAACGCACTCGCACCTCCCCTCACGCCGCTAGCGTAACTGCTGCGGGGGCGCTGCCTGATTGGCCGCCCCGCCCCGCTCCCCGTGCGGCCCGCCCTCGCGGCAGCTGCGGGGAGCCCCGACAACAACAAGCGGCTGCGAAGTGAGGGCGTCGTATGCCGCTGAGGCCGGCGACCAGTCAGAATTACTAGCCGCTGGGCCAGTAAGGCGGCAGCGAGGAGCCGCTGTCGCTCGCTCGCCCGTCGGAGAGAGCTCCCGGCAGGAAGTGAGCCGCCATCGGCAGTACGGCGCAGCGCGATGAGCTGAGCTGAGCTGCTTTCCGCACACACGGCACCTCGAGCAGTTCCGTCCTCAGGCATTGTCGCCTTTCTGCAGAGGAGCCGCTGGGAAGCCTCTAGGCGCAGTCCGGGCTCAGCGAGGGTCACCGCCGCGGAGAGGGCTCCTGGCCGTGGCTGGCTGGAAGTCGAGGGACTACGGTGGCAGACTCCGTCGAAAGGAGCTGTGGGCAGGAGTTGAGCAACTCTTGGGTTGTCTTAGGGCAGTGGAAAAAAACCATAGCGTCTGAGGGATCCCTCTTTGGAAATTGCGGATGGGACGTGAACCAGGAGAGGCCCTACTGCTTTCTCGCCGTGATTCTTTTCTGTGACCAGCGTTGTTCAGTCGGGTGCAGATGTAGCACTCAGGCACTTGACAGTCCACTCACTTGGCATACCTGCGAGGCAGCTTTGCGTTTGTGCTACTGCTTCTGCAGCCTGTTAGCAAATCAGAAGGAAAGGATGGGGCTTCCTGAAGTATGCAGTTGTAGCGTAGAGCCTGCACACATCATTCCTTTGTGTAGATAAAACACAAAGCTGGTCCTGGTGTGCAGCTCCATGGTTATTTTGCAGCCTGTTCACTTACCCCACATAAGTGCAGGAATTATTTGGGGGTAAGAAGCAAACTTGCATGATCCAATGAGCTGTCTGAAGTTCTAGTTAAAAGCTGTGGCAGCTAGGATCTGCCTGGGGTTGTTGTTTTTATCCCCAGCCTTATTAGCTTTTGTGTGGTGGGAAAGAGGATGGGCCCTCTTTGTCCCCCTTCTGATCACATAACCACTGTCTCAGTGGTTACCTGCTCCCTCTGGAAATTTCCCTTCTCCTGGCTCCTTGGTGCCCTGGCTCCTGTACCTGGCTTTTGTGTTCAGATCCTGAATCAGTGCAAAGACTCTCAATTCAATATAAGTTTATATACTGCATTTGTTGCTAGGCTTGCTTGCTGTGTAACATAGGACGAGCCAGTACAGGTCACAGATGTTTCTTTACTTGCTTCCTCTAGTCACTGCTTTTGACAGATTTTTGCAAGCTTTATGTACTATTCTGTCAGATGATGACTTCCCAGTTCAGTGTTCTGGACAAAAACTTTAACGCTCTTCAGTGCCACACTCAATTCCATGTCTCAGTGATCTGCTTTTTCCTTCCTATTTGCAGTTCTGCTAACGTATCCATCGTAAAAAGTCTTGTTTCTCCTGCAGTACAGATCACCAGGATAAAAATCCTGATAATGTAACAGTTCAAAGTGAAGTAAGTATTTGTTAATTCAATCTTTTTCCCTTTCTTTCCTAGCAATGATCAGCATTACATACAAACAGAACGTAGTTAGTTTTTCTCTTGCAAATATTGTTTTAGTGACAGCATTCTTTGTGACGGATGTTGGACTGAACATCTGGATTTGATACTAATGCATGCTGTAAGGAGCTACTGAAGTTGACATCACCAGGCAAGCATGTTCTTAGTTACCCATATATAGAAATGAGCAAGGGATTAATCCTAGTAATATGCTGGCGGCAATAAGAAATACTGAGACATCTTTTAAACTCATAAAACACTAAAACTATATCTTAAGAAAATTATGTTATACTTGGAAAAGACACCCACTATTTACTTTGTCACCACAGGCCATCTGAATTATGGATGAACCACAGAAAATCTCTCTGAAGGAAGGCAGGGAACAGGAAACAATGAGTAAGTGAAGGATTTCTTTCAGGGCTCCCAGTTCAGTCTTAGGGGAAAAAGTGAATTAGCATCCTGAGCAATGTTTGGCTAAGTCAGTAACTTGCAGGTGACAGCTCGCCAAGATGGTTTCACATCACTTTGAAGTGATGAACAGTGCCAGCACATATTATTTTCAACAGGCCTTATTGTTCTTTCGTAACATGCACTGTGTAAGAGCCAAAGTAAGCTCAAGGCTGAAGCAGCAACTACAAAGCTACCTAAACTGAATTTGTGGATACAGAGTCACCCCTTTTCCTGCCAAGGGGCTCTTGACCTTAAAAGGGCTCTGGTAGAGAATTAGATCTTGTTCATGTGGGAAGGTCACTGACCATGAGGGTCAGTCCCCCTTTTTCCTGTAAGATTGATCCCTGTGTTCTTCTGTCATCTTTCTTCTGCTCTTACTTCTGCACTCAGTTATCCTTTTACATTATTTTTGTGTTCTGGTTCCTTCGTATGAGCATCACTGCTTCTAGTGCAATCACGGTGGTCTAGGTAGGACTTTTTTGCTGTACAAGATGGAGCAGTTAGAAAAAAAAATGCAAAATACAAATGAAAGCTTGAGAACATTTAAATTAGCAAGATCGCTCTGTTGGAATTAATCTGTTTAGATTGACCAAAATGGTTTAACCTATTTTTAAGAATGCTTGCTTACTGGATTGAGTAAATCAGGTTGTTATACAGAGAATATCTGCAAACTAAACAGAGGATTATTTTTTGCCTTTACTAGTATACAGTATTTAGACACATTACACAAAATAAACAGCACCCACAGGAAGATAGTACTAGTTTCATTTCTGTTAAGAATTACTGTCAGATTTTTCTGGAAGGTGGAAAGTGAAATACTTGAGATTATTTGACAGGTTCCGTAATGTAAAAAAAAAAAACCAACAACAAAACACTAAGGATCTGCATTGAACATTAGAACATTAAAATATAACTAGTTTTGAAAAGGGACAAATAATATAAAATTGTACAAAATAAATTGTTCTGTGGATTGATCTATGATTAAACTCAAATATTTGAATCCTTCTTTTATAAACAGATTTGCTTAATAAAATGAGTAACGATAAAAATAAATCTTTCTGCTTTTAAAGTAAAGATGTATGGAAAGATGATAGAAAATGTTATTAATGGCAACCACTAAGAGCTCTATTAGTCTAACAAGGCTAAACAAGGTATTCTAACTAATCTGTCTTCCTACAAGAAAATATGCATTGTTAGTGCTAGAGCAAGAGGAAATAAAGATATTGCAAAAGTTTATTTTCAGCTTTTACAGCTTTCTCTCCAGGATGATTAGCTAAATTTTAGGTTTTTTATTTATTTTAAACCCCAAACTATATGATGCACTGTGATAGTTACAAATTATGTTCAGCAAGAGGAAAAATACAGAATGTTTAATATTTTCAAGTCAATGTAATTAACTATTTAAAGAAGAAAAGAAAAGCCAGAAACCCCAGTCCAACAATAAAAGATAAACCCTCGATTTTCCCAAGCAGTCTTATTCAGGACAGAAAGGATCAAAATAATTATTTGCATCCCTTTTCTCTAAGCACAAAAGTTAGGAAATGTAGCAGCAGTCTGTGATGCTGCTGAATCAGACACAAGCAGAAGAAAACATTTTTTTGATTGTCACTGCTTTGTAAAATACCCCAAATTCTTCCATCTATAACCATTATAAACATTGCCTCATTTGCTGTTTCATGCCTTCAAAACTAAATACAGTGAGATTTTAGGTATGCAAACCCAGTTCATTATCTCCATTAACTTTGTGTCCAATAAATCTTAAAACCTAAACTCCCTTTTCCTTTTAATTTGCTATCTTTGAAACACCAGATCTGTATCTCAGAACTATGAATCGAGCAGCGCATCTATGCACCACTTCACTGTACAGCTGCTTTGGTTCCTACAGCTAACACTAATTCTACAGCTAATGAGTTTGCAGACATATCACAGAGTTGCAAGTTCTGTTAAACCATGTGAACTTAGTCTTTCATTCTGGCTTGTGCAGTCTGTCATCTGCCAACTTTGTTTCCTACATATATGATATTCAACTTCATTTCAAATCAGGTGTGGATGTATTCAAAGAAAGCAGTGTTGACTATAACTTTCATTAAAGAGTGGTCTAATTTATGCTAAAGGCCGTGAGGAAGCATATAGTCCAAGGCATGTTACTAAACACAGAAGTGATTAAGAAGACTGGTTAGCTTGGGAGTGGGTATCTAGAAGACTGACATCATTGAAGTCTGGAAATGACAATGGACTGTACTGTACGTCCATTATTATTATAAAGGCTTTATATGTCTGAAATTACAGCCCTGAAATTACATGATTAACTCATCTATGACTCTGCAGTGGAGGATAGATACATTAAAGTAGTCTGCCTTTAGGTATGAAAGCATACTTTTTTTCTGTGCAGTTACAGGTCTTACCTGCTTGAACTCTACTTCTACTAAATTGATAATGCAGGTAATAATTTATATCATTCTTCTTTTCAAGAATGATCAGTTTCTTCCTATACTGGAACCAGTTTTCAGTTTGGACTCATACTTCAGAACATGAATGGGGAAAGAGCAAGGTGTGTAACTTTCTGAAATACAATGTCCCTCTGACAATGCACAGGGAATAACGTTTTCCTATTGTACCCACTAGGAGTTAAGGCTTCTGTGAGTTTGACAAGCTGGACTTTTTCAGTGGAATTAGGGCTTGTTAGAGACAAGACATTATTTGAGCAGACAGAGCAAGTGTCATACAGGTCACCTGGCACTGAGTTATTTGTTTGCCTACATCTGGTAAAATATTTTTTATATATTTGTAGGGACAGGGCTTTTTCATGCACCTTTTAAATTAGGAGCCAAGAGATGTGGAATTCCAGTCTTGTCTTCCATTGCTTATTTCTGCTGATATTTCTATTCAGTTCACAGATACATGGCAATCCACAGGATTATGATGTTGTGTTACACCACTTTAAGCATGGCTATCAGTAGAACCCTGAGCACTGATGTCTGAGTGCTGACTATCAAACTTGCCATGACAAACTGATACACTCAACAGTCCTTTCTATAAACAACTCTTTTTGCTACTATCAGAAGCAGAATCTGGACATCAAACATTCTCCTACTACACAAATGGTTCTACATTCCTCCAGCAAAATTGATTGCATTCTATTTTTGAGGGGCAGTATATAAATCACCAGCCTTTTAGCTCCACTCATCTCTTAATAGGTTCAAATTTGTGTGACTGCAAGAAGGAAGATATAAATAAATAATCAAATTCCAGTACATACAATTTCTCTGTACAGTTGTGAGGAACCTGACTGCACCAATTTGGAGCTGTGTCTAAGACTGATATCTTGGCTAATTTACGCTGAAGACAGTTAATGTAAGCAGAAAACACAAAGAATTCAATAACACTATGCCTCGAAACAGAAAATACATCTGTTGTGAATGTTAATGGGAAAATATGTGTCACTGTTTCAGTGGTAATTGCTTATGGTGATTGCCAGCTCCTAACCTCTTCATCCAATATGATGTAGATCTATTCATTTTCTGCTCTTGACTGAATGCCATTGAGTTTGCTGGTATCTTTTTGGTAAGATGATACCCATATATGAAGGTAACACCCTTAGCAGATTTGTACTACAAATTCACTGTCCCAGAATGTCAGGAAAATATCCAGCATGACACTGGATTAATCTGTAAAAAATGTTAGAAATTAAGTTAGTAATAGTATATATATTAAAGCTAGTAAAGAGTAGAAGATAGGAAGGGAAAAGCCTTCACTGGTAAGGAAGTGTGTGATCTTCCCTGTTTAACTAACTAGTCTTGAGATTAGTGTATTACAGGACAGAGAATGAAGAGGTTGATGAATGTTCAGTTTCCACTATAACAAAATATTAATAGCAAGGCATTTCTGAGTATCATTCTCTGACAATTTAGCTTTAAGGAGAAGGTTACTCCTTTTGTAGGTAGTTGATGTCCGATCTATCATGCTCTTGTTTTTCAGAAGAACAGATCTTCTTGTGTCTCTGAATGCTTTATCATTTTCCAGGGTACCATTTTTCTTAGAACTTTGCTAGGGACAAACAAAAGGCAGTGTAAGTATTGTATTTTGAAGACCTTTTTTTCCTACTATAGTTTTAGCTTCTAATTGAATGAGTTCTGAAAAGTTCTTAACACAGCAGCTAGTTTGCTCTGTTAGCATGACTGAGAAGAAATGCTTCTTAGCATTTCTACGGTTGTCTTGCAGATGAGATAAAAAAAAATTATGATTACATAAACTAAAATGTCATGTTATACACATGATTAAAAGAAAAAGTTAATTGCTGTGAAGTAAAGCACTCAAAAGTTGAACTATACCAGAACTGGTGTTACTGATGTCCCGTTTCCACTGAAGTTCACCCATTTTAGCATGTTGTTAACATTTGTGATCAGTTATGATATTCCTGCCTTATTCAGTGCATAAAATGAGTAAAGCCTATATGCCGATCAGCTGTTCAGTAGTTGCTTCATTCTCACTGTTCAGCATGTGGCCTCTAAATTAATGTGGTTCCTCATCACCTATCTATCTATCACAGCTAGATTAGATTGCCCAGGACCTGATCCAGGCTCGCCCTTCTGGTCACCCCTATTTTGATGCAGCCCAGGATACAGTTGGCCTTCCAGGCCGCAAGAACACACTGATGGCTCATGTCAAGCTTTTTGGCCATTGACTGAAAATGGAGTCGTGAATATATTAAAAAAATGGCAATTTTTCTGGAAATCTTGAAACCTATTCTCATATCCCTTTATTAAAATTGAAAGTAAGGCTGCTTATTTTTCACTGTTCACAGGACTGTGTTTAGCCAACACATCAAAATGCACAAAATTATTTTCCATAATTTGAGCTTGCCATAGTTTAATTTTCATTTTGAATGCTGTTATGTTTGAAACATAGTGCAGATAAGTTGATTTTCACCTTGAAGATGCATGTTTAACTTGTGTAAATGAGCAGTCAAATCCACCAAAAATGCTAAATCTGTGAGACATTTTTCGTCTCAAGTTCTGGCATGCATTTACCTTTTGATGTAGTTACTTATTCAGATCAGTCCCAAGGAAGACCCTTGGGTGACACTGCTTGTTACTGGACTCCACCTGAACCATAGAACCATTGAGAACAGCCTGCTGGCTATGAGCATCCAACCACTTCCTTGTTCACTGAATAGTCCATCCTTCAAATCCATATCTCTCCAATTTAGAGATAGGGATGGGACCATATCAAAGGCCTTGCAGAAGCCTAGGTAGATGACATCAGTTGCCCTTCCTTTGTCCACCAATGCCAAAGCTCCATCATAGATGGCCACCAGATTGGCCAAGTATGATCTGCCAGACCAGATTTTACATTGGGCTAAAATAAATTTAGTCTTCTCTTACATATGGACTGGAATTAGCTGTTCCAGAAGGCTCAAGTTTGGATAGCAAAAAGTTGCTTGTCTACTTCTTATCTTCACCTTCCTTTGATTAAAATACATTTCTGTAGTTAAGAAGTAACTTACTGCTTTGGACTTAGGCAGCTCAAGTTTTATCACTGTAGATTTTTACTGTTGGGTGCTTACAGCTGCACATTGTACAGAGATACCCACATAAAAATAAACATAACAGAATTTCTTGTGATGAGAGCACCAAGGACTGCCTGAACTTTTTTACTCTTCATGTAGTTTAGTTTCAATGTAGAACTAGAGCTTTTCTGCAAAAGTATACCTGGGAACTATTACCATTTAGCTAATTTTCCCAATCATTAATATATGTGAAAAATACTTTGAATTCCCAAGGGATTTCTGCTTAATGACCTTACTTGCAAAACAAAGAGTATTTGGAGTGATACTTTTAAGTCCTTACTATTGCAACTATTACCATATCTGTGGATTCTTCCTGCCACAAGAAAAAGAAGTGTTTTTTGCTTTTTAAATGCAGAGTGTCACTGGAAGCATAGTTGCCTGTGGTTGTTTACCAGTGGCTGAGGGGACATTAGAGGTTCATGAATTTTGAACATGGATATGTTAAGCACTTTTCATCACTTTGCTTGACATCTAATAGATTTAAATGCGCTGCTCTTCACAAATACCTCCTCTGAGTTCACTATCCCTTCTGTAGCTCCATCTTGCAGAGTAGTATGTTTAACTGCCTTCAGAGTTGTTTTATTGGATCCTCCAGATACTCTAACTTCCCATTCATGGATTTTACCACAACTTCAGTGCTTTGTTCTTCCTCCTAACCAATCCTTTTGACTCAACTTACCCTTCTCTCCTCCCACTTTATGTCCTGCTGAGTGTACCAGTAAAAGAAGGTACAGCTATAAGTGACTGTTTTGATCCCCCCTCTACGCTACTCATCTGTATTGCTGACCTTTTCTCCTGGTGGTGAGCAATTACTTTTTTTTTAAATAAAGATCCTGTGACTCAGTGACTGACAGAATGAGTAGCTTATTATCTGCTGATATGTGGCACTTACTTGAGAGCAGGAATTTAAAGTGCTGATGTGTACCTAATGCTTGAAGTGTCCTCTGATATATCATCAATAGTTAGTTTGGGAGAGTTTACTTCAATTTTTTTCAAGGTAAAAAATGTGGACATTAGAAAGTGGCTGAGTTAGGTGTAAATAATCTCTCTTGCTTCATGACTTTAGGCCACCTCGAGTACTGTGTCCAGTTTTGGGCCCCTCACTGCAAGAAAGACATTGAGGCCCTGGAGCGTGTTCAGAGGAGGGCGACAAAGCTGGTGAAGGGTCTGGAGCACAGGCCTTTTGAGGAGCGGCTGAGGGAGCTGGGATTGTTCAGTCTGCAGAAGAGGAGGCTCAGGGGGGACCTTATTGCTCTCTATAACTACCTGAAGGGAGGTTGTAGTGAGCTGGGGTTCGGCCTCTTCCCTCTTATAACTAGTGACAGGATGAGGGGGAATGGCCTCTAGTTGCGCCAGGGGAGATTCAGGCTGGACATTAGGAAATACTACTTTTCTGAAAGAGTGGTCAGGCGCTGGAATGGGCTGCCCAGGGAGGTGATTGAGTCACTGTCCCTGAAGATGTTCAAGGAACATTTAGATATAGTGTTGAGAGACATGGTTTAGTGAGGTTATTGGTGGTAGGTGGATGGTTGGACTGGATGATCTTGTAGGTCTTTTCCAACCTAGCTAATTCTATGATTCTATGATTCAGTCTTTTCTTTATAAGAACAGAGGCCTTTATTCAGGAGATATACAAGGGCTGCTTTGCAAGTAATGTCTGCTATTTTATTATGTTGGCCCATGACATCGTATGTGGATGTTTGTGGTATGGCAGTAGAGGTTGCACCTTCTCACTGACATTCCATTCCATGTTGTTGCTGTGTGACAGATGGCAGCAGAGGGGCAGTCTGACAAAATGGCATCTGACACTGAAGTGTGTATGAAGCAGAGGTGTCTCAATGAATTCCTCCATGCAGAAAAGAATGTACCCATTGACATTTATCAGTGCTTATGGAGACCAAACAGTGTATGTGAGCACAGTGAGGTGCTGGGTGGTACATTTCAGCGGTGGTGACAGCAATGTGAAAGACAAGCCATGTTCCAGACAGCCCTGCAGATTTTTATAAGTGTGGCATGCATGCTCTTGTTCATTGCTGGTGAAAATACACAGCTAATGGTGGTGACTATGTTGAAAAATAGCATTTTGTCCATTTCTAATTCATGTAGATTAATGCATGGCATCAGCTTCATCTGGATCTGAACCCTTTACACAACAGGTTGGAAGTTGCTGCTGATTTTTGATGGAGTTTGTGAGCAATTCCCTATTCATCTTTAAAAAGAAGATCTAATTTAACTGTTGTTAATTGCAAAAGGGGCTTGGCTGTGGTCAGCATCATACTGAGAACTTAGCAAACACATGAGTTTAAACACACGACTGCCCTAACATAGTGTAAGATCAAGGGAAGGAGTCTCATATTTCAAGGTATATGGAAGATTTTTGATAGGCTGGAAGAAAAACGAGGTCATTCTGGGAACTCACTTTTGCTGTCTCAGGCAAATTTCAGTACACCTTTACACTCTCAAAATGTCTTGGAGAAAAGATACTGACTCCAGAATTTGAAGCTGTTAGACTGTACACAGATTAACATGCTACCTGATCCAGCAGGTGCTGGAGTAAAGGACATGGGCAAATATCTTATGTTGCCCTGGTTGTTAGTGTCGTACATCTTGGTACTCGTTATCAGTTATATGGGAGGACCGTAACACGGCCCTTTATTTCTCACAGATCTGAAATGTACTGCTATGTGAAGAGCAACTCCTTGCCCCAGATAAGGTGCCTAGCACTGCTAAATGAGATGAGAATAACAGGATGGCACAATGCCTCTGTATAGGGCAATGAGATGTCTTTACGAGGACTCTCCTTTTTTTCTTAAATGAATGTAGCCTGAACATGTAAATTACATAAATGGCTATTTGCAAGAGGGTTTTATGTTAAGCCTGGCAAAAATCCATAAACAGGTACTGCTGTTTGTCCTGTGAATATCAGACAAGCATGTCCCATATTTCTACTGCAGGGTTTTTGTTGGGTGAGAACTCCAGTTAGCCCCAAAGCCAGACACAATGGTTAAGTACCTGTTAGTATAATTAAACCTTTGTGTTCCCAGAGAAGTAGTGATTGGAACATGTTGTCTCCAGCTACATACCGCAAATCCAATGACATGGACCAGAACTATGCCAGTGGATAATTATGCAATCAGTCATGCCATTTGTACTAATGCCTGTACCCTGGCTCTGATAATTTTCTAGTGTAAATGTAGCCTCAGAGATTGAACCAGCTTCAGTTAAGACCTTGTAGCCTGCAAAGTAAAAATACATAACTAAAGCAAAGCTAAACATCAATGAACTATTTTTCTGAGATTAACATGATTAACATGGCTGGGATCTGGTGAATGTTTGGAGACAAAGGCGGCTGAACAAAACTAATGTGAGGTGGCAGTGGTACCAACCAGTGGAGAAACACAGTTGTATGCTGGTGCTATTCTTATGAACATACTTGTTTTGAAGAGCAGGATACAAAACACCTTTCCTGAAGAAGCATTATTGTGACCATCTTGGCTTGAATTGAATTTGCTGGTGATCTCATGTCCTTCTAAGGTCAGGCAGGGCTATCAACCTCTTTTCTGTGAAACCATCACTAGTTCTGGTCCCAAGACCAGCTTAGGAGAACATTATAATATTACTCCTGATCAATGCTAAGGTATGATGAACTCACACAGCTTGTGCTGTCTGTTATGTGCACTGAGCTTGAAAGAGATACAGTATAGTACTTTGCAAGAGCATACAGGAAGGTTCATTTCTTTGTAAGGGAAAGAAGAGGAGTTGTTTCTTGTTGGAACTCTCTAAATTCCCTACCAAGCTACTGCTCTACACCCAGCAAAATACATACAAATTGAAGTTGGTCTTCAGTGCTTATTTGGGTGCTGTGGAACATAGAATGCAGCAGATGTACGTAAAAGGTGGAACCTCTGCGTGTAGCATGCTATACCACTGCTGACAACTCTGAAAGGTGTTGAGTTTTTCTGTGGAAGAGCAACAGCAGCTTTAAATAAAAATAAATGGTTGGAGAAGGACAAGTGAAGGAGGAGGTCAGTCACAAGATAGGAGAAAGGACAGAGGAGAAAAAGTCTCATTCAGTTTCTCTCTCCATGCCCATAGTGGATGAAGATGTGTTCTGACTTACAGTTTTCTCTCCCCCTGGGCGAAGACTAGTACAGCTGGAGCTGAGCCATCCACTTTGGGTGCACCTTCAAGTTAGGCTGTGTACACATGACCATGACCATTACTTAAGAGTAGAACAGTTTTTGTTTTGGAATTTTTTTTTAATTACATATAAAATGGGAGAGGATCTGGCAAGTAAAAGGTCAGAACCACTGGTAACAGTGAAAGTTGCACTAAGTTACAAAATAGACCTTTTAAGTGAACAAGTATTGACCCTCTGACAGGTTAACAAAGGGGGACTAAATTCAGATGAAAGCTGAGTTGGAAAGTAATTGCTCATCCGGAAATGTATCTGTCTCTGTCCAATTATTGTTGAAGCACTATGGACAGGCAGCAGAGAGGAACTGTTATAACATAGGCTCTAACTAGATATTAGACTATCAAATAACAGCCAAACCCTGAACAGATGTTTGTTTTTGTTTTTGTTTTTTAAGATATGTACTTACCATTAACTGTGATATTTGAACACCAAAGTGAAATTGAAATTCTAACATCTAATTCCTTTAAAATCTAGGAGACAGGTTCTCTTCTCTGGGCAGATGGGAGAAAAAAAAAATTGCAGGACTACCTAAACCTAGGTACAGAAGAAGAGTATCTGCAGAGTCCTTGAAGAGCTCACTGCAACGCATTCTTTTTTCCCCCACTTAATACACAGCTCAAAAGCAAAACCAGATGCTCTTTGACTGCATCTAAGCTAAATTTGTTAATTGTCAATCCTTTGAAATGCATGTGTTGCACTTCAGAAACTCACAGCTTTGGCTGGCATATAGTAGCATTCAAAGGAGAAACAGCTCATCTCACTGTAGTTCATCGAGGCAAAGCAGTGCTCTACTGATCAGTGGTGACATGTCATGTTTTGTGATATTTTATAGAAAAGATCCTTAAACTCAATAGGGTGTAAGGCTTCCTGATACATATTCCTCTAACAAAGTCTGTGGGCTAGAACAGGACTATGGAATGTCAGCAGCAAACGAGCTAAGGGAGAAAACTAATTTACTAAATATGATAGAGGAATGCGAGATAACAAGACATAATACAATATAATTGAAATTGAAGCTAATAGATCAAATACATGAGAGAGAGAGTGTCCAAAACTGAAGGCCTTACTCTAATGGTGTAGGTGACATGGCCAGGAAGCACACACTGCAGAGACGAGCAGAAAAAGAGCAGTCTCGTGACTCCCAGTCAGTTTTATCTTTTCCCTCTGAATGTAAAATGGAAATGGAATAACGAAGTCTCCTGAGAGCTGTAGTTTATTCTTTCTCTTCCAAGACCAGAGCTGCAGCATTAACTCTAACTCCCAGTGCACTGCTTGATGTTATGATGTGGAATACCAATAACAACAAAACCATTACATCTTTCAGCGGTGCTCTGGTGCTAGTCTTGATCATAGATTCATTTGCTTTAAACACAGTTGCTTACCAGAATTAGCAAATTTTCCTCAAATGCTCTTGACTTTTGTGTTGAACTTCAAAGGTATTCAGCTTTAATAGGGAAACTAACTTATTTTTAAGTACTGGGTCAAATTTGTCTCTGTCATACACTTGAGAAACATTACTATTTCTTCCTGGTTATACCAGGAAGTATAAAGAACCTCATTGGCTCTGGCTGCAATGACAGATTGTTTTTTCGAAGGGAAACCCCAGCTTTCTAACAGTCTCTCCTATTGATTTTAGCTCAGCTAGCTGCCTAGCAGGCATGTGAACACAATGAGTGTACTTTGCACCAGGACAGCCTGGGTGATACACTGTTCATGCTCTGTATTAAGTTGAAGAATGTACTTATAGCCTGTCAATTAATGTTAGAGGTGGGAAGCAACTGTTAAGACTTTCCTAGCACCTCATTGATGGTGTTTGACTATCTCAGTTCCCTGCTAAGCTCTAATAGCTATCCAGGATACAGAGAGAAATTAGTTTCATGAATGACTGATACAAGCAGAATTCAGCACTCATTTATTCTGTGCCAGACTTAAATGCAAGTTCAGTATCTCCTGAAAACTGTGTTTTTCAGTCTTCTGCCCTCCCCCTTTAAGCACTTCTGATTCCATCTCTCATCTCCGCCGCCATCACAATTCTAGGCAAGGAATACCCAACTCCCTATGACTGCTGGGTCTAGTTTAGGAATGAGAACTGACTTTAAGAACTGACTTAAGAACTGACTTTTATTATTGGGGTTAGGGTTAGGGTTAGGGTTAGGGTTAGGGTTAGGGTTAGGGTTAGGGTTAGGGTTAGGGTTAGGGTTAGGGTTAGGGCTAGGGTAGGGATAGGGTTAGGGTTAGGGTTAGGCTAAGGTTAGGGGTAAGGGTTACGGTTAGGCTTAGGGTTAGGGTTAGGGTTAGGGTTAGGGTTAGGGTTAGGGTTAGGGTTAGGGTTAGGGTTAGGGTTAGGGTTGGCTGACTGCAATCATAAACTCGCTGTGCCAACTTGGAGAAGCTGAGATCTGCATGTAAAACAATTTATTCTCCCCCTTGACTTAGAATGAAACCTTGCTGTACATCTTCCAACTCTTCAAACTGAAGGAATTTAGCATTTCTCAAGAATGCTCAGCATTTTAGGGGAAAGGATGGGCTATAAATGAGTGAAATGGGTTGTTATGCGTACATTTAAAGTGTAATATAAACATTTTTTGTCTCATTAACATGTTGTAATAATGAAACCATGTCATTTCAGAGAAAAAAGAAGATATGATTCAGCTGACTTTATATGCTTTTATAGTAAATTAAAGAAATAATAAGGCTGGAGTTCACATTTTTATGTTACATAATAGTTAGATCAGTTTAGTATAGTAAATATTGTTTGGCTTCTCTTGTCTAGTAATTTAGTACTCTATTTGTCAGCAACTTGGTAAGCATTTCCAACATACACTCCAGGTTAAATCTTTA
Organism: Numida meleagris; assembly: GCF_002078875.1. Taxonomy (NCBI): domain Eukaryota; kingdom Metazoa; phylum Chordata; class Aves; order Galliformes; family Numididae; genus Numida; species Numida meleagris. The sequence continues at coordinate 53,722,410 of NC_034410.1, read as the reverse complement.
AAACTGATAATATGATGCTTGACTACCATAGTTACTGCCAGATAAAAAACAAGTAAATACTTTTTTAAAAGTACATAGCAGGCAAATATTTAGGCAAGAGACTTAAGATATTATGGCCGTACTGCTTGTGAGGAATAATAGCATTTAATGATCATTCTTGTCACTGATGTTGTGATTTTATATTAATAATTCTTTCACTATGCGAATGCCAGAAGGGTAAATTCACAAAAAGAAAAAATACATATAACATAGTAAGATAACAATGCCTAGAACCTATTGTAAAGAGACCATCACAGATATTTTTCATTCAGCCATGTTTGCCACAGCAGGAAATGACTTCCTCTTACACTAAATTAAATAAATAAAGGTCAGATGTCTTGTTTGTCTGCATTTATGTGCACGTTTCTGCTAGTTAAAAACAGGGTGTTTTTTATTAACATTGCTCCCGATTTCCTGATAACAATAGCACCAAAATAAGGACCAGATTTTGTCTAGGTTCAGTCCTCCCTAAAACACTATGCTTAGAATCTGTGATGAAAAAAATGGAAGTAAGATGTCAGGCAGCTAAATTCATGTGTAAGCACCAGGATGAAGTCTGGAAAAGCTTTTGGGTGTTAGGTATTTAGGTATTAGTATTGAGTCTCCATTCAGACTCCAAGGAGGCAAGCCCCTTTGTTCTTCAAGCTTTTTGACAAGTCCATCCCTGTAAAATTTAACAACATCCCCTTATTTGCTCAGTACACATGGGACAGTATGTGTATATACGTATATCAAACAGAGAAAGCAGGAATCCAGCATAGCTAAACAAGGACCTGCAAGTCAAACTGATGAATAAGAAGGAAATGTACAAGCAGTGGAAGAAGCAAGTGTGAAGAAAATGGGGATGCTGTCTGTATGTGCAGAGGTGGGATCAAGAAAGCCAGGGCACACATGGAACTGAAGTTGATGAGGGTTGCAAAGAATAACAAGAAGGGATTCTACAGGTATATTGGTCAGAAGACACAGGCCAAAGAGAGTGTACCCTCTCTGATAAATCAGAAGCAAGAACTGGCTACAAAAGGCATGAAGAGAGTCAGGTATTCAAGAAGTTCTTTGCTTCAGTCTTCACTGACAGTCAGGCTTTCCAAATCTGTCAAGTCCTGGAACCTTTAGGTGTGAGTAGGAGGAATAAAATAAGAGAAGAGCAAGTTCAAGACCTCTTGATGAGACTGAATGTGTACAACACGTCTATGGGGCCTGATGATGTGCAGCCCAGCGTCCTGAAGGAACTGGCTCATTTGGTTGCCAAGCCACTCTCCACCATATTCAAAAAGTCATGGCTGTCAGGTAAAGTCCTTGGTGATTTGAAAAAGGGAAACATCGCTCCCGTTTTTAAGGAGAAACGAACCCAGGAAACTACAGTCTGGTGAGCCTCACCTCTACGCCTGGGAAGATCATGAAATAGATCTTCCTTGGAAGCTATGTTAAGGCACGCGCAAGATGAGGAAGTGATCTAAGACAGCCAGTACGGCTTCACCAAGGGCAGATTATGCCTGATCAATCTGGTGGCCATCTGTGATGGAGCAACGGCATCAAGTGGACAAAGGAAGAGCAACTGATGTCATGTCATGCTTCTGCAAGACCACATCCTTATCTCTAACTTGGAGAGATAAGGATTTGAAGAGGGGACTGTTCAGCGAATAAGGAATTGGTTGGATGATGACAGTCAGAGGATTGAGTTTAGCAGCTCTATGTCCAGGTGGAGGCCTGTGATGAGTGGTGTCCTCAGGGGTCCAAGCTGAGACTGGTACTCTTCAACATCTTTATCAAAGACATATGCAGTGGGATGAAGTGCACCCTCAGCAAGTTTGAAGATGACACCAAACTGAAAGGGATGCCATCCAAAGGGACCTTAACAAGCTCAAGAAATGGGCCCACATGAACCTAGTGAGGTTCAATAAGGCTAAGTGCAAGGTGTTGTACTTCGGTTGGGACAATCTTAGGTATGTGTACAAACTGGGAGAAGAACTCATTGAGAGCAGCCTTGCGGAGAAGGACTAGTGGTCCTTGTGGCCAAAAAACTTGACATGAGCCAGCAGTGTGTTCTTGCAGTCTGGGCAGCATCAGACTGCTTCAGACAGCATCAGACATCTTCCCTTGTGAGGTCCCACATGCAGTATTGCCTCCAGGCCTGGCTTCTCCAGCTCAAGAAAGATGAGGAGCAGTTGAAGTGGGTCCAGAGCAGGGCCACCAAGATGATAAGAGGGCTGGAGCACCTCTCCTATGAAGAAAGGTAGAGGGAGCCTTGCTTATTCAGCTTGGAGAAGAGAAGGCTTTGGGAAAAGCCTCATGGAAGCTTTCCAGTGCTTAAAAGTAGCTTATAATCAGCAGGGAGAACAACTTTATACATGGTTAGATAGTGATAGAGCAAAGGGGAATTATTTCAAACTAAAATAAGGGAGATTTAGATTAGATATTAAGAGGGTTTTTTTTGTTGTTGTTTGTTTGTTTTTAATGAGAGGGTGGTAAGGCACTGGAACAGGTTGCCCAGAGAAGCTGTGGATTCCCATCCCTGGAAGTGTTAAAGGCCAAGTTGACCAGGTCCCTGGGCAACCTGATCTAGTGGTTGACAATCCTGCCCATGGCGAAGTCCCTTCCAGTTCAAGCCATTCTGTGATATATTTGAATAGTGCCTTAGATATTCAAAATATATGCAAGTGAAAAGAAGACTTAACTGTGAAGAAACAGCAGTCATGAAGGCAGGCTGCTGAATCTTCCTTGTACCCCATACTTCACTAGTGCCCTTCACTGATCTTCAACTCAGGCTGTGGGTGAAATGTTGGCACACCTTGAACCATACGAATGTTGAGTGGAAAGAAAAGCTTTAAGTGTGCTTCAGGAACACTGAATGTTCCACCCAACTGGAATATGGTTTGTGTTGAGGTATGTTTTCTTTGGCTATTTTTTCCTGAAATGTGCAATTACAAAAAAATAAAATATTTACATCAATGCAAGTAAAACTTCTGTGTCAGCTTTCTCTGTCATAATATAGAATATTATGTGCAACAGGTGAGTTATTTTCCCTGGGGATCAAATACAAAACTGTTTTCAATACAGAGAACAATAAACTGATTATTACAGCTGTACGCATTCTGATCAAGAAGTTTTCCCATCTTCAGTGGTGATGCTTGTCCCATAGCTTCCAAATCAGCTGTGTGCCAGGCTTCACAGTAATTGCTGACCAGTCGGATCCCATTTGTGGTTGAACCATGCCATATTATTTTTTGAGGCCTGAAAAGTGATGTTAAGAAGTTATTTGCTGAAAAGAATCATTTTTAATATATAGAATCATAGAATCATAGAATTAGCAAGGTTGGAAAAGGTGTACAAGATCATCCAGTCCAAACACCCACCTACCACCAATAACCCCACTAAACCATGTCTCTCAACACAATGTCTAAACATTTCTTGAACACCTCCAGGGTTGGTGACTCCACCACCTCCCTGGGCAGTCCATTCCAGTCCCTGAGCACACTTTCAGAAAAGTAGTATTTCCTAATGTCCAGCCTGAATCTCCCCTGGCGCATACATATTATATATATATATATTTTTTAATTCAACTGCATGCCTACGTATAGTGACCTTGTTCTGTTCATACTATGCAACCATTATTTTTTGTTCTCCTTCTGCTTGAAGTGAAGAGTGGGTGTGGAAAGATGAAGACAGAATGCAAAGGAGGAAAAGGAGAACACAATCTGATATCTCAGTTATAGCCTATCTGAAATGGAGAAGAAAAATTGCAGAAGAAAAGGGAGAATTTTTTATCACATTTTGAGTAACCCAATATATTGCCACTTGTACTATCTGGTAAAAATAAATGTCATGTAAAATTTAAAAGATAGTAACACAAACTCACCAGAATGGATCTGTCATGACATTCCTCCCGTCGAAGGAGTATATTGGAACATGAATGTTGAATTGTCCACCATTTCCATTAAATATAGATTCCCAGTTGTTGAAAAGTGTTTCTCCCTGTTAAAGTTTCAATGCCATTTTTACAAATAAATAAATCTGAAAACTTCATCATACCTTATTTTTATAAGACTTCTCTGTAAATGTAAAATCTTATCTTCTTTTAAAAACACTTAGGATTCTAGCTTTTACATCTCAGATTCTGCATGATGCTCCTGAATGAACTCATCTATCTTCTCTGTGCAAAGAGCAATTTGATCCACATCTTTGCCTTACAGTTTCATCTCTGCTCTATTGTCACTCCACATATTCAGCTTGATCATAGAATCATTGAATCATAGAATGGCTTGGGTTAGAAGGGGCCTTAAAGGTCATCTAGTTCCAATCCCTTGCTGTGGGCAGGGAGTCCTCCCCCTAGATCAGGTTGTCCAAAGCCCCATCCAGCCTGGCCATGAACACCTCCAGGGATGAGGCAACTTCTTTGGGCAACAAGTTCCAGTTCCTCACCACTCTCATAGTGAAGAATTTCTTCTTTCTAGTCAAATCTACTTTTAGTTTAAAATCGTTACACCTTGTCCTGTTACTACACTCGCTGGTAAACGGTCCCTCCCCATCCTTCTTGTATGCATCCTTTAAGTGTTGGAAGGCTGCAATAGGGTATCCCTAGATCCTTTTCTAAGCTAAACAACGCAAACTTTCTCAACCTGTATTTATGGGAGAGGTATTCCAGCCTTCTGGTCATGTTCGTGGCCCTCCTCTGGGCCTACTGTAATACGTCTGTGTAATAGAGTGGGAGAGTCACTTCCCTTGCCTCACTGGCTAAATCTCTTTTGATTAAGCCCAGGATACAGTTGGCTTTTGGCTGCCAGGGCACATTGCTATTATCTAGTCTTTCATTCATCAATACCCACAAGTTCTTCTCCACAGGGGTACTCTCACTCCATTAATCACTCAGTCTGTACTGATACTGGGGATAGCCCCAATGCAGGTGCAAGAACTTGGACCTGTTGAACTTCATGAGATTTATGCGGGCCCATATCTGGAGCCTATTGAAGTCCCTTTGGATGTCATCCCTTAACCTCTATTTCCACAGCCCTTCTTCTCTTAACTGTCTAAGGAATTGTTAGAACAGAACAGGACCACAGAATAACAGTGCTCTTCAATGTCTTTATCAATGACATAGACAATGGAATCGAGTGCACCCTCAGCAAGTTTGCAGATGACACCAAGCTGAGCGGTGCAGTTGATACATTGGAAGGAAGGGAAGCCATCCAGAGGGACCTGGAGAGGCTGAAGAAGTGGGCCCACGAGAACCTAATTAGGTTCAACAAGGCCAAATGCAGGGTGCTGCACTTGGGCCAGGGCAATCCCAGGTATTTATACAACCTGGGGGAAGAAGTACTTGAAAGCAGCCCTGCGGAGAGGGACTTGGGGGTCCTGGCAGTGCGCTGGCAGCCCAGAGGGCCATCTATGTTCTGGGCTGCATTAAAAGAGGAGTGGTCAGCAGGGAGAGGGAGGTGGTGGTCCCCCTCGGCTCTTGTGAGGCCCCATCTGGAGTACTGCATCCAGGCCTGGGGCCCCCAGCACAAGAAGGACGTGGAGCTCTTGGAAAGAGTTCAGAGGAGGGCCACCAAGATGACCAGAGGGCTGGAGCACCTCTCCTATGAGGAAAGGTTGAGGGAACTGGGCTTGTTTAGTTTGGAGAAGAGAAGGCTCTGGGGAGACCTCATTGTGGCCTTCCAGTACTTGAAGGGAGCGTATAAACAGGAGGGGGATTGATTGTGAGGGTAGATAGCGATAGGACAAGGGGGAATGGTTTTAAGCTGAGATGGGGGAGATTTAGGTTAGATATTAGAAGGAAGTTTTTCCCTCAGAGGGTGGTGATGCACTGGAACTGGTTGCCCAGGGAGGTTGTGGATGCCCCATCCCTGGAGGTATTCAAGGCCAGACTGGACGTGGCTCTGGGCAGCCTGGTCTAGTGGTTGGCGACCCTGCACTTAGCAGGGGGGTTGAGACTCGATGATCTTTGAGGCCCTTTTCAACCCAGGCCATTCTATGATTCTATGGTTCTATGATTCTATGATTCTATGATTCTATGAATAGAATAGAATAGAATAGAATAGAATAGAATAGAATAGAATAGAATAGAATAGAATAGAATTGAATTGAATTGAATTGAATTGAATTGAATTGAATTGAATTGAATTAGAAGAGGACAGAATAGTTCAGGTGGAAGGGACCTACAAAAATCATAAAGTCCAACTGCCTGGCCACTTCAGAGCTTACCTAAAGTTAAAGCATATTATTAAGGGTATTATTCAAATGCCTCTTGAAAACGTACAAGCCTGGGGCATTAACCACTTTTCTAGGAAGCCAGTGTCTGATCATCTTCATGGTACAGAAATGTTTCCCCGTCCCAGAATGACCCTTCCCTGGTGCAGCTTTGTGCCATTCCCATCCTGCCACTGGTGACCTGAAGCAGAATCTGGCACCTTCCTCTGCTTGTGTTGCTGCAGAGTGCAATGAGGTTGCCTCTCATCCTCCTCCAGACTGGACAGCCCAAGTGTCCTCAGCCTCTCCTCATAGGTCTTTTACACCAATGCACGCAGCATGGGACATAAGCAGAAGGAGCTGGAAACCATGATGTGCTTGGAAAATTATGGACTAGTTGCTATCACAGAAACATGGTGGGATGACTCCCATAACTGGAATACCACTGTAGAGGGGTATCACCTTTTTAGAGGGGATAGGCTAGGTAGGAAGGGTGGGGGAGTTGCCATCTGTGTTAAAGGGTGGATGGATTGTGAGGAGCTCCCTCTGAGAAACAGTGAGGAGCAGATTGAGAGCCTGTGGGTTAGAGTTAGGGATAGGACTAATAAAGGGCACTTAGTGGTAGGGGCATACTACAGGCCACCTGATCAACGGGATCCTACTGATGATGCCTTCTTCTTTCAGCAGCAGGAGGTATTGTGCTCACTGGCAATTGTCCTGATGAGGGATTGAAACCATCCGGATATCTGCTGGGAAAACCACATGGCAAGCTGCAAGAGATCCAGGAGATTACTGGAGTCCATGGATGATAACTTTCTGGTTCAAGTATTGGATAGACCAACTAGAGGTTAAGTGCTGCTGGATCTGGTGCTCACCAGTGCAGAGAATATCATTAAAGGCATTAAGATTGGAGGCAGCCTAGGCTGCAGTGACCATGCCCTGGTTAAGTTTGTGATCTTGAGGAACGTGGGCCTGGCAAAGAGTGGGGTCAGGACCCTGAAATTTGGGAGAGCAAACTTTAGGCTGCTTAGGGAATTGTTGGATGATATCTCCCAGGAAGCTGTACGTGGAGACAAAGGAGTGGAAGAAAGCTGGTTTCTCTTTAAGGATGCCTTTCTGAGAGCAAAAGAGCTCTCTGTCCCTCAGAGTAAGAAAGTGGGCAGAAGAGGCAGAAAACTATCATGGCTTGGCAAGGACCTGCTGGTCAGACCTAGGGAAAAGAAGAGATTGTACTGGCTGTGGAAACAAGGGCCTGTCACCTGGGGAGAATACAAGGATGCTGTATGGACTTGCAGAGAGGGGATTAGGAAAGCCAAGGCACAGATGGAACTGAACTTGGCGAGGGATGTTAAAAACAACAAGAAGGGATTCTATAGGTACATTGGCCAGAAGAGACAGGCCAAAGAGAGTATACCTCCTTTGGTAAATGAGAAAGGATTACTGGCTACGACAGATATGGAGAAAGCTGAGGTACGAAATGAGTTTTTTGCCCTGGTATTCACTGTCAGCCAGGATTCTCGTATTTCTCTGTCATGGTTTTATGATTTTCGGTTATTGGTACTCCACATCATAACATCATGTAGCGAATGTACCTGGTCCTCAGAAGAGAAGGACTACTACATTCCCCACGGTACTTTGCTCCTCTGTTACCATTTTCCAGCTGGAGGGAAAAGATAAAAGCTCACAGTATAAAAACTTGCGGATCACGAGACCTCACCCTTTTTCTGCCGTCTCTCGTCTTGGCAGCACCTCGCTCTCCAGCCATCTTATTGTTGGTAGTAGAGTAAGGCCTACCTTGATTTTGGGACATTCTCTCTCTCTCTGTATTGGATTTATCAGCTTAAATTGTAATTATATTGTACTATAGTGTGTTGTTTTGCATTCCAATATCTTATTTAGTAAATAGTTTGTTTCTCCTCAGATTGTTGCCGCTGTTCTTTGCTCTCAGGGCCATCTCCCTACCCTTTTCCCCTTTCCCCTTTTCCCGGGACGTGGGCCCGTGGGTCCCCCGTCCCCTTCGTCACGGAATCGGGCCTAACGCCCGTAAACCGTTGACATTCTCACATCCCTGAAGCTTGCATCCCTGGGCCTCTAGGTGGGAACTGGAGGAGTAAATCCCCCTCCCCCACTGCCCGCTGTGAGGGCAGAGTAAGTCTGAGATCGCCTCATGAGACTGAATATATACAAGTCTATGGGGCTTGGTGACATGCATCCCAGTGTCCTAAAGGAGCTGGCTGATGTGATTGCTGAGCTGCTCTCCATTGTATTTGAAAAGTCATGGCTGTCAGACGAAGTCTCCGGGGACTGGAAAAAAGGAAACATCACTCCCATTTACAAGAAAGGGAGGAAGGAGGACCCAGGGAACTACAGGCCGGTGAGCCTCACCTCTGTGTCTGGGAAGATCATGAAACAGATCCTCCAGGAAGACATGTTAAGACACATGAGGGATGAACAGGAGAACCAAGACAGCCAACATGGCGTTACCAAGGGAAGGTTGTGCCTGACCAAACCGGTGACCTTTTATGATGGAGTGATGACATCGGTGGACAAAGGGAAGGCAACTGATGTCATCTACCTGGTCTTGTGCAAGGCCTTTGATATGGTCTCCCACCACGTTCTTATCCCTAAATTGGAGAGATATGAGTTTGAGAGGTATACTATTCAGTGGATAAGGAATTGGTTGGAAGGCCATCAACAGAGAGTTGTGGTGAATGGCACTAAGTCCAGGTGGAGGCCAGTGATGAGTGGTGTCCCCCAGGGGTCTGTCTTGGGACTGGTGTTCTTCAACATCTTCATCAATGACATTGATGATGGGCTTGAGTGCACCCTCAGCAAGTTTGCCAATGACACCAAGCTGAGTGATGTGGTTGACAAGTTAGAAGGAACGGATGCCATCCAGAGAGATCTCGACAAACTTGAAAGGTGGGCCCATGTGAACCTCATGAGGTTCAGCATAGCAAAGTGAAAGGTTTTGCACTTGGGTCAGGGTAATCCTAGATATGTACATGGACTGGAAGAAGAACTCCTTGAGAGTAGTCCTGTGGAGAAGGACCTGGGTGTCCTGGTGGGTGAAAAACTGCACATGAGCCAGCAGTGTGCTCTTGCAGTTCAGAAGGCCAATGGTATCCTGGGCCCTATCAGAAGAGGGGTGGCCAGTAGGGACAGGGAGGTGATTGTCCCTCTCTACTCTGCTCTCATGAGGCCCCACCTGGAGTACTGCGCCCAGGTCTGGGGCCTCCGATACAGGAAGGATGTGGTGCAGTTGGAGAGGGTCCAGAGGAGGGCCACAAAGATGATCAGAGAGCTGGAGCACCTCCCCTGTAAAGACAGGCTGAGGGAGCTGGGCTTGTTCAGCCTGGAGAAGAGAAGGCTGCAAGGAGATCTCATTGCAGCCTTCCAATATTTAAAAAGAGATTATAAAAAGGAGGGGAATCAACTTTTTACAAGGATAGACAGTGCTGTCCCTCCTGGATGGCCAATCCCAGCACTCCAGCCATGGGACTCATTCCGGCAAGTCTCATTAATACCAATGATATCATAACTCTAGTAAAGGAACAAAGCTTCCAGTTCATCCCATTTATTTCTCATACTGCATGCACTGGTATACAAGGATTTCAAATGTGCTCCTGCAGTGCCCCCACTAACCTTGCCACCATCACACAGTGATGTACCACCCCTTGTCTTGACCTCAGCGTTCCTAATGGTTTCCCCTTCCCTCACTGATCCTAGCTTAAAGCTCTCTCAGTCAGTCTTGCTATGTTTGGGGCCAACAGATGTTTCCCCCTTTAAGAGGTTTACCCATCAAGCTCCAGGAAAAGACTCCAAGTGTGTTTCATTACAATAAAATCCAAAATGCTGGTGGAGGCACCATGCTTGGAGCCAGGCATTGATGACTTGTGCTTGCCTGTCTCTTTCCCTGTCTCTCCCCATTAATAGGAGAACTGAGGAATACAATTCTCTCTCTTCCTGAATCCTTTAGCCATCTTCCCAGGGCCTTGAAACCTCTTTTGATAGATCTCTGGCTTCTTGATTTGACATTGCTAGTACCCACATGAAAGATCAGGAGTGGGTAATAATCTGAAGGCTGCTCATAATCCCTCTGTTTGTCATCCCAGATCTGAGCCCCAGGGAGGCAGCAAACTTTCCTGTGAAGAGAATTTGGTCCCTTGAGGAGGTAGTCACCCATACTACAACTCACTACTGTTTCTTCGTGGTGCTGGTCTTGCTGCTGCACTTGCTACAAGGGTTTGTTTGACCTGACCTTGGAGGGCAAACTTGCACAAATACCTCTCCTTCCATCTTTTCTCATCCCCCGAGGAATTGATTATAAGTAGTGTTGCTATAGAAAAAATATAGGGATAGTTTGCAATGGATATACAAATCCTGCACAATCTGCCACAATTTTGTGACAGATGTTGCAAATGTGAAAGTCAAAAGCTTTGCATCAGGCTACCTCTTGAACTGTTTTTAAGTTTTCTTCCAGTAGAAGTTGAAACAACATTATCTTTTTTTTTTTTTTAATTTTTTTTCTCCGAAGCTTGGCTTGCATGTGTTTCGGAGTAGCATCTATTCAGCATGTTCCAATCACCATGTGTTATTTCTTTTGGTTTATTTGGCTGTTCTTCTCTGGGAGCCACCCAATACCACAAAGACATGGTTTGTTTTCCTCAGTTTTAGAATGTGTATGTTTATGCTGCACAGTTCTCTTCAGACTTTCTCCCCAGTTTCACGGGGGTAAATCCAACATCGCTCCTAAGCATAGAATTTGCTTTTATCTTAAGAAATGAGAAGAATAGACATTTTAGTCTACTGTGCTCTGTAGTCATACTAGAAATTATAACATAATAACTACCTTTGAGACCAAAAAATGCACATTTCTGCATTGATATCAAAAATTTCCAGAACAGTGAACACCATAGTGTTGCTTTGTCAGCAGTCTACCTGAAGTAAGCCATTCTCACAGATTTATTTCTACCACAAGCTTTAGGACATTCAAAAAAGTAACCCTTGGAAATACAGTGCAAATGTGAGCCTGTAACTTTATCACTACCTTTTTCCTCTTGGAGTCTGACTCCAAAAGATGAAGCAAAACTTTGTAAAATGCAGCTTGTGCTGAAGCTTTATGCTTTTGCCATTTTTCCAAGATTTTGGGGCACCTAGAACTTATCACAATCTAACAAGTACTAAGCACTCATTCTTACCTTGAGATTTACTATTGGTAAATTGTATCGGTCTGTTTTTCTGACAACCGTGACCAGATCTTGCAAATGTGATGAGAGAAAGGCCCTATAGGTAGTCATCAAACCTGCTTGCTGGGCTTGTTGAAAACAGTGAAAATCTGCTCTCATGTCACCAGAAAATGGTAAGTTTAAAGCCACCAGATGCAGCTGGAGAAAAGAGAAGAAAACCACAATTTTAAAAGAAGGTTATAACATGAAAAAGGCATATATTTGAAACAAACTAGGCCCCACCTCTTGCTAGCACAAGTACCTTCCATACACATACAGAAGTTATTTGCCATCTTAACATTACATTTCTTAAATCTATGCAGCCCGTAATAGACTTATTTATTTTTGAACAGCCATGAACCATGAAGATTATATACATAGTCCTAAAAAATAAAACTTGTAAAAGTAGCTAATATTTTTAAACAACAGTCTTGGAGTTACCACACAAATAAAATCCCAAATCACACAGGCCTGGAAATAAATAGTAAGAGGTGACCATATACCATTTAAAAACTCACTGCTACCACACACAAGTGGTAACATACTTGATTCAAACAGTACAAATGCAAGAACTAGTCAATATTTTTGTTTTCACATGTAACTCTGTTATTTTACTTTCCTTGACAAATACTTAAAGTATTTTAAATGAAAGCTTATATTCTAAAGTATCTATTTAAAAACAAGCAGCATCATGAAGATAGAAAATATTCTAACTAATATTTTAATGGTTTAATTGTAACACTATTGTTAGCTTAAAAATTAATTTCTTGATACAATCACTAAGTGAAGAAGTATTCCTAACTCAAAGTCTGTTTTTTTTCAGATATGAAAGAAGCTAAGGAAACTGAAGTAGTCCAGGAAACCATTTAGAATTCTCTGAGATGTCTAAACCAATTTTAAAAAAAGGCATTTTTAACTTTCTAAAGCAAAATCTGTGAATTTGAAGATGAAATATTACACATCTCCCTGTACACAAAACACAGTTTCAAAACACAGTACACAGTTGCAATACAGAACTCATACTTACTGCTGGTTTTCCATCGTTCGTGTTTGATATAGGATTCAGTACCGGCTGAGATTGAAATCCCTGTTATTTTAACACATGCGGACATATATGTTAAACATGCTACTCAGATCAGAATTTCAGGCATTCAGTGATATTCTAAATGAAGCAAACATTGAACGCTGGAGAATCTTCAACTGTCCTGCCTCAGAAAAATAATCCTGAATCATGTATCCATGTATACTCTACAGATCATAAATTTAGTCTGTCAAATAAATATGTGTTTGAATGATGTCCCAGTGCCCTGATTTCAGCTTGGACAGAGTTGTTTTTCTCCACTGTGTCTGGTATGATGCTATGTTTTGGCTTCAGGAGAAAAACTGTGTTCATGAAACACCAATGTTTTTGTTGTTGCTGAAGGGTGCTGTACAGAGCCAAGGACGTTTCAGTTTCTCGCCTTCTTGTACTGTCCTGCCAGCAAGGGGGCTGGGGAAGGGACAGAACCAGGACACCTAACCTAAACTGGCCAAAGGGATATTCCATATCATATGACATCATGTGAGGAAACCATTAAACTGAGGGGAGTTGGCTGGGGGGCTCATGCTGCACAAACACTGGCTGTTCATCAGTCAGCACATGGTGAGCAATTCTATTGTGAAATAATTGTTTTGTATATAGATATAGTTATTATTATTATTACTGTTATTTCTCTCTCTTTTCTGTCTTAGTAAATAGTTTTTATCTCAACTCATGAGTTCCACTTTTTTTTAATTGTCTCTCCCATCCCACTTGGACAAGGTGAAGTGAGTGAAAGGCTGTGTGGCGTTAGCTGCTTGCGGGGTTAAACCACAACACCCAGCCAGAATTGCTTTTCTAAATCTGAGTGTAACCATTTTACAGCACTCTCCCAGAGCTGGTGTCAGTGCCAGAGTCCACCTGGAGTCCTATGTGGAAGTAGCCTGCTCTAGGCACAGAAGACCAGTTCAGGTAAATTAAAATTGAAAGGATAAGAAAAATGTGTAAAGAGAAAGTGTAATGAGTGGTAACATTTCTTCAGGCCTCAGTAATTCCCTCTCCTGAATGAGCGGAATTCAGAGACTGGAAGATCAATATGCTTCATAGCTATTTCAGGAACAGCAACATTTTCTTCTCTAGTCACAGAAAGTATAAGTCAGTGAATGTAGCAGTTTGGAAAATCATGGTGTCAGCTAGAGATTGCAGACTATTTCTTACAACATGAGGTCCAGACGTCTTCCTAGTGTGCTAAGTGCACTTCTTTCTGATCTACTCCAATTATATTTTTCCCCTGGCCATCTTCCTTCTCCTGCTCCTTCCTATCGTTCTCTTGCCCTTTAATTTTTGCAGCAGTCAGATCAATTAACCTGTCCTCAACAAGACTATGTTTCAACAAGCTATATAAAGATGATGATGATGATGTATCCTGAATAAAAGACTAAAAACTTTTAGAGAAAGCCTGCTTTTTAGAGGTACTCCTCTGAACTTCCTTGGCAGGAACAAGGGCTTGATACAACTGACTTCAGTGTTATGAAACAGAACACTGATTCTTTTTTTTTTCGTAGACAGTCTGTTTTGTCCTACTTTTTATAGAGGATGCTTTGCCTCTGTCATGTTTGGATTCTCAGAATATAGTGTAAAAAACTAATGGCTGGCCAGCATAAACTAGTTTGCAAGCTTGCTTAGTGTTATTTTGAACTGACAACTCTCAGAAGAAAATCACGTTATGCAGAGGCCTGCAACTTCTGCCAAGTATATCAACTCTTTTTACACATTCAGACTCAGTTTTTCACAGTCTAGTATTTTATACTTACATAACTTGATACAGCTGGAGGAGGAAGGCTGTCATCAGGGACAGGAATTAGCTCACTGAGCTGAAAGAACACAAAAGGAAAAACAAAACCTCATCACTAGTAGCTGCTGAGCTAAAAAAAAAAAAAAGAATCTTTGCATACATACTTCTCCATCCCTGTAAAAGCATCCACAACTCTATTTTGAGTAAGGGAACTGGAAAGGATAGGACATAGTGCAATAGTACCTGCAATTTTCTCCATCCATTTCGAACACGGATAAAAACCTCACTGGTTTCACTGAGATAGATTAGTGTACCTTCTGTTACCAAATGAACCTTTTCCAACATGCCTTCAATGTTTTGAAATGTTGTAACCTGTCAAACAGCAAAACAAAACATGCTTCATCAAACACACAAAACATTTTGCAAGCTAAATATAAGTTTCATTTGAACTCATTAATGTCATGGCTTCTTGCTCAAGAAATGCTCATAAAGTCAGTTTTACATCATTTCATACAAAAAACTTCAATAACAAAGACATACTTTGGTATATTGACATCATTATTCTGTTGATTTTAATGGAACTATACCAGTAGTTAATTTTGCATAGAGTGAGATGGTTATGTCTTTAAAGTTTAGCATACAAGACTGAAATGGGAGAGTTAGGAAGAGACCTCACAAAGGAGACTTGGTGATACTGGATATATCTTATAAATAACATAAACAATTCTAGATAAGATGCAGAGCTCTTGGAACGAGTTCAGTGGAGGGCCACCAAGATGATGAGGATGATCAGAGGGCTGGAGCACCTCTCCTATGAAGAAAGGTTGAGGGAACTGGGCTTGTTTAGCTTGGAGAGGTGAAGGCTCCAGGGAGACCTCATTGTGGCCTTCCAGTACTTGAAGGGAGCGTATAAACAGGAGGGGGAACGATTGTTCACAAGGGTGGAGAGCGATAGGACAAGGGGGAATGGTTTTAAACTGAGACAGGGGAGATTTCAGTTAGATATTAGGAGGAAGTTTTTCCCTCAGAGGGTGGTGATGTACTGGGACAGGTTGCCCAAGGAGGTTGTGGATGCCCCATTCCTGGAGGTATTCAAGGCCAGGCTGGATGTGGCTCTGGGCAGCCTGGTCTAGTGGCTGGTGACCCTGCACTCAGCAGGGAGGTTGAAACTAGATGATCTTTGAGGTCTTTTTCAACCCAGGCCATTCTATGAGATACATTTTTCATTACTATTTTTGTGATCATGTTAACGTAATGTATTCAGATATTTGTTCTTTTGATTTTCATGGGGTGAAATTTCAAATCAGGCATCTAAGTGAAAATTAACACCAAACATGTAGTGAATTCAGATGAGGTAATAATATGTTTTAGATGAGATGAAACCTTGTGGAAGTATTAGTCCAGACAGTATTTTAGAAAGTAACTCTTTAAAATTATGAGAGAAAAGCAAAATACTTGATTTTCAAAAATGGCAATTGTTGAGGAAAGACTGAATAAATCTTTTGGGATTATTAGGGTTTGGTGAGCTGCAGATCATGCTTGTGCAGTGTCTAATTAAATGTAAAAGTTATTTTTATCAGAAGATCTTTTCAGAAGGCTCTGAATTTAGATTAGGTTATCAACTAAGAAACAAATACATGGAAGACTGCAGATATACTCATTGCTGGTATAAGCGACATTGATGGGAAGGTTAATTGAGGGTGTTTTCTTCAAACTCTTTCGTTATGTTTGCAGAGTTTTATAGCGTATGTAGCAAATATTTTTCAATTTCTCTTTTGATGACCAGGAAGCTGAGACTGATGGGCCTGGCACAAGTCAGGATCCTGTTTTTCAGGAAAACAAACTTCTGGGTTTAACAATTATTAAATTGGAGATTTATTAAATTGGAGAAAAGACAGCTGGGAAGCTGTCTTTTGGGACAAAGGAACAGAGCAGAGCTAGCACCTCTATAAGGATGCATTTCTGAGAGCACAAGAACTCTCCACTCCACAGTGTAAGAAATCCAGTAGGGGAGGCAGGAATCCAGCATGGTTCAACAAGGATCTACTGGTTAAACTGAAGGATAAGAAGGACATGTACAGGCAGTGGAAGCAGTGACATATGGCCTAGGAAGAATACAGGGATGTTATCCAGATGTACAGAAATGGAATCAGGAAAGTGGGATTGAGTGCAGCCTCAGCAAGTTTGCAGACAACACTGAGTGACATGAAGCTGAGTGGTGCAGCTGATGCTCTAGAAGGAAGGGATGCTATCCAGAGGGACCTGGACAGGCTTGAGCAGTGGGTCCATGCCAAACTTGTGAAGTTCAACAGGGACAAGTGCAAGGTCCTGCATCTAGGTCATGGCAATCACAGATACAGGTTGGGCGGAGAATGGCTTGAGAGCAGCCCTGAGGAGAAGGATTTGGGATTCAAAATGAGCTGGCAATGTGCACTTGCAGCCCAGAAGGCCAACTGGGTTGCATCAAGGGAAGTGTGACCAGCAGCTCAAGGAAGGTGATTCTGTCCCTCTACTTTGCTCTCATGAGACCCTGCCCGGAGTACTACATCCAGTTCTGGGGGCCCCAACACAAGAAGGACATGGAGTTGTTGGAGCTGGTTCAGAGCAGGGCCATGAAGATGATCAGAGGGCTGGAGTACCTCCCCTGCAAGTATAGGCTGAGAGACCTGGGGATCTTTGGCCTGGAGAAGAGAAGGCTCCAGGGGCACATTATAGCAGCCTTCCAGTACCTGAAGGGGGCCTACAGGAAAGGTGGGGGTGGACTTTTTATAAGGGCAGGTAGTGACAGGACAAGGCGAAGTGGTTTTAAACTGGAAGAGGGTAGATTTAGACCAGATATTAGGAATAAATTCTTCACTGTGAGGGTGGTGAGACACTGGAACAGGCTGCCCAGAGACATTGTGGAGGCCCCCTCCCTGGAGGTGTGCAAGGCCAGGCTGGATGGGGCTTTGATTAACCTGGTCTAGTGGGAGGTGTCCCTGCCTATAGCAGAGGGGCTGGAACTAGATGATCTTAAAAGTCCCCAAACCATTCTATGATTCTATGATACCTTGCCCTGGCCTGTTCTACTTTCTGGTCAAACAAGAAAGACCTCAAAAACTGCCCAACAGAGAGCACTATTAAGCAATATCTGTGAAGGAAACCTATCAGTCCACCTGTCTATAATCTATCACCTCTCATGGATTGAACAGTAATTGGCAGGGTTGAAATAAAATCAAAATAGCTGCAATAGTAGCAATACATTTCAGTCTCAAAGTACCTGGTCTAGTGGGAGGTGTCCCTACCTATAGCAGAGGGGTTGGAACTAGATGATCTTAAAGGTCCCTTCCAACCCAAACCATTCTATGATTCTATGAATAGGATAAGAGGAAAAGGTCTGGAGTTGCACAAGGGGAGATTTAGTTTGAATATTAGGAAAAATATTTTTCACTAAAACAGTTGTGAATCTTTGGAATAGGTTGCCTAGTAATATGGTTGAGTCACCATCCCTGGAAGTATTGAAAAGATGTGTAGATGTGCTCCTTAGGGATGTGGTTTAATGATAGACTTAGCAGTGCTAGGTTAATGCTTGGACTTGGTGATTTAGAGGTCTCTTCCATCCTACACGATTGCATGATTCTACGAATGCTTAATGAATCATGCGGGCATTACTGGCAATTTGCATATTGTTTTTTTAATTTTGATTTTGACCTAACTGGGCTTGCACTCCTAGTCTATAAACACATTTCTCTACCTTGAGGCACCAGTCTTTGAACATTTGTTTCTCTCCTGATCTGTAAGTATTATAAGAATTGTCAGGTTCTGAATTTTCATGAGAAAAAAACAGAAGTGATATGATACTATGGTGGGAAAGCATTTACATTCTCCTTAGTTCTTTATATATGATGTAGATGATCTGAAAACCTGCTCATTTATTAGTGCATTCCCAAATGATTGCCAAAGGTATGCAGATAATTTGATTTTCTGACATAGCATGAGAATGTGGAAAATATAAAAAATGGCAGTGAAACCTCTGCAGGTTTGAATCTTTTAAAGTATTTTTAATATTCATTAAATTTAGAAATAAACAAGACATAAGTCTTAGTTGTCATTTTTGCTTCATGGATATCTGGGATACAATTCTGATTTGAGTCATCTAGTAAGAAAAGGAAACAACTCAATTTCCATGTATCTTCTGGCACAACAATTTTTAGATTTGTTAGGGAAGATTACAGTTTTCATCTTGGAATCAAATAACCTGAATTGCTGTGTTTTAGTCTATTAATGTGAGTTATTTTTTTTCTTTTTCCACGTTGCCAAACTCTTTTGGAGTTTTTGCTTTGAATGTGGAATATGCATACCTTTCCATTACTTTATCACATTGCATCCCATTGTATTTGTTCAAATAGGAAATGGTCAGACTACTCTCATTGCCCTTCCCAGCTGTATGGACTCTTTTTTTTGAAAAATTATGAGGTTCAGAGAAATAGAAAAAAATCTAATAAAAACACAGGACTGAGCTTTCCCTCTTCTATCACTGCTAACAGTGGCCACCAATAGATTTGGAAAACAAGTTTAAATGGCAAAATTCCATATTTTGTTGTCTTACCAGATTCCTGGTTATAGGTGACCCTGGTTCTCCAGGAGGACCTGGTCGTCCAGGTATTGTGGCTGCTAAAACAAAACAGGAATATGGCACATGTTGAAGGTCATCTGTTTTGAGAGAGAGTGAACGACAGAAAGCAAAGACTTGGCAGTGTTGCCTACGAGTAGTGAGAGGTTAAAATGGCCATGGTCCATACGTAGCCAAGTTCTGAACAGCTGTGTTCAAGTCAACTACAGAAAATGCATTCTAAAGACTTTTATTTATTTATTTATTTATTTAAAGAAGTAGTGAAGCTTAATCTTTTCTCTGTTCTTTGGGAAGGTAAAATCAACAGATTGGAATCTGTTGTGGGTATTCTGCAAATAAAGATCAACTTCAATTGACCAGAACACCCTTCTGCTGTTAAAGATATGCAGTTCTCACCCATATAGACTTTGAGAGAGTCATTTTATCCTTTGCTAACAAAACAAAACCTTTTTATGAGATTTAAAAAAGTCATAAGTGTAAGTTCAGCTCATGTTTCAAAGCAACGCAGAATTATTTGATGATATGAACCTGAAGCTCTAAGAGTGCAGTCCACAGCATAAACTACCTAGCACCTCTCTCTATTCCAGTACTGAATTTTTTCACCTTGAATGGAAAGTCACTGCATTCTAGAGTAAAAACTACAGGGAGGAAACAAAGTAATATTTAGAAGACTGAAAGCAAGTATATTGTGTGAATGTATGTTATGATAATGGCACTTTGAAGCTGCTTAGAAGAAAGAGCTCCTACCTGAAGACCCTAGTGAGAATCATCCCAGTGAAGCTCGGTAGCTAATATCTAGACAGATCTTATATTAACCACACATAGAAACTCCTTCTGTGGAGGAGAAGAAAGACACGAAGTGGAAGCCACAAAACAGGTCCAGAGGTAACCATGGGAGTACACTAGTATACTGCTGGGAGTAAAAGGCTTGACAAGAAATGCAATTAGAAACAGAAAGTCATGATATGAGCTGGTATGACACAGAAGAAAGAGAACTAATAATTGGTAGATCGCTGTCAAACTATGAGGGTTGCTCTGAAAGTTCTGCTGGTATTTTATTATGCTGGCCCACAACATTGTAAGTGGATGCTGGTGGTATGGCAGTAGAGGTTGAACCTTCCAACCAATAGTCCATTAAATTTGGTTGCCGTATGACAGGTGGCAGTAGAGGGGCAGTCTGACAAAATGGCATCTGACATGAAAGTGTGTAGGAGGCAAAAGTGTGTAATTGATTTCCTCCATGTGTAAAAAATTGCACTCACTGACATTCACTGACACTTGCTGAATGTTTATGAGGACCTAACAGTGGATGTTAATACAGTAAGGCAGTAAGTGGCATGTTTCAGTGGTGGCAACAACGACATGAAAGACAAGCCATGTTCCAGACAGCAATGCACAGCTGTCACACCATGAAATGAAGTGTATCTCAATCAGCTAATCTGTGCAAATAGGTGGATTAGGACCAGGAAACTGTTTATGGAGCTGAATATTGGCTTCAATGCATTGGAAATGATGGTGGCAACATTGGAATATCGCAAAGTTTGCACCAGGTTGTCCCATGAATGCTCACATATGGAAAGAAAGAACACCATACGCAAATTTGTAAGGACCTACTGGACCAATTAGAGGCTGAAGGTGACAGTTTGCTGGAATGCATCATTACTGGTGACAAGATATGGTGTCACCACTACAAGCTGGAGTCAAAATGACAGATCATGGAGTGGTGATGTGTGAATTCTCCATGGAAGAAAAAGTTCAAGATGCAGCCCTCAGTGGGTAAAGTAATGTGTAACATCATTTGGGATAGGAAAGTGGTGATTCTTCTGGATTTCCTGGAAGCCAGACAAACCATCAACTCTGACCACTGCGTCATGACACTGACAAAGCTGAAGGCTCAAAATTCCAGGCCAGAGAAGAATACAACCTTTCTCTTGCAACATGATAATGCTAGGACCCAGATGAGTTTGATGACTGTGGAGCACATAGCCAATCTTGTTTGGACTGTCCTGTCACACCCACCATATAGTTTGGATTTAGTGCCTTCTGACTTCTGTCTGTTCAAGCCGATGAAAGATGTACTCCATGGGCAACATTTTCCTAGAAACTATGCCATTACAGGAGCTGTGAAACAGTGGTCACCACTGCTAGTGCAGATTTTCATGAGCATGGCATGCAGGTTCTTGTTCATCACTGGCAAAAATGTAATGGTGGTGACTATGTTGAAAAATGGTGTTTCGTAGCCAAGAATTTGCTCTATCAATGAGCTATTGTTCTGTTTGTGTCTGTTGTAGTTTCCATGGAAATAAATAGGAGGCATTACTTTCAGAGTGACCTATGTATCCGAGCATGGGGAATTCTAGCTAGTTGTCAGCACTCTTGTGAATCTGTTTTATGAAATATGCACAAACACCTGCAGGTTCAGCTCCTAGCCACTTCCCAACTCCTACTTTGCTGGGCACTTCAAAAGTATCCAGTTGTTCTTAGCTATTCACATAGTCCCATAATCCCAAATGTGGACAGAAGTACTCTTCAAAGCTGAAGAAGAAATGGATGAATGTAGAAATATTCTCTGAACCACCCTTAGGAGAAATTTGGTCGCACACATCTGGTTGTCCTCCCTGCAATAACCAAACTCCACTTATCCACAGGTTACTGAATAATTTGGAACCAAATGGACTGAAGGAGAGGAACAGAAGATAAGCTAAAGGAGAGTATATATTCTTCCTTCATAATTTTCAAAGGAATCAAGAACAGTGATCTTGATTGAGAATGGAACTACGGATTCCTCCTGACCTGCAAATACCCTTATTAAAATAAATAAATAAATAAATAAATAAAAACCATTGAATATCTTCTTATTTATCATATCTCTTCACTCTGAAGTAGTTTGATAATCTGAATAAAACAGCCTAAGATTTAAAATATCAATTGGACCAGTCGGTAAATGCTAACCCTAAGAACAATGCTGTATTCTAGAACTTGGTTTTTACTGAACTAAAACTTTTGAACTGGGAGGCTGCAATTACACACCAATAAAGAAAGCCGTAGTGTTCAAAAATTTTTTTTTTTGGTGAATCTCTGAGAAATGTTGAAATTGCCTTTCACAAGTTGAACAATCTATGTTCTGAGGATCCTCCAGAGCAATTCCATGAAGGAATGGCAGGGAAAGGGGGTTCATTTCTCACAAGCATTGAAAGCTATTTATCTACAGATAAGAAATTCCTCTTTCCCCATATTACAGTAAGAGCTTTAACAGTGATGACTAGGTGCCTTAAAGATAGTAAATAAACACCTGTCTTTATAACATTTAGTAAAATGGACATCCATCAGTGTACTGCTAAAAGAAGCTTCTTACAAAGCAAAGAGGAAGATGCCTAGAAGGATGATGAAGACTAACAGCAAAGCAGATAAACTAAAGTGAAAGAGATGGAGAGCAAATATATATATATATTTGTCTGACTAACTAATACTCAGAAGTACTTGATGTAAATTACATGAGAAAAGATCTAAAGGCCTCTATGAACTTTATGGTCACCAAGAATATATCCACTTTATTATGATCAGCGGCTAATACAGGTACAGGCCTACAGGCCTATGTTCCAGTGTTGAACATAGTACGGGTTACTGCTTCCTCAAATATTCATCAAAGGATGAATATTTCTGTCAGACACTCCATTCATAATATGCACTGAATGACAGTTTGGAAGTCTCACCTTGTCCTTGGGTAGCTGCATAAACCAGTCTGACTAATTTTGTAAAACATCTGCAGACAACAAATTGGAGACACAGGGATCTGCTTCCCAAACCAACATACTGGAAGCACAGATATTGCTGGAAGCAGTCTGATTGTTAAGTCTCAGATCTGTATTAAGTAAGCCAACCCAAACTTTAGGCAAGACAAATCTGCATTATAATCTCTCTACACAGTTAACAGTGCAGTTAGTATGCTTCCTTCCTTCAGCTAAGATCAAGGAATGCTTTCTGCTGGAGTTTCCTGGCAGAGGATCAAGGATCTCTCACTCAGGCATCACTGTTGAGTGATCCTCTGACAACACATTTGACGTGACATCAGTGGAGCCCAGGACCATCTAGAACCTAGTCTAAGCACTGGGCATTAACAGTACTGAGACTTGTGACTAGCAGACCTGTGACCCAAAAGGAATCAGAAGTGTTACTGTCTTGAACTCTGACACTTGATTTAAAGCTATGTATGCCTTTAATGCAAGTTTGAGGGAACCTCCAGCACCATCTCATCAACAAAGCTTATGTTATGCATTAGTGCTCCCATAGCACTAGTCAAGGAAAACTGGGTGTAGAGAAGTCATTCCTTTTGTGCTGTCAGTTCAAATCCACACTCCCTACAGAAAAAAAAAGCAGCATTAAGGGAAGTGGGGAACAACCTGATTCAAGTATGAAGAGTAGACTGGTAGATGGAAGAGCATGTACAAAAAGAAAAGAGTGTGTGTGTGGTATGTAAGTATGCATATGTGCTCACATACATAATGAAAAGCAAAATCACACCCTCTCACCTGATCCATATATTGCAGGGGGTCCTGGTGGGCCCGGTGGGCCAGGTGGTCCCATTTTTCCATAACCTGGTAACCCAGGTAAGCCAGGCAACCCTGGAGGTCCTCTGGGTCCAACAACTGAATCCCCTTTAGGTCCCTATTAATTATAAAATGTATTTATTTGAGTATATTTGTTATGGTATGCTCCTCGCCTCTGTCCCTGAGCTTCCTCCTTCAGCCTGGTCATTATGCCCAAGGCCTTGCTCATACAATGAGGTGCAGAAGCCCTTGACCTTGCTCAGGACTGATAACAATCAAGGTATCACTGGAGACTGCAATACTGTCTCAAACTGAGTGCTCAAAGAACTGAGATCAGACACCTGGTTCAACAGATGCCAAATATAAATACTACGACTATGAGTCAATAATCTTTTTTCACAAATAGCAAGCAGACCAAGAGCCCCTTTGAGCTCTCCTAGCTCTTCAGCTAGCTGCACATCAGGATGTCCCCTTGAGTAGGAATGCCTCTCAAGGTTACTTGTGCTTGTGCAGAGATCCCTTAGACCTAGACATGGTGATACCTTGCTAACACAGATCCTCAGTAAGTGATTTATAGTTTTAAGCTGTACTAGTTTCACTGAGATTCAATTTTATATCAATTGTGCAACCCCATCTTCTATGTAGCAAATTGTCAACAGTATCTAGCCATTTTAAACCTTGTTAAAGTCACTGTCTTCATTGTTTAAATTACTATATTATATCTATTTTATATCAATAAGTATCTTCATGCTTCTCTTATGATTGAAATGTATACTGCTGTAGTTTCCATCTGTGATGATGTCACTGCTGCAGGTCCTTCATCTCTGATGGCAATATTTTCTGATGGCAGGCAACCACACCACTTTTTCTAAGTTGTAAGCATTTTTTTTCAAAGAGCCATGGAAACTGAAAAAATTACCCATACGTTAAACTAAATTCAAAAAAATGAAGTTTCAGATAAGAAAGCTTTCTGATAGTTCTTGCATAGTTACATATGTTCCCTTGATTTGTATTGCTATTGATAGCATGAATCTACATACTGATATAGCTGTGTTAGGCAGCTGAGCATAGCACTGCATCAGTTTCTCAAAGCAAATTAATTCAATTCACAGTAGTGAAGTTTCTGTGTTTATGCCTAATGGAACTTTGTCTTATTGAGCTAATGGTTAGCATATAAGTATGTACATAGTTCTTAATATCATCTTGATGCTTGTCTCTTATTAGTGCCCTCTAGGTTAAAACAATGTGTATTCACAAATATTTACGTTATACAACTTGTGTATCTTACAACTAATCCTGGTCTTCCAGGTGGTCCAGGTGGTCCTGTCAGGTAAAAACCTCCATTTGGTTCTCCTTTTTCTCCTTTTATGCCACTGTCTCCTTTTTCACCCTTTAAAGATAACATAGTATAAAACATTCAGCTGAAGCAAGATGAGAACCCCATGCACTCATCTTTTAAAGTTATCTGAAATTTCTAAGCTTAATAAAGAAGAGCATCTGCTTAACGTCTTTTTGACACCACTTCCTTCTTCAGTGATATGGAATAAAAAGGAACACCCCCTGTACTGAAGCTGCAAAGATTTCTTAGGGTGCAGACTAGGGGAGGTGGGAGTTAGGTGGAGACAGAGGAAAGTGCTTCTGTTTCTATTTCCTGCTATTTTACCAAGCAAAACCTTGTTCTGTGCTGTAGCTGGAGGAAAAAAGGAAACTGGAAGAAACATAAAAGCTATGCTTGTTGTTTTTCTCCCCCACTGAGGAAAAAGCAATTTAAGATTGACATGAAATTGATAGCTATTTAAAGGAATGTTATAAAGTGATAGTGACAGTGCACAGGATAACACAAAAGGACAAGGGAATACGCCAGGATAACAGAAGAGACACCACACAAAATTGCGTACACTTTGAACTGCATCTCTTCTATTGTCCTACTTCACTGATTAACAGCTAATTGGGGAACAGAATGACAGATAAGAAGTGTTTAAATTCTAGATCTGTACAAAATGAGCCACAGCAACTGTAGTTTATGATTTACATTATTTCCTTTTCTTTGTCTGCTCTTTTTTTTTTCCTTCAATTTTTTTGGTGTCTACTTTGGTTCACCCTTCTGGGAAATAAACCTGTGGATAGAAGTAGTAAAGGACAAGACAAGCAGGAAGCTGAAGAAAGCCAATTGAGATGTCTATACATAGATCCCCTTCTGACTTTTTTTTCAGTTTCCCAGTAAACAAAACTACAAAGCTTTCTTTATGGCATGACATTTTGTAGAGCTAAAGAACGATATGAAACTGTGTCTGTAGCTTTATAGCTTTAGCTACTACTTTATCAGATCAATGAAGCCATGCATACATGGGACCTTTTATGTCATAGAAATGTCTTCAGTGCACTCAGCAAAGTAGAAACAAAATCTGAATACAAGATGGCACTAGGAGTCTTTCAAGGAAACTGGCAGTACACTTAGGAACACTGTTTTTTTTTTTTTTTTGTATCATTAAATGATAACTTGATTCTACTTTTTTCAGATCTTTTACTGATAAACAACAGCCTTGTTCACTTAAAACTGTTTAAAACAGTATTGTATACATATTCATTTTTTTTGTTATTAACGCAGTCAGGAGAACAGAGGATCAGAGAGAGACCAAACACATCTTGTATGAATATGCTTTCTTGTAAGAGATTTCAGGAGATAAGCATCAGGAAGCAGAAATGCATTTTCCATCACTTTCAATTGTTTTATTCAGTGTGTTTGAAAGATAAATAGTACTAAACAGAACTGAATTTCTTTTTGGATGTTGATTGTTGCTATTTTTTTTTCAAGAAGCCCATTAAGAAATGTATGTCCCTTACATGAGTTGTCATGAAAACAAAAGTATTTATGGCAAATAACTTATACCAACTTATGTTAGGTAACAGTGAATTATGACTCACTTTAATACCTCTGGGAAGGCAAAAGCCTCATTAATATATTTTTTAAGAAGTTATCTTTATATATTACTGACATGTACTATCTGTGTCTTCACAATAACCTTGTATCTGCAGATGAATTTTAATACATTAATATAATTTATAATTGCTAATCTAGTTATCTGTTTTGTATATCTCACCATACTGTACTATTTTATGCTTAATATATCGTAAAGAATACTTTTAAAAAGCTTAAAGAACTCAAATATAAATGGGATATAATTACCTTTATGCTATTAATAAAGTGGCTGAAATATGATGGAGGCAGAGGTGGACCTGAAAAATGAAGAAAATACAGTAAAGTGTGATAGTTATCTGTACTTTCCTCTCCAAAACACTGCTCTGGGTATTTCTGACTTAGAAGTTTAAAGGAAAATGATTCACAATATCAATATTAACATTTAAATCTAGTATTGTTAGTTTTGTTTCCTAACAAAACTAGGTTTACATACATGGTCTTGTCTGTTACTCCACCTTAACTTCTGAACCTTATTGTAGATTTCAGCCAAATCTAAAAGCAAAGAAGTCTCAAAGATGAAAAGTTCCTAGTTTTCAAAAAAATGTCAGCTGGCTGTTGGGCGAAAGAGAGATCTCCAAATTAACTCTGTTAGCAGAAACCAAGAGACAAGGAAAGTGTTCTATATGTTTTTCCAGCAATGGGGTAGCCAGTCTGTACCTGCTCAATTATGAATTAATTACAGCTGTGCAATCTTTCATGGAAAGACAGTTCCATAGTCAACAAAAGAAAGATCCAGGGTTACTGCTCTGCTGCTGATCATAAAATAACTGACATTTTTCTGCAACAAAAATTAGTAGCTGTATCAGTGATTATACCAGCTGTGTTGTCAATTGTAGTTCGCCAACGCTGTTAAGCCAGCACAAAAAAATCTAAAAAGCCATTAAATGTTCACTATTTGGTAGATACTTCGAAAATGACTCTTTTTCCAGGTGCCCGTAACAGCTTCAGACATTTTCTTCAAATGCATTCAGAACTTTGGGCCCTAAACTGTTCCAGCCACAGATTTGAGATCTCAGTATTTAATCTTAGATACAGTTGAACCATGTAGGCAGTGTATACATTGGTACTTTGAGACTGAAATGTATTGCTACTATTGCAGCTATTTTGATTTTATTTCAACCCTGCCAATTACTGTTCAATCCATGAGAGGTGATAGATTATAGACAGGTGGACTGATAGGTTTCCTTCACAGATATTGCTTAATAGTGCTCTCTGTTGGGCAGTTTTTGAGGTCTTTCTTGTTTGACCAGAAAGTAGAACAGGCCAGGGCAAGGTATCATAGAATCATAGAATGGTTTGGGGACTTTTAAGATCATCTAGTTCCAGCCCCTCTGCTATAGGCAGGGACACCTCCCACTAGACCAGGTTAATCAAAGCCCCATCCAGCCTGGCCTTGCACACCTCCAGGGAGGGGGCCTCCACAATGTCTCTGGGCAGCCTGTTCCAGTGTCTCACCACCCTCACAGTGAAGAATTTATTCCTAATATCTGGTCTAAATCTACCCTCTTCCAGTTTAAAACCACTTCGCCTTGTCCTGTCACTACCTGCCCTTATAAAAAGTCCACCCCCACCTTTCCTGTAGGCCCCCTTCAGGTACTGGAAGGCTGCTATAATGTGCCCCTGGAGCCTTCTCTTCTCCAGGCCAAAGATCCCCAGGTCTCTCAGCCTATACTTGCAGGGGAGGTACTCCAGCCCTCTGATCATCTTCATGGCCCTCATCTAGATCCACTCCAACAACTCCATGTCCTTCTTGTGTTGGGGCCCCCAGAACTGGACGCAGTACTCCAGGTGGGGTCTCACGAGAGCAGAGTAGAGGGGCAGAATCACTTCCCTCAACATGCTGATCACACTTTTCTTGATGCAACCCAGGATACAGTTGGCCTTTTGGGCTGCAAGCACACCACTGCCTGTTCTGAGGAAGAGGGAGGGCATTGCTCTAAAAGAATTAAAAAGAAATCTGGGAAGGAGCCAGTGGAAAACCAAGAGTGGCTTCAGGTAGGATAGAAGAGCTGTGATCTGGGAGCCAAAGGCTCTACTTACACCAGATATTAAACCAGCGCCTTAGCCCCAAGATCAAGTAGCATAACTTTCATCCATGCTGCTAAACAGTAGGAGAGACTTACACATACAGTCTGTTGCACCAGTTCCTAGCTTAAGCTATCTAGCCCAGCTCCAGACCAGAAAATATGCTAACAGTTAAACTGCAGGACAGATGTCCCATATGTCCTAGCAATGTTTAGTTGACACAGACAGAGAATACCTAGTTCAGTTCTCTTCTCTAGACATTCAGTGGTGGGCTGGTAGGAAATTTTTGATAGGACTTTTAGAAATCTTAACATCAACTGGAGGGAAATATGCTCTGTTGCATAGACTGTGCTGGCAGACCAGACATTTTCATTTTGTTTTGTTTTCAGATGTTGCTGAAATAGACTAATAGTATTTTGCATGAGCGTTATCAGTAGTAAAATCATACCCTCACTCATAGGAGTTTCAGAATGTTGATGTCCTTTCTATAAACTATAAACTATACTGCTTTTAGATCTGGGTTCTGACCTATAGATGAACTCAGTCGCTGAAGTAACAGAACTGACTCATTACAGGAATTAATGCTTGCCCAATGAGAAAGCATCTTGTTCCCCCTCCCTTCTTTTCCTTTAGCTTCAGTATTACCAAAGGTACTACCAATGTTACAAAAAAGGAAGGTGAAACTTCTTCATAAAGAAAAAAATGTCTCAAGAAAAAAACAACACCAACAAAACAACAAAAAAAAAGGGCAAAAGACTGTATTTGGATGACTGTGAAAACTTGTTTAGAATGCCAGATGTGCATATGGCCTGACAGGAAAGAAAGCTTAAAGGCCAGCATACGGCAATAAACACTGCATTTCAGATGAGCAGATCTTCAGTCTTAGGCACTTGTGTCTGAGACTACAACTCCTCTCTTTCTAAATGTGTTTTCTTACAAGGCTCCAGGCTGTAATTCTCTAGCCAGAAACACTGAGGTTTTGCTGGAGCATTGCAGATATATGATTGGAACATGGCACCTATGCTTGGGTACTTACTATGCCTGTATCTCTATGCAGAGTAGCTAAATAGAGTGCAGCCTGCCATTTATCCATGCATTTTGTGATAGCTTCATAGTTTTTCATGGTATCTATTAATAGAGTCTGTTTGTAAAGTCAGAGTGATGACATTCTGGGAAAACTGGGAAAAAATTATTTATTAATAAATCGACTGAATGAACAATTGGTGGAGTTCAGAAACCTTTTCTCATTGCTGTGACAGTTTAGTGGAAGGCCCTTCAGTTATCTGTCCTCAGATAAGATTTTAAACATCTCCTGTACTTTAATAATGTTTTACTATTCTGCAATTTCTAGCTTGTAAACTTGCACTGTCAGAGGTTATGTGGATATCTGTTAGACCTAGAGAAATTATTTGTATGAAAGAATAATTTAGCAACTGCAACAATGGGTAAGAAATATACAGGAAAATTTTTAGAGAAGAAATAGTATTGGTCTTAGCTGGTAGGCAAATGTATAAATATGTTTTATTTTAGAAGAAAGATAGAGGCAAGACAATTTAACCAGAATTCTTGTTTTCTCTGTCCTTAACAAGATGCAGATTTACAACAAAACCGTAAGCACAATCCTTTCCTTCTTAAGTATATGAAATCATCAGCTATGGGAAAAAAAACAACAACTGTAGGACATTAAATTGCATTAAATACAAAGTCTGGGAATGAACAGAAATGTAGATAGTGAATAAAATTGCACAGAAGAGGAAATGTTCTTAATTTCTGTATAGGAATGTTTCTTGCTCTTTTTTTTCCAGATGTATTAATGAGTCGGAAGTACTAACTGCTATTTCAAGGCACTGGATACTGACCAGTAAAGATTAATAAGAGCAAGACAAGAAAACATGTCTTCAGTCAAGTGAATTGTGGCTTTGGAACAAAGTAACAGTTTTGTATTAATTATGACCACATTAGAGGACAAATATTATAAATATTATAAATATGGTACAGATACTTCTTTTCAGAGAATATTTTTGATAACATTACATGCTTTGTTGTTCTGGACCTCTTAAACAAGAAACTAGGTATAAGTCTTCAGGTAGGCAAGGCTGTAGTGGTAAGTACCAAAGTACTTCATTGAACTGCTTTTAAGTTAAACACATTCATTTACAGGGTGTCAATGACAGATTTAGTATACCTGGTGGTCCTGGAGCACCTCTGTTTCCCTTTTCTCCTTTTAAGTCCACTGAACTGTGCAGCTTCCAGCAATCTCCATTTCCTTTAGCACCTGCAATAAAAGCATCACAAAGAAGCAAAATTAATGAGAAATTTCAAGCACCAGAGACTAGAGTAGTGACAACCAAACCATTTAAAGTAAGAGCAGATTTTCCTGCAGGATATGTCACTCCAGGTCTCTATATGCTTGTCTCACTCTCCTCAAGAACACTGAATTGCTACCTGATTGTCCTCCCTTGTTTATCAACCCCAACATGTGCAAAATGATCTTTCTCTTACAAATCAGTCTTTCAGTCTTCCTGATCACCTAGTCTATGACCCATTGAATAAACCTGTTCTTACTGCATTTGTGAATTTCAAGGGGCAAGATTCTTGAAATTAAGGTTTCGTATTTGATAACAAATCTTCTACTGTCTCTATAATACAGAAGAAATCAGTATATGATATCTGTAACTCTGAATGTCAAAAATATTACAGCTTATTGCTCCCATACATCATAAGAACATTATTAATGAAGAAAATATTCTCGGAGATCAGAAAAGCTTTTATCATTTTCTTTCCAGCTGAGCTGAGGATAGAGTTACACTCAAATACATCTGGATAAACCTATTTTTCTAGGTATTATTCAACTTTCATGGTACCTTACTCTATAAAAGATCTAGGTAAACTGACTCCTGAGTATTTAGGTTTCTTCGGTCTTATTTCTTTAATTTCTGCTTTAGTAGTTGTCAGTATATTTACAAAATTCATATAAAACATCTTTCTGCTACAGTAACATCATATAGATACTTTCTTCAGATAGAAATGCCTTTTCAAGTTTAAGGTGAGGTGATCCCGTTCTGAGTGATGAGCAGGAAGGGTGCTGAGGTATGATGGCAAGGAGATACAGGACACATCTGTTGAAGCCATTTTCACTTGTGATAGCTTCAGCCTATGTTCAGTTGTGACCTACGCTGGGAGTCAATGAATCATTAAGAGCACTTGCTCTTCTCTAATCTGATCTGACTGCATTTGTGAATTTCATGGGGACAAGCACAGATACAACATTTGTCTTGTTTGGGTACTCAATCTATGCTCCATGACCTGATGCTAATTCTAAATAAGACTTTTTTGGTAAGAAATAAAGACTTTAATGGTAGGAAAACCTCCTTATTAGCTTTCTGTGGCAGCATTGGTCTCACTCTCTGCCCTGACATTTTTAGGGTGAAAAATATTGTAAGTATCTTTCCTTTTTCAAGCTGCACAGAAGTGCCATAAATATGGAAGAATCAAGATTAACTTCTCTTTTCAGATTTGCATTTTATAGCAGAAGTTTCCAGACAGATCCCCTCTGTCCTTCTTTCTCTTTTAGTCATAAGAAGTGAAAGATGGTCACAGATATCACCATGATCTTTTTGATGACTCTTGGCCTTCAGCTATGAGTCCATGTTAAGATGGGTATTGATAGAACAGCAGGGTCTCATTTTATAGTTTGAGGCCGACTGTATGATCTATCAGGTGTACAGCTAGACAGTTTTGCAGGTTGCCAGCTGAACACTAACTGTCCAAAGTCAGAGGATATTCTGGGGTGACATTTTTAGAATTATTTTCAAGGCAGGTTTCTAGTTCAGCCAACAGTATCTTAGGCAGTCTTAAAATATCAAGATAAACACAGAACTTATACAAGGAACCTCTAGCTTTCTCTTCTTCAGGAGATCTTCCTTTCTCATCTGCTTAGTCCACTCCCCTTATCCTGATCCCTTGCATTCAACTTTCTTTCTCTTCCTTTCTTTTTCTGTTTAGACCAAGGTGGTTTTGTCTTTCTGTCTGTCTCAGTCACTGCAGAGGGAGAGGAGCTATTCCAGTTGCTGACATCAGTCCACTGACTATTCTCTGGACCATGCTAATGTCCGCAGGTAGTCATTTCTTCCTCCAGAAACAGCCACAAAGCCAAGCATTTCATACCATGTTCTACCACTGCAATATTCAACTTGTTTTGCACATACAGGCTCTGACTTATTTAATTAGACTGCAAACTCTCCAGACTCCTCTGTACAGCGATGGAAGCACAGCAACTGGCAAAGAGATGCAGGATGTATACTGGAGATTACACTATGGGTTTTTTCCACAAAAAAGCTGTGAAAGTGAAACAACTCTCAGGCAGGAATAAATCTTTAAGCTAAGTAAAAGGAGGAAGCTCAAGCATTTCTGACTTTATTTCCTCCATAATCTTGAGAAGACCTTCTTCATCAGGGTATACTGTTGGATACTTGTTGCTGACTACTTCCTTTGGATGCTCTGGAACTTCAGTTTTTTAGCTCCAAAAAGCTCTGAAGGAGCAAAACTGTCACAGAACTTTCTGCTGTTCTTGGAACTGAAGGACTTCTGCAGTATTTGGTCATGGCTTCACTGACTCAGTCAACATTCCCTTAAAAAAATTTTTTTTTTGTATGTGCATGCACACAGAATTGCAAACTGTTTCCCTCTGCATGCAATTGAATCTGTCCCTGGAGCAGGATTTTGAGAAACGGCAAAAGGCCAAACTACAGACAGTGGCTTGGTTTATTTTTAATGCTTGGTGCACCCAGTAAGCCGGAACTTCATATTTATCTGGTGGAGTCTAGCTTCAGAATGGAAAAGTAAGTAATTTTACAATAATTTTTAAATGGGATGGAATTTTAATGTAAATGGTTCCTTTTCTTCCTGAAGCCAAAGTAATTACTGTTTGGGCTGGGAACTAGTATGCACTTAGAGAAAAGAAACTATAATGAGGAACTGAATAAAACCTAGAAGGTTTAAACAACATTGTCATAGTATAAATCCTCACTTTTAAGACCTTATTTAGACTGAAAATCTAAAAAGAGAAGGATGTCATTTTAACAGCTTGAAATATTGTAGGGAATTCATTGTTTTGATTAATTAATAAGTTAATTACTATTTCTTGTCATCCTCTCAAGTACAGGCTAATGGACTGATGCAATGAATAATTAACTGGAATCAACTCTTTGAACCAAGGAAAAAAAACCATGAACTTCAGGCTTTCTGTGGGCATTTATTCCACTGGATCATGCATTCTTCTTTGTCAAAAAAAAAAGATATGGACAAAGAAATCAGAAGAGTCCCTATGTACAGGAAGAGACAAAGAACTGGAAACTTTTGAATTTTGGAGCAGTACTATGCAGCTTAGGCTCTCTGGAATTAATTCCGGATAACAGAACAAACGTGGACAGTTTTCCAAGTATAGCACAGACTTACTCTTAAGACGTGAGTCAGCCATTCAGCCAGAAGGATTTAGAAACAAAGCTCAGGTTAATGAACCCCACAGATTTCACCCTCCAATAAAGGGAATGAAAACTGAAAACAAATTCCATTAAAAGTAGTGAAAATTGACAAAACTTCCCCAGTGTGGTGAGAATTTTTCCAGGTGTCCCATGTGTGGAAATTCTCAACCTTCTTTCCTTTCCCTTTAGTCTTATTTACCTCTTTGTCTGACTTTCAGTTTTTTTCTAGCTATTCCTGAACCCCAGAAATTACTTTCTTTTCAACAGGCCTCGACTTCCTAGTGTACGGGGGGTATAGCAACATTTCTTCTGTCTCACCCAAAAACTCAAACGCCTTTAGAGAAAGTACCAATACCTTGTGCTTTACCTCAGCGATATTCTCTGTGGCTTCAGCAGTCAATTTGTTAACTCTGAGATAGTTTTCTTTTGAGCAATAAGACAGTGAAGTACTTAGGCCAGAACAGTAGGCTCTGGACCAAAGCTGACCACTAGATTAACTTCACTAACAAATGCTATACCACATATGCAATACAATATTTATCTATTTTGCTGTTTTAACATGAGTATATATTTTGTTGCCAATTTATAAAGGTCTGTTGTAACACTTACTGTGTGACACTAATCCCGATAGGGGACTTTTCTTTATTTAGGGGCATGTTTACAAGGCAGTAAAACCTTGTGAGCAGTGGAACGAGACGTACAATCTTGCTGAGAAATCTGTGGTTAAAGCCCAAGTAGACAGACACTCCCTTGAGCCCTGGCCAGGCTTTGGGTGGAATCCAACAGGAGGATGACACCAGATGTTTCTGCACTTGAAGTTATGTAAGCTTGTTTAATCAACTGCATAAAAACTGGACCCAGGTGTAGTGAGTTTGGAGACCTTGCCTAAGAGTGGATGCACTGCTTAGGACCTCCCTGTTGCTAGGAAAGGCTCTCCAAATCCTTACTGCAATCAGGGCTCCCCAGAGATTGTAGATCTGGGTAATGAAAAAATATTTAGGCAATTTGTGATGTATCTTTCTTAATCACTATAGTTAATCTTGTGTAGTAATGATTAGGTGCAGCACCTTGCTCTGTTTTATTCTTGCTGTACTATTTCACTTATTGCTTTATTGCTTGAAGCTTAAGTAAAGATAAATTCACTTCTTTAACTGTGTCCTTTGTGCTGACTCCATTCATTGCCAAAACAGATAGGAACTCTGATCATAAGATGAGTGTTTTTTGGTATCAGTTACTCAGAGAAGGGAAGTATTTCTGACCTCATCAGTAAGGTACTGGAAGAATGAGACAACTTGGTTGGTTGGTGGGATGTAATATCAAGTGGATATTAAAATTTGAATCTGAGGAGTACTGGCAGAGCAGAGAATGACTTGTCACAGCAGTGTGTGATGCCTGCTTCTCTCACAGTACTTCTTTGCTCTGACAGAGGGCTCCTAAGATTAGAACCTGTGGAACCTGTGCTGCACTGCTATATTTTTAAGTCTTAACCATCAAAGTGCAGACCTATGCTCATTTGTTCCTTGGTCCATGTATTGAGACTGGACCAAAATATAATATTATGGCTTCAAAACAAAAGGAAGTGAGACCACTATTTCCCTTCCTTCCCCCTCCACCAGCTCCATAAATTCAGTTATGCAACAGCCAAGAAAAAATTGTTTGTTTGCAGCAAGAACAGCTTATTTAAACAATGCTATAAGAATTACTCACCATGGACATTAAGAGCTTGTTGATTTCCAGGGTAAATATTGCTCACCTACAGACAAAGAAAACTCACTTAAAAATTATCCATACCCATTAACTGATGGAAATGCATCAGTTAGTACTGCTAGAAAAAGAAAAAAATTGCATGCTATCACAGGAAGTATATAGATATCTCCAAAAGTAATGTTTCTTGTTTATTTCTGTGGAAACAACAATAGATACAAAGAGCACAACAATACTATTTGATAGAGTAAACTCTCAACTACAAAACACTACTTTTCAACACTGTCACCACCATTAGCTACACATTTTCACCAGAGATTAATAAAGCCTGCATGCCACTCTTGTGAAAATCTGCATGGCTGTCTGGAACATGGCTTGTCTTTTATGCCACTGTTGAAACAGATCACTCATCACCTCACTGTGCCAGCATCCACTGTTTGGGCTCCATAAATGTTCAGCAAGTGTTGATGAATGTCAGTGGATGCAATTTTTTCCACGTGGAGAAATTCAGTGACACACCTTTGCTTCATATGCACTTCCATGTCCACTAGATCAGGTCTCATTCTGAGCTAGAACACTTCCAGTGATGGGGCACTCATGATTCCTCTGAGCAACATGTTCTAGAGCATCACTGCACTCATAGTGAAGAATCTCTTCCTAACATCTAATCTAAATCTATCCTTTTTTAGTTTAAAACTCTCACTCCTTGTCCTATCACTACACTGCCTAATAAAGAGTCTCTCCTCCTCTGTCTTGTAGCTCCCTCTTAAGTACTAGAATGCTGCGATAAGGTGTCCTCCTGGAGTCTTCTCTAGGCCAGATAAACCCAACCGTCTCAGCCCATCTTTGTAGGACAGGTGCTCCAGCCCTCTGATCATTTTCATTGCCCTTCTCTGGACCACGTCAAAGTCAATAGCTTTCGTATGTTGGGGGCCTCAGAGCTGAACATAGTACTGCAGATAGGGTCTCAGGAGGGTGGAATAGAAAGGGATAATCACCTCCCTCAACCTGCTGGCCGCACTTTTTTTTTAATGCAACTCAGGATACAATTGGCTTTCTGGGCTGCAAGCATACATTGTCAGATGTCATGTACTTTTTTTTTGTCCACCACTACCCCCAAGTCCTTCTCCCCATGGCTGCCCTCAGTCCACTCATTACCATGCTTGCATTCATTTTTGAGACTCCTCTGGCCCAGATGCAAGACTTCCCACTTGTCGTTGGTGAATTTCATGAGGTTCACATAGTACTACCTCTCAAGATCATCAGGGTCCCTCTAGATGGCATCCCTACCTTCCATTGCATTGACTGCATTACTCAGCTTAGTGTCATCCACAAATATGCTAAGGGTGCACTCAATTTCACTGTCCACGTCACCAACAAACATGTTAAATAATACCAATTCCAACAAAGATTCCCTAGCGACATCATTCATCATTGTTCTCTACCTCTTTCAAGTGTTTCAGTGCAACCATTCAGCCAATTTCTTATCTATTGAGTGGTCCATCTGTGAAATCCAGGTGTTTCCATTTTAGAGATATGGATATTGTATAGGACAGCATCAAAACTTTGCACATGTTCAAGTAGCTGACATCAGCTGCTCTTTCCTTACCCACCAATGATGTAATCCTGCTATAGCAGGTCACCAAATTTGCCACTCATGAATTGTCATGAAGTGAAGACATGCTGGCTATCACAAATCACCTCTTTCTTTTTCATGTGCCTCAGCACAGTTTCCAGGAGGATCTGCTCCATGGTCTTGCTGGGCATAGAAGTGAGACTGACTGGCCTGTAGTTCTCCAGGTATTCCTTTTTCCCCTTTTAAAATGGGGGTTGTGTTTTCCCTTTTCCAGTCAGTGGGGACTTTGCTGGATTGCCACAACTTCTCAAATATGATGGATAATGGTTTAACAGCTTTGTCTTTCTAGTTCCCTCAGGACCTTCGGATGCATCTCATCAGGTAATGTACTTTCAGGTTCCATGGACAGTTTTGCACCTGATCTGCTCCTACAGTGGGCAATATTTCATTCTCCTAATCCATGCCTTTGGATTATGTGAACTGGGGCTTCTGGCTAGAGCAGCTGCTGGAGAAAACTGTGGCAAAAAAGGCATTTGGTACCCCAGTCTACTCAATATTCTGGGTAAATATGTCATTTCCTTCAGCATAAGGTCCACATTTTTCCTAGCTTTCTTCTATCACTGATTTACTTGCAGAAGTCCTTCTTGTTGCACTTGATGTCCCTGGCCAATTCAATTCATCCTTGGCTTTAGCTTTCCTAAGTTCATGTGCTGTCTGTGCTTCCACTTTCCATAGGCTTTATTTTTGTGTTTGACTTTTGCAAGGAGCTTCTTGTTCATCCATACAGCCTTCCTGGCATTTGCCCCTTACTTTCTCTTTGTTGGGGTGCAAGGCTCCTCAGCTTGGAGGAGGTGATCCTTGATTATTGACCAGCTGTCTAAGGTGCCTATTCCCTGCAGGGCTTCATCCCGTGGTACTCTACCAAGGAGATCCACGAAGACACTAAAGTCTGCTTTCCTGAATTTCAGGGCAGCGAGCTTGCTATGCATCTTCCTCACAGCCCTACAGATATTGAGCTTCCCCCATTTCATGGTCACTGCAACCAGGGCTGCACTTGACCTTCACAGTCCCAACAGGCATTTCCTTATTGGTTAGAATGAGATCCAGCATAGCACCTCTCCTTATTGGCTCCCCTATAATTTGGAAAATGAAGTTATCATCAAAGCACTCCAGGAACCTTCTGGATTGCTTATGCCCTGCTGTGTTAGTCTCTCCAACAGATATCAAGGTGATTGAAGTTTCGCATGAGGACCAGGGCTCGTGAACATGATGCTGCTCCTGTCTGTCTATATAGAGGGTCTATTCTGCTTGGTGTTCCTGGTCAGGTGACCTGTAGCAGACCCCCACTATAATGTCATCTAACTCTGTTTTTCCTTTAAGCCTAAGCCATAAGCTCTTGGTCAGCTCCTCTATCCCCTGGCAGAGCTCCATGTTCTCCAGCTGATCACTGACACAGAAGGTGACCCCCTTTACTCGTTTTCCCTACCTGTCCTTCCCAAAGAGCCTATATACTTTCATTACAACACTCCTGTCATGAATTATATGTGAATAGGCTGCATATGAGTGTCAAACAAGGAATGTGTTCTTTCTTTTCTGATGTACTTTCCATGTCTCATTGAAATATGTAAAAAGTCTTTTTTTGAACAGGGAAATTGGAAACAGCTGAAGACATAACAACATGGAAATGTTACTTATAGATACATCTGAAAGATTTATGTATACGTATGTGTAAACATTAGCTTCTCAAAGCAATTCTCAGTCTGTAGAAATGAGGGGCTTTGAAAGACATTGGAAGAGTTAGGAAAAACAAGTAATTAATGTGCTTTAAGTGAAAGGTTACCATGTTTTTAGTTCTCTTATACTTTTTACATATAGCTAATGTTGAATATCTAAACACTTGAAAATCTGTTACCTTGAAGGCTAAGTAAAGCATATCTCTGGTGCAAAGCAGAAGTACTGGGGTAAAACGCTTCAGATCTACCGTGGTTATGCATATAACTACTTTGGTTATGCATTGTCATGGCCATGCATCTTGCTAAGAGCAGATTCTTTACATGACTTACTGTATTCTTGCAGTGAGGTCTAGGAGAGATTGGGAAAACTGCCTATTGAATAGAGGATGGGAAACAAGTTTAATGAATGTAGGCAGTAATATACAACGTAGTATACCTAATAGTAATATCTAATAAGACATGACAAGACAAAGCTAAGAAACATAAATCAGCACACCCTGAACAAAGCCTGCTTGCTGCCTGGGAGCTCTCAGGGTTCTGTCAGCATGTCCCAATTGGTATGCATGGGGAAAAACTCTTATGTGACAGCGGCTCTTTTTAAGAAATTTCTTTCTATGCACACGAGCAAGGTAAATAACTCTAAATGCTGCTGATTGAAACAAATTTTGAGATTTTATTTTACAAAACATTTTAAGAACAGCATATTTCTTCTTCAGAGGAAGAAGAGTAATGGATTATTAGATTATTCAGTGTACTTACTCCTTTAATGTGAACTATATGTCCTGGAGGTCCAGGGGGTCCAGGGGGCCCAGGCAAACCAGGGATGCCCTAGTAAAAGAATGTGAAAGAAGGACAATTCAACAAATCTTTTCATATGGGCCTAGGGAACAAAGGACAACAGGCTCAGAGAACACCGTTTAACCAAGAAGTTTTGTGTGAAATGACTTGAGGGGAGACTGAGCTTTCCATTACAGGGACCAAGCTAAGCTGGAAGGTGAATTTTAGTATTTAGCCTACATCTATGGAGAACAAAGTCATCTAAAATTATTATTTCCAGGGGAAAACAAACAAATAAACAAGCATCCAACCAAAAGCATTAAAAATCAATTAGGTCTCCAAGATTGATCTGAGACCCCCAGGACTGATGAGATTCATATACTTCAAGTGCTTGTCAGATAACTACACACAACTTAGCATCTTCAAGGAACCCGGCTAGAATGGAGGCATGGCTGCCCTTTACAAAAAACTGTATCAACATTTCACTATGTCATTTAAAAACTTGGCACCATGCCATGTCTAGCTTTCACTCTGCATTGATGTAAGCTTCAGTGAAGTGGAGCATCACCTCAGCAATAGCTAGAGATCTAATGGATTTTATCTTTCCCAAGCACTTGAGGAAGTGCTATTAGAAGATGTAGTCCATTTTGCCTGTTTGTTTGCTTTAATCTCCCAGCCAAATAAACTTAATCTAGTGACACAAGCTTTAATAATTTTTGTTAAACTAGACAATCCAGAAAATTAACCTTGACTCTGTTTGAAGATACAGAGAAATCTATTCAATGTTTTCTGACAGGTGCTGCTCATCTTTTCTGTTTGTTTTTCTCCAGTTTAAATTTCCCTGGTTTCTGGTTTAATCTTCCAGCAACTAGGTTTCTATTAACTAGATAATCTCTTCTGAAGTCTAGCTAATTCCTATCTTATGATTTCTATGATAAAGTAGTAAGAAGCCCTTGTCTTCTTCTTCTTCTTTTTTCTTCCATCACATCTCTTATGCAGACAAAATATTATTCACTGCTGTTGTAGTAAGAGTGCAATTTTTCTCCAGCACAGACTGGCTCATATCAGAACAGTTACAATAAATACACTACACTGAAACATACTGCTTATGCTTAGTAATGCTTATTGTTGTGTAGTTTTCATGTTTGCCATGACACCAGTGGAATAAATTCTATTCATAAGAACGGACTTGCAGCAACAGGACCTTGGTTCATCACTTCTTATTCTATAGCTACAGGAAGTAGGTGGGCATGTATGTGCTATCATCTTGGGAACACTATGCAGTGGTCATTACTTTGGATGCATGTACATGACAACTTAAGCAGGTAATTTGCGTCAGTAAGCATCTCCTTGTTAGAAGGGTAGCTGACACTTCATGACATGCTTCTGTACTCTTTTGACATATGCTAGTTATTTAAAAGCCCATGGGGAAATCTTCAACCATGAAGACACTATATAGTTATGGAAAGAATTGGCAATGTCAGATCATTTGCTATTTGAACCACCCGTGCAGTGAATCACACATATAACTAACTGTTACATCTGGGATCTGAAACAAATAGCTATACATGTAAGAACTGTCCAGATGGACCAAGAAGTTGACTTTCCAAGAGCTGTCACATAGGAAAAATAGCAGGAGCATCTAATCATTTCAAGCCCATTTCAACTTTTTAGTCCTGTTGTCATTGTAAAGGGATTCAAAGAAATCAGAGACTTGACTTTAGACTTCAACAGGATTTTTTTTTCAATTAACTTCAAGAACTTACATTTAATGCTTCACCTCGTTCACCTTTCACACCTTTCAGCCCATTCAGTCCTGGTCGGCCCTGCAATAAGTATATATAAGCAGAAAAAAAAGTAGAAATAACACAGTATATGTCAGAAATGAGCTGCTCTGTCTTTATTCAGTTTGAGAGCTTAATACATACTGGACGTCCTGGGAAACCAAGTTCTCCTTTAGGTCCAGCAGGTCCTATCGGTCCCTGGACAAAAAAAAAAGATGATGTGATTACGGAAAAAGGAGAAAAAGAACAAAACTGAAAAAAATGCTATATGGAATATATCTATGAGACATATTTTATTGGAAATAGAGGCATAGTTATACATTTGCATCAAAAACTAGCCTGTGATTGCAGAAAATGTGCAGAATTTTCTCTCTACTTTTTCTTCCAAATGATCTTGGAAGCTGAATTCTCAGCCATTTGTAGTTTGTGTAATTCAAGACTAAGTTGCCATGAATCAAAGCAAAATTAAATGTAACAGTCAGTAGAAAAAAGGCTGTGAGCAGTGTATGCTTTGTGCATCTGCTTTTGGTTTGCATTGTTTTATTAATTATTTTTGAATCAGATCCTGTAAGTCTATAGATCAGACTGAGATTTCTGATAGCGCCTGACTTCTACATGTCTCTTGACAGTTTGGATATGTGGACTCATTGGGCTGGCAGTAGAAATAGATCCTTCTTTACACAAGAGTTACCCCTCAGGCCTCACAGACTGATCAAAGTGACTTCAGACAGAAAGGTCAAGCAGGTCACTCACAAAAAAACAATCCAGTGCCATGGATGATCTATGATTTGGTATTTGCAAACATACAGATTTTAGGCAACCAGTGGTAGCAGATCAGCAAAAAGCAGTAAGCCTGCAGACACCACAAGCTTTTGTCTGCTGTCAGCTTCCCAAAATTCATCAAAACCACAACAGTCTAGACAATCTCCTTACTTCCATGTCAATCTTTCAGGTTTCTTTTTTTTTTTCCCCAGTCTGGTGAAGTATTCATGAATACTTTTTGCATTGTTGCACTTGTGTTTTAACTACAGCTGTAGTTCAACATGCATGTGGGAGAAGCTGAAGTCTACATATGAGTTGAATGCATAAAATCTGAAAATTAATCTTCTGATACATAAAACATTATCGGTTACATAACCTCCGTCTATAGATCTCATTCAGATACCTCTTACAGTTGACAAACAGTGTGTTTAATCCTGAGAAATCACAGTACTTTCAGCATGTAGCTGAAGGAGACTTTCTGTCTTTGCCTGCAATATAGTGGTTAATACAGACGTATGCTGGTGAAAGAGAGACACTGGCTATTGCACAGCCTACCACAATTTCTTAACATGACTTTAACAGTAACCAATATTTGTTGGCATTGTGACTGCTACTTCAATGAATAAATAGGAAACAATTAAAAAAGAGGAAATCCTCACCTCAACACTCATTTGCTTTTAACTATTAGGGAAAGCAGAGACTAAGAAGGAGGCAAGCTTCTGGCAGAACTGAGTCTCCTTGCTCACAGTTCAGTTCTGCTGCAATCAACTCAAGGCATAAAAGGAGTATGAGCAAGTTAAGAGCTAGAAAGATTGCATAAAATTGCCTGATATTAAACTTGCGTTATTTGTGTACACAGAGTTTTGCATCAACAGAATCTTGATGGGGAAATACCATCTGGATTCAAATACCATTCTCTCGCCAGTTCATTTTCTGAACTAAGCTACTATGAAATAGATACAATTTTCAATTACCAAAATATTTTTTCCAAACTCCTGTTTGTCCTTCTGTTTATGTAATATAATTTTTTTTTGAAAAGTGATGTTAATTTGTGGAAAAATATCTGATGATGATGAGATGATCTATCTTAGGCATTCATTGATTAATTTTTGTAATTCTTTGCAATACCAGCTGTTATTAAAAAGAGTGCATTCCAGAATGAATTCCATGGGACAAATAAATTTAAAGATTATATAGCCTCTAGTTGAATGTTCACTAGTGCTTCCATGTCTGTTTCAATCATACCAAAACTTAGGACTGGAATAGAGACAAAATTCAGAAATGGTTAACATGTGAGTATATTATTTGCAACATCACTAATGTAATCAGAATTTAAAATTGGCTAATGAACATCTGAAGATGTTCATGTCTGAAGATGGTAGGACTTTTTATTTCATTTTGTGTTTGAAGGTAACTTCTGCCCATGTGATCAGTACTAGTGTCTGTTGAAAGCAGTCCACCGGTGTTCTCTGACAGATGAATACTTCAATATTTCACCACCATGTTTTAAAAATGAGTCAGCTCATCTTTTCCTGCTGCAATACACAATGATGGTGTTTGATAAAAAAGAAATCAGAATGTTATGGGTTATTTTTGTATGTAACTTCCTGTTATTTGAGCCTTTGAAGAACATTCAAATCTGATCTTTTATGGGCAATGATTAGAAAAAGTCTTTTTTTGTTGGTTTAAATAAAGAGAAGTCTCT
Source organism: Numida meleagris (assembly GCF_002078875.1). NCBI lineage: Eukaryota > Metazoa > Chordata > Aves > Galliformes > Numididae > Numida > Numida meleagris. The sequence continues at coordinate 53,678,459 of NC_034410.1, read as the reverse complement.
GGATCTCATGCTTTAACTGGGACTTTAAATGTACATCAAGATTGCACAAGCTGACAATACCAAAGCCACATTTACTATTTCCTCTGTCAAAGCTTCAGCCTGCCCCAAGCAGATGTTAGTGACTCCCTGAGACAGAAGCCAGCAGTCACAGCTATAAGTGAAAGAAGGAAGTGAGGAAACCACAGAAGACTGCTTATCAGAAAAGGAAATTTCAGTTGCAAAAGCAGGGGAGGTGATTTCTGCAGGCTGACACTAGGGTTATCACTAAGGGCTCCTATTAAATAAAGTGCGGTGGTTTGCTTTATTGACAGTGCATAGCATAATCGAACTGGTAAAAACTTCTCATTTCCCCTGTAGCAGGAGGTCTAACTCAGTCTGTCTCTTCCACTTTTTCTGCTAACAGCACTAACCTCCTGACTACCCCCAGCCAAAAACCTGCTTGTCCGTACCTAGTCTATTGTGCTCCAAACTCCTGTGATCCTCACTTCTGTCCAGCTGAAGTATCGCAAAGGAGGGAAGCAATTGCTGGGGAATTATTTTAAATTCTGGAAGCTTTCCTGTAAGTTTGTTCTGTCCCAATAGTACAGAGGAATGATTACAAGTCCTCAATTATCTCAAGGCTGTTCTTGGGGCAGAGCTTTACTTTTTACCAAGTGGAACAGAACAATTGGCACCAATACTTTGATAAGTTAGGCCACAGACTGACTGGCCAAGTACTCTGAAATTTGTATATTATTGCTGCACAGGACTCCCAGTGACTACAAAAGGGTTTTTACTGGGGGAAAAGGCTAAAAAGAATCATGCTTATCTGCAGCAATGACTAAGCTAGAGTTATGCATTAAGAATCCCTAGACACTAAGAATACACTAAGATGGGAAACTGGCTGGTCAAAATCTTGAGACAGGCTCTGTCTGCAAAATTATTACACAGTGCAATCATTCACATCAGTCTGGCAAGAAATTTCTCTTAATAGCCTTGTCTATACACTAAGCTGTATGAAACATCTCATGGCTGTACAAAAGGTGATGTAAACACAGAGCTTGGGACTGACAGAAAAAAGGACATGTCCTGAAGGATGCATAGCAGTAGGATGAGAGGCGAAAGACACAAGCTGGAACAATGAGAAATTTCAAATAAATGTAAGGAACAACTTATTTAATATCTTGAAGGTCATTATATAACAGGAACTTACTGGCAAGAGAGGCTTCACCATCTTCTGAGAGATGTTAAAGACTTGACTTTGGCAAGTCCCTGAACTAAAGAGACCTGCTTTGGCCAGAGGGGTATAATACATGACTCTGAAGTCCGCTTGCATTCTAAATTATCCCATGATTTTATGTTAAGGTGAAAGGATAAACTCCTCCAGCAGTCATACAAGGAGGGCAAAAAGAACTCTTTTTCTGTTAAGTTAGGATAGCTCTCTCAAGGTATTCTAATACACAGTATTTAAGCAGTTTATCAACGCATCCAGTTAGCCCCGTCTAAAGACCACAACAAATGATGGCGAAGTGTTCTGTTCACCTTAACGCACAGAAACCACAGAATCATAGAATCAAAGAATCACAGAATCATATAATGTCTTGGGTTGGAAGTGGCCTCAAAGATCATCTAGTTCATGGTCCTGAAGTTGGACTTTGTCAGGTTAATACTCCTCATGATCTTCAACTCAAGCAGGGTGTGGTCACTACAGCCCATTCTGCCTCCAGTCTTAACCTCTTTCATGAGCTCATCAGCACTGGTGAGTGCCAGGTCCAGTAACTACAAAAGTTACTAACAATCAGTTAGGTGCAATGGAGCTCAGGCTACATCAAAAGCAGATGCAAAGAAAGACTCAGTATTCTTGATCTTTGTCAAATACTAGACTACAATAAATGAATTCCTGCTCTAACGTTGTTGATCTGTACAGCTGTTCATATTTTATAACAAAATGATTGTTGTGCTTTCATACAACATTTTGTGTCGAGTCAAAGATTTTAGGCCAAGTTTGTGAAACGAGGACACTAAATCCCAATTTCAGTAAATAGTCTGATGCTACTTCCTGATGTGTAGCTTCCTCTGAACCCAAGGGAGTTAGTTGCAAATTCATGGTTCCTATAAAAATTGGGGCTGATACTGTCTGTTGTTTTAACTTAAATAATAGAATCAGAGAAAAATTTAGTTCTAGTTCAACCTTTAAAGCAAGGCAAACTTTCAAATTAGATCATGCTGTTCAGCATGTTGTTCCACTATCCATATCTCTCTGTGCACTTAGTTTTTTGTTGAACCACTTTTACTGCCGTTTTTCTTTTCCTTAAGTCTTCTCATAATTTCCCTTGCTGCAAGTTGTGATCATTGGTACGTATCTTTTTCTTGTGTACCTCTCAGGAGGTCTGACTGCATTCTCCATAATTCCCTTTCATTCAGTGGCAGGGAGCAATTAGAGCCCCTCTCTCTTTTTATCTCAGGGTCTGAACAAAGCTAGTTCGCTCAGAATCTTCTTGTAAGTCATGTAAGTTGATAGGACTGAAGATACTTCACTGAGTAGTAAACAGTTTGTGCTACCACAATTTAAATTCTCTATCAAGGCAGTAGTTTACAGCACCACATATGTAAAAACCACATTTTTTTTTTCTAAAGAATGGCGAACATCTGGAAACATGAAGATTCCTTACTGTTTCTATTCAGAAGAAATGAAAAACTAAAACTAACAACATTTACAATTACTGATATCTGTAAAATAAAAAAATAGTTCAAAAAAGAATCACTGAAGTTTCAAAATGTCTTACCATTGGCCCCATTGGTCCTACCGCTCCAGCTTCACCCTATTGAGGACAGACACACACAACAATTACAAGGAGAACATCTGCAGTATCTAGCAGAGGTGGCTGGTAACAAGGCCACCAAACATTCTGAAGAACACAAAACAGTATTAACTCACCTTCTGCCCTTTTCTTCCTAACAGTTCAGTTAAAGAACCATCAGCAGCAATGACAGCTCCAGATTCTCCTTTTTCACCCTGCAATTATTGTCAAAGTAGATTTCTCTGAGCTAAATTAATACTTGTTTTTTAAAAAAGACTTTCAATTGCTCTCAATAGATTATCTGTATGAAACATGCTCATAAGATCTCTGCCAAAGGGAAGTGGGCTATTGGAATCTTCCTGTGTACTGTCAGCTTAGATACTGGTTAGTCAATCCTGCTGTAACTGTAGATTCTTTATAGAACACTAAGTAGAAAATGCCAGACTATCAGGAAAGAAAGAATCTTTATTTCTATGTCCTTGGGGAATTTTGCAATCTCCTTATCTTTAAGGAAGACCCAAAGCTGATCCACTGTTGCTGTCACCACTGCTGAAATGCATCACCCACTGCCTCACCGTGCTCACATCCACTGTTTGGGCTCCAGAAATGTTAAGCAAGCATTGATGAATGTCAGTGGGTGCAATTTTTCACACATGGAGGAATTCAATGACACACCTTTGCTTCATCTGCACTTTCATGTCAGATGCCATTTTGTCAGACTGCCCCTCTGCTGTCATCTGTCACATGGCAACAGCATTGAATAGAATGTTGGGAAGGTTCAAACTCTACTTCAATACCACCAATATTTGCCTCTGACATCCTGGGCCAACATAATAAAACAGGAGGCATTATTTTCAGAGCAGCCCTTGCATTGCATCAGGTGTTTTGTTTAACACTCTTTCAAATTCCACTTATTACATTTTTTTCACATAAGCTTATTAACATTCCAATCCCTAGTAAAATTAAAATCATAAAATTTATAATGTCACTAAGGATTTGTTGTCTAGCACATTTTGTTGTATGTGTTTTTCCCTAAGCATTTTCTCTTACCTGTTGTCCTTTGAGTCCTTTCGATCCAGGCAAACCAGTATCACCCTTTGGTCCCCGAGGGCCCTAAGTAAAATGAAATACATAAATCCATGGTGAGATCTGCTGAGAATATGAAGCTAGGCCATTTTACTATGTGTCATTTTAAATAAATGAAACACGTAACCTAGAATCACTCTGGTTTCAATCTAAGTCTTGATTTACAAGTCTTGGACTTACAAGACTAAATTGCTGTCTGAATCAATGTATTCCCTAAAACAAATATCAGATAGGGATAATCTGTCAAAAACATCAAAAGAAAAAATTCTGATGTTTACACATATTCACAGGGGGAAATAGGCAAACACTGACAAAAATGGAAATTCAGCCTATAATCTTCTCTTTCCTCCCTACCCTACTTTCTCTATACTCATGGTCCAACTTTTTTTTTTTTTTAATCACTGAGGCTGATTTTCAACAGAATGTCTGAGGTTATATTTTTAAGAAACAGTACAATAAAACTATATTTTTTTTTTACTCATAGAGAGATTGCATATTTGAAATCGAGATCATTTATGTATCTGTTCTGTAGTGAAAGCATTCTGGACAGATCATGTCTTGTTTTACAATCTTCCATAATAACTGCATTGAGAAAAACTTTCTCGTTTACTCATCAAGAAAAAAATTCAAATTTACATGATTTCTGTGTTAGTGAAGAGCTGAAGAAAAGACATTAAGTAGGGATGAGCATGGTATTTTCATGTAAAAATTCTGAATGATGGACAATTAATTATATCATTTTCTAAATGTTGTCAGTTCTTTTTCAACTGAATGGCATTTTAAGGTTTTTTTTTTAAAAATGTATTTATTTTGTATGGCTTCCTGTGCAGCCTACCACACACTGGACCCAGTAAACAATCTTTTGTATAATTTTGGGCTATTTGCCAACATTATTTGTCAACTTCCCCAGTTTTGTCCTTGTTCTCAGGCAGTACAAATGGTCCTGAGATCATATGCACACATCTAAATTGTAAAACACTCATAACAAGGGAAAATAATGTTATCACATTATATATCATATAAATATGATGATATAAACAATACTACAAGTCACAAACCAGATAATGCTTATATAGGATAGCAGTATGAGCATAATAGGGAGCATAATATAATGCATCATCTGGTAGTCTGGCTGTGTAATGCTTCTAATGTGGCATCCTTAAAAAAGTGGTAATTTTATTTAAAAAAAAAATCTTGTGTTCTTTGTATCATCCTAAAAGACTAGAGAAATAGTAAAGCTAGCAGTTCTCTACAGTGGTGACCAAAAAAAAAAAAAGGCTTAAGGAATAATGTAATTCCATATGCATTCGAAGTCAGTGTTTAGAAGCCCATGAGTTGCATTTATTCCTCCTAATTTGCACAGAAATTTTCCTTAAGTAGTAACTTTTCATTGGACTCTTCTATATTTAAACTACAGAAATGTGAGTTGTGCATATAACAGTGTATTTCCCAGGGCTAATTTCTGTAGTAAACATTGATAAAAAAAAAATACTGTTCATAAGAAAGTTCATCAGACTTTATATGAATTCTGTTCAATATAATTGTTAAAATATTAAAACATGTTGAAAAACACTTACTCAGACTGTGGAAACATAATACTTACAGGAAATCCTGGTAAACCTGGCTTACCATCTGGCCCCTACAAAATGCAAAAAAGCACTCACAGCCATGTAATACAGACTTGCAAAACAGTATGGATTTTCAGTGTATTGTCTAATTTGTGAATATTTACTGATCTGAAACTGGATTAAGAACTTCATTGAACCAGTGGTAAAGCTGTGATCATTTCACAATACCTTATGCTTCTAAATTTTTCTGAGACATTCAGATTTACTTTCCAAAACTGAAGGGAAAGATATCCAGGAAAGTCTGAACAAACGTGACATTTTTCTCATATGAAAGGCATGCAACTATAAATCAGACTCTTTTAAGTCTTTCACAGAATCCAACACAGAAACCACAGTAGCCCTCCCACCTTTTCCATTGAACCTCTGGTTGCCTGTGGATAGAAAACAGCATGTCTACTAGATCATGAATATAAACATGGATTTGGATTTGTACTGGACGTATTTAAGACTGTCCCACTGTGTTATCTGCAGAGTCACACCTCAGTTCTCATTTAAATCATGTGGACATGCATTACCTGAGTCACTATGGTACTCCAACCTTCTCCCAGTCTATGGTCAACTACAAGACTGAGGTTCTGAGACCTTTCCAATTGTAACTACATTTCAAGCTACAGTGTCTACTTCTTTCTGCTGGGACGGTAAAAAATACTACAAATCAATGAATTTCTACTGGTCTCATGAGACCACTTATCTTCGTTGTTTTGATAGCCTGTCTTCTAAGATTTGAATGGCAACTACCTGCAGTAACAGACCTCACACAAGAGGGGCCATCCTATGCTGGCATCCTATTATGCCCAGGGATTAGGATTCTGATATTAGGTACACACACCTTCCTTGTTTTGTCAGGGACTGAATGTGAGGGGTGCTCACAAGCAAGATAATAAACAAAATAAAATTAAAAAACAGCTGTCTGCAGATGAAACTGGTTTTGAATCAAGATACTTAGTTTGTGGAATTCAAATTTTGTGAAGTGCAATACATTATAGACTTTCAGGCAAGTTCTACGTAATACTGAATAGTATCTACAGCCTGGAGAAGATAGGTTTCCAGTCCTAATTACTAGGATCATAGAATCATAGAATCACAGAATGGCCTGGGTTGAAAAGGATCATCAAATTTCAAGCCCCCTGCTGAGTGCAGGGTCACCAACTACTAGACCAGGCTGCCCAGAGCCACGTCCAACCTGGCCTTGAATACCTCTCATCTAGTCCTAGTAATCTGAAAACCCTTCCAGGAAGCGTCCAGCACTTTAAATATTTAACCAGACTGTTTTGAAGCTGATGTCTAGCTGCAAAACAGAGCCAGAAATTTCACAACTGTTGTTTTATGAGATTTCCAGATTATCATCCACAGATATAATTGCTGTGAAATTAAACTCATACACAGGAGCCTAGTATTCCTAGTTGTAATTTCAGGAAGAACTGAGTAAAATATTTCATCCCAAGATTTCATGATTTGAAAAACAAGAATACAAAAAAGTAGAAAAAATGCTATGTACATCTGCATCCCTGTTTTTGCATCAATTTCACATTCCTGCCATTCTGATCATACAGTTCAGATTCAGAGCTAAAGCAACCACTTCAATTCCTTTCTTTTAGACAAAAGTTTAAGAACCAATGAATCCACACAGAATATATATTTTCCTTGAAGTACTCTCACACAGCTTATTGCTGAAGCTAGCAGGAGTTATAAACGTGTTTAAAACACAGGAAACTCTCAGCTTTGGATACTTAAAAGGAAACATTAAAGAAAGAGCTATTTTAGAGATTTAATAAAGGAGCATATACTCACAGGAGGCCCAAGCAGTTTTTCAATTGTAGTGAAGTTAAAAATTCCTTTTGTATCATTGAGAAGTAGCTAAAGAAATGGTTAAGGAAGAGGTTATTTCAAATACCAAACCGAGCACCTGAGGGTACGCATACATTTTTAGAAATCTGCAGAAAGTTAAAACATCGTGTTTTAAATATGCTGAGAAAACCACACGTAAGGTCACAGGAAATGTTAGCTAATATAACTTTTGTTACAAATCTGGAATAATGATATGCAGCACTTGCATTTTGCTCATTATGTAAAGATTTCAGAATGTTTTAAAAACTTTCATTAACTGACATTCATACATTTTTATGTTGAAAACTGTGACTTCATGTGTTGTGGTCTGAGGTCATTTCTCCACAGTAAAGATTAAAATAAAAATTTTATACTCCAATATGTCACTGGCATTCTGAGATGGTGAACCTATCTGACCACAATCTATCATGTAAATTCAAAGTTAGAATTATGTTTAGGACATATCTGCATCACACAATGCCCTGTCATGGTAGTGATTCTTAAGTTAGCTCTGATCACGCTGCTGTGTGTAGTTGTTGCAATGCACAGAAATCAATGAAACTAGCTTGGATCCCCAAAACTGTGTAGTTGATCTGGAGTAGTACCATAGCTAATGAGTTCTGAGTCTTAAGAAGTCTAAACAGAGAAAAGTAATAACAATGCTTTTATACTTCTTTCTATCCTGGTATTAGTGAACTCTACATTAGCTCAGACATCTCTTCAGATTTTGAAAGCCAAGAGGGTGCACCCCTGCTGTTAACTGACAAAGGCAAAGTGGTAACAATAGACAAGGAGAAGGCTGAGGTATTCAACAACTTTTTTTGCCTCAGTTTCCTCTGATAACTGCTCATCACACAGATCACATTCCTGACCACCTGAAGAACCTGAACAAGTCCATGGGTCCTGTGAGATGCATTCCAGAGTCCAGAGGGAATTGGCTGATGTAGTCACAAAGCCACTCAATTATATTTGAGTCATGAAGTTGCTGGAGACTGGAAAAAAGGCAACATCACATCCATTTTTAAGAAGGGTAAAAAGGATGATGTAGGGAACTACCAGTCTGTCAGTCTCACCTCTGTGCTGGGAGAGATCATGGAGCAGATTCTCCTGGAAGCTATGCTAAGACACATGGAAGACAGAGAGGTGATACAGGAGAGACAGCACGGCTTCACAAAGGGCAAATCCTGCCTTACCAAACTAGAGGCCTTCTATGATGGTGTAATGGCATCAGTGGACAAGGGAAGAGACACTGATGTCATCTATCCAGACATCAGTTAGGCCTTTAACATGATCCCCCACAACATCCTTCTCTCCAAATTAGAAAGATATGGATTTGAAGGGTGCATTGTTCTATGGATGAAGAACTGGCTCCAGGTTTGAACCCAGCGAGTGGTGATCAATGGCTCTATGACTGGATGGAGATCACTGATGTGTGGTGCCCCCCAGGGGTCAGAGCTGGGACTGATACTCTTTAATATCTTCATCAGTGACATTGACAGTGGGGTTGAGTGCACCCTCAGCAGGTTTTCAGATGACACCAAGCTGTGGAGTGTGGTCAGCATGCCTGAGGGATGGGATGCTATCCAAAGGCATGAGCAGTGAGCCCAGGAGAACCCCCTGAAGTTCATCAAATCCAAGTGCAAGGTCTTGCGCCTGGGTTGTGGCAACCTCCACCGTCAGTACAAGCTGGGGGATCCAAGGATAGAGCATAGCCCTGACAAAAAGGACTTGAGGATACTGGTGGATGGCAAGCTGGACATGAGCTAGCAGTGTGCCCTAGCAGCCCAGAAAGCCAATCGTATCATGGGCTGCATAAAAAGAAATATGGTCAGCAGGTCAAGGGAGGTGATCCTTCCCCTCTACTCTGCTGGTGAGGCCTCACCTGGAATACTGTGTCCAGGCGTGGAGTCCTCAGCACAGGAGAGACACAGACGTGTTGGAGCACATCCAGAGAAGGGCCACAAAAATGATCCATGGAGTGGAGCATCTCTCCTGAGAGGACAGGCTGAGAGAGCTGGGGCTGTTCAGCCTGGAGAAAAGAAGACTTTGAGGTGACCTGATAGTGGCCTTTCAGTATCTAAAGGGGAGCTACAAGAAAGAAGGGGACAGACCCTTTAGCAGGGTCTGTTGTGACAGGACTAGGGGAAATGGTTTCAAACTTAAAAAGGGTAGATTTAGGTGGGATATAAGGAAAAAGACTTTTATAGTGAGGGTGGTTAGGCACTGGAGCAGATTGCCCAGAGATGTGGAGGATGTCACTTGTGTTCCTAGAGACATTCAAGGCCAGGCTGGACCAGCCTCTGAGCAACGTGATCTAGCTTGTAGATGTTCCTGTGCATTAAAGAGGAGTTGGACTAGATGACCTTTAAAGGTCACTTCCTAGTTTAAGAATTCTATGATTTTGATCATAGAATTAGATTAATGAAGCTGGACCAGGACTTTTGGTCCAACTTCCTGCTCAAAGCTGATCAAACTAGGTCATGTGCAATAGAGTCTTTAACTCCTCCTGGGATGGAAATGCCACAGTTTTTCTTAGCAACCAATTCCAGTATTTGAGCATCCTCAGGAAAAAAAAAATCCTTATATCTAATCAGAATTTCTGATGTATCAACTTGAGTTCATTCAAGTCTCATGGCAATGCTATATAACTATGAAGTGGTTGGCTCTATCTTCTCTGTAATCCCTAATTAGGTAGCTGTAAACAGCAACAAAGTCTCTCCTTAGCCTTCTTTTCTCCAGGCTGAGCAAAGGCAGTTTCTTCAGCATACTCATATACCATCTGTGCTGGCCCCTCTCACCATCTTGGTGGTCCTGCACGGGGCTTTCTTCACTATGTTAATATATTTCTTGTACAGGGACACAGCTGGACATGGTACTCCAGATGCAGTTCTATGAATGCCAGTCACAACTCTCTGAGTCTAACATTTGAGCCAATTTTTCACCTATTCTATCATCATTTTATCTAATTCATAGGTCAACAGTTTGGCGATAAGACTATGGAACACTATGGATAAAAACTATTAGCTAAGTTTCTAGTTAAATAGGTGTTCTCAATACTATATAACACAGTCATACATTATGTTGGGAAAGTACGTAAGTACTTTGTCAACAGTTTACGGGTGTTAGGCCCGATTCCGTGATGAATGGGACGGGGGACCCACAGGCCCACGTCCCGGGAAAAGGGGAAAGGGGAAAAGGGTAGGGAGATGGACCTGAGAGCAAAGAACAGCGGCAACAATCTGAGGAGAAACAAACTAATTTACTAAATAAGATATCGGAATGCAAAACAACACACTATAATACAATATAATTACAATTTAAGCTGATAAATCCAATGCAGAGAGAGAGAATGTCCCAAAATCAAGGTAGGCCTTACTCTACTACCGACGATAAGACGGCTGGAGAGCGAGGTGCTGCCAAGATGAGAGACGGCGGAAAAAGGGACGAGGTCTCGTGATCTGCAAGTTTTTATACTGCGAGCTTTTATCTTTTCCCTCCGGCTGGAAAATGGTAACAGAGGAGAAAAGTACCGTAGGGACTGTAGTAGTCCTTCTCTTCTGAAAATCAGGATCATCCACTACATGATGTTATGATGTGGAATACCAATAACCGAAAATCACAAAACCATGACATACTTTCACCACAAAAAAGCTGTAGATGAAAAGAGATCCTTACTTATTTTTGTCATTTGTTTTATTTCTTTCACTACAACACCCCAACAGAGTGATAATCTAACCTTGTTTTGAATTCAGAAATACATACTGAATACTTTTAGAATCTTGAACTAGTCCTCTTGTTTATCAGGCAAGCCTCACCATCTATTTCAAGATCAAGCTCTGTGTGCAGCAATGTATTCCCATTCAACATAGTGAAACACTTCTGGATTTCGCAATACCAGGGCAGGGCATGCATGCATTCATGTGCCAGGATTCACTCAACACATGAAGAAGTATGTTGTTCTGAAGGTACTGTGAAATCTGAATGCCTCTTCTGCATGTGACAATGTCCAGATCATAGCTATCTGATCACAAACCTTTGCAACATTTGTTACGAATGTAATATACAGGACCTAACTTTGAAGTTATTTGAAAAACTTGATTTAAGTCACTGCTTTGAATGGCTGTTTGACCACATGGACTCCCTTCCAACTATTCTATGAGTCTCTGAATACTATGTTTCTAATCTGGGATCTGAGGAAGGACACAACTGCATAGTCTTATTGTATGTCCTACTCTATCTAATTCTAGCTTATCCATCTGAGCATGGCAGTTTATGGTCAGCTTTCTATACTGTGAGGTACTGCTGGCATTGTGATCATGCAGTAAAAGCCTGTCACTTCTACCAGGTGCTGCTCCCTGCTCTGTGCCCTCATGTTCTACAAAAAACACTGGAAAATGGTCATTGAAGCAAATAAAAAGTCTGTTTAAGTCCTGCAGGCAGCGCTCCTTTTTCTCTCCTTCCTTCTCTTATATATACTCTGTATATATTATTAGATTGTGTAGTATTTTGGAATATCAAACAGTAGCAAAATGGGACACTGTTTTTATATAAGAGCAGATTTCTGACTGATATAGCAGAAGTGAGAAGAGGAAGTAGAAAGGATTGCACGCTTCTGAGGTGTCAAAAGGTACTGCAGAAGCCTGGAAATAGCTAGGGCCTACTGTAGACCTCAGTTTCATCTTAAATTGAAAGAATTACTGCAAGCAGACCTAATAATTTCATGTAGAATTACAGAACTAAAATAAATACCAGAATCAACTGTTGTGATGTGGATATTGGTTTGACCTGGGTACAGCACATTTCTGAAGTGAACCACAGAAGATGTTTGATGTTTTTCTGAGAGTCAAAGAACGTATTTGGATAATTTAATCTTCTACCTCAGCATATGTATTTTAAGCAAAGGTCCTTTTCTTATACAAACATTTGTGAAGTAGGTAGAACTCAATGTCCCAAATACTTACATATACTTAAACACATTTAATCAACTGTTTCAAATTTCAGCATGCCAAGTCCTTGGAGAAATCATCTGATTATCAGTAAGTAGATTTTGTAGCATATAAGAATAGATAGCTCTTGCTGTACGTCCACAGAATATTTGTTCACTACGGATGTTCATAAAGCCACATGTATACGCACCCTACTCTGTAAAGGAGCTTACTTCTTAAACTCTAAGGCATTTAGAAAAGAAATCTGCTCTGTATGGATTTGTAATACACTGGATGCAATACAGCTTCTAGTAGGATCTATACATTTCTTTAACACAATGAAGGTAATCCTTACACAAGTTCTGGAGAATTGAAAGGATGCATGATAGGTTTCTTTGGAAACATTAGATGTGTGAACTGTGACTATCACAACACATAGAAAGCCATGCAGCTTCCAGCAAACTAATGTCATTAGTTTGCTATATCAGCTTAATTAACATTTTTGCATTTCTTATACATGCTGCCCTCCCTCTAAGGCTCTCAGTATTTTTCAAGTGTAAATGAGCTAAGAAAAAATTCATCCAGGTTCATTATTACTGCAAACAGAGCTATCTAGTCACTAGTAGGAATGAAGGCCCCACAGTTACACTGGGAGAAAGAACATGAGTTTTATGTCAACATCTCTGTCACATGGACTCCTTTTCCTTTCACATTTAAGGAAATTCCCAGAAACTTCAATGGAAACATTATGAAGTACAGAGCTGGAGATACTCCCACTTAGAGCAGGAGTTTGAATTAGATGATCTTCAGATATCCTTTCTAACCAACGTTTCTGTGTATCTATATTTCTGCTCACTGAGAACTTAGCATGACAAGTCTGTGTGAGAAGCTAAGAACAGATAATAAAAAAAAAGTAATTGGTACTGAGTAGTCTATGGGATGCCATTTATGCTATATTTGCTGTCAACAGCAAATAGGGTTGGACTAGATGATATTGGAGGTCTTTTCTAACCTTGGTTGATGATTCTATGATTTTTTTTTGTCCGTTTGAAAGGGGATTCATTCTAATCTTTAGCTATCATTACTGCTAACTAGTATTGTTTTTGCAAGGGCTAATGTACAAAAACCAAACCTGACTCCAAAAAATACACACAGATAGAGGATATTGGGCAGTTTTAGCTTTAGCCAGAAGCTGAATCTTCTAGCATTTTACCTTTTGATACTTTTGGCTTTTGCTTATACTACAGAGTCAATACTCTGGTTTGTATAGTGGATACCTGCTAGAAAAAACATTATATCTCTCTCCTCCATATTGATGTGACTCATATACCTTGTTATGTTAAACTCTCATTTTTGTATTTCTCAGTAGCTTTTTTTAAGTGACTTTTATTATTTGTACACAATCACTTGGAGAGTTTGAGAGAAGCTCTCAAAACTACCCCATCATTCTTGTATGCAAGCTATTTACCCTTCTCCCTTCCTCCTTAATCTTTTCAAAGTATACCCATTAGATGCAGAGTGATATTAAGACCTTTTGTTCGTTCATTTTATGGAGTGGACTTATGTCTTGAATATTGGCACCAGAATTGCCAGTTAGGCAACTGCTCGGGATCTCTTCACTTTAAGTAGAGTTAAAAAGACTGATGCTTGACAAACACACTTACCTCTGGTATGGCTATGATTGGTCCCGGTGGTCCTGGTGGTCCAGGTGGACCCATAATATCTTTCCCATCCTGTCCTGGTTCTCCCTATTTCAACAATATTACAAATGGAAATCCCATTTGGTAAGTGCTGCACTTCACATAGGTTTCTCAGAAAGAATTAAACCCGCTCAGTCTCACCTGAAGTCCTGGGTCACCCTTCTCCCCTTTTGGACCCTTCGCGTGATGAAAAAAAATAAGTGTAAATGATTTTAAACAGAAAATGCTGAAAATGTACTTTTTCTAACTTCAGAAAATTCACTTTCTTTAACTTCAGAAAATGCAGAAGAGTGAAACACAGGTACAGCACAATCCCCAACCCTCCGAAAGCACAGATGGGACTCAGATCCTCCACGGGTCTGATGTTTAAAATTATTTGACAATGTTCACAAAAAGCAAATGAAAACACACCATATCATTAGTTGGGCATTAACGCAATAAGCCTGTCTTTCACTGTAATGAAATCAGATGTGCCTAGCTGCTTCTTCCTTTTTCATCACTGACCACCTCAGTTGTGTTCTGGATTGCCTGATGAAATGAGCAGGGAAACACAAGTGAACTAAAGAGTTATTTTTCATGCAAGTTATTTCTAAGCTTAATCAGCCTCTTAAGATTCACTCTGCTGGGGACATAAACAGTTCATTTGACATGAGCGAGGGGAAGGTGGCACTGAATGAGCTTCCAAATGAAGAATTCTGTAATCCCTAGGGCTATTAAGCAGGAAAAATGCATTTAAACTACCTAAGAGCCTGTTGGCTTCTGCATAATTAAAAGCAGAGCTAAATTCTGAATAATTAAAAGCAAAAGGATCATCAAAGAATGAGAATTGGCCTCTGGAGAGCTCTGTATCACTTTTGATTGATGAGGGAGGCATTGGCAAATAATATTGCTCCTGTGTTTGGTGTCTAAGATAAATATTTCACATGAGATAGGACAAATTCAGACCCAGCTCTTCACATGCTGCTAGCAAGTATTGTGAGGCCTCCAACTGAACTGTAAGATACAGATTTGGGAGCAAGTGTGTGTTAGGTAATCACAGGATATGATAGGCCAACTCACCACACCTCCAGGATGTCCAGCGATGCCAGGTTTTCCATCTGTACTTGGCCTTCTCTGATACACACAAAAAAGTACTGTTATCCAAGATAATCAGTTTTCAGTCCCATACAAGAAAGCATCCACATTCTCAGAGGGACACAGTATTTGGGGGAACTAATACGGTATGTGGGGGTTTCCATGGGGTCAGGATCAGTAGCTTGTATTAGTCATCAGACCTCTTCACTGATCCTGCTGTTTCCTTGTCTCCAGAAAAAATTTTTCTGATGCAGCTTCAATAATTCTTCATCACTGCTCCCGCCTCTGCTTAGCAAAGGGGTGAGTTGTTGCTTTCCCATAGGGTTTATTTTGTGTGTTACTTCCACTTTCAGTTAGGTGACTCTCAGACCTGAGGAAGAGGTGGGAAAGGCACTGAATGTAAATGGGGTGGGTGGTAGAGATGTTGGGATGCGGGACAAAAAAATGGATAATTCCTGCTCTAGTTCAGTGGAAGACTGCAATTTAGTGAAAGAATCTAATCAGTTACTCTACATTCTATGGGAAAAACAGAAAGTATTACACTGTAATAATAATGCAGTTTCCCAGATAAAAATGGATAAAAGAAAGCTGTTATGCCTTAAAGGAATAGATAAATAGAAAACTACCTCATTTTTAAAAAAATCAGTGTTAAAGTGTTGCACTTGGGTCGGGGCAACCCCAAGCATTACAGACTGGAAAAGAATTTCATTAAGAGCAGCCCTACAGAGGACTTTGGAATTTTGATGCACTAAAAGCTGTGCTTGCAGTCTGGAAGGCCAACTGCACCCTGGGCTGCATCAAAAGAGGAATGGCTAGCTGGTTGAGGGAGGTGATTCTCCTCCTCAGCTCTTCCCTTGTGAGACCCCACATGGAATACTGTGTCCAGACCTGGGGCCCCCAGCACAAGAAAGATGCAGAGCTGTTGGAGTGCGTCCAGAGGAGGGCCACAAAGATGATCAGAGGGCTGGAGCACTTCTCCTATGAAGAAAGGTTGAGGGAACTGGGCTTGTTCAACGTGGAGAATAGAAGGCTTCAGGGAGACCTTATTGTGGCCTTCTAGTATTTAAAGGAGAATTATAAACAAGCTGGGGATTGACTTTTTATATGATCTGATGGTGATAGAACAAGGAGGAATGGTTTCAAACTAAAGGAATCATAGAATCATTAAGGTTGGAAGGACCACTAATGTCATCCAGTCCAACCATCAACCCATCACCACCATACTACTAAACAATGTCACTCAATACAACACCTATTCTTTCCTTGAAAACTTCTGGGGACAATGATTCTACCACTTCCATGGGCAGCCTGTTCCAATACCTCACCAATCTCTCTGGGAATAATTTTTTCCTAATATCCAACCCGAACCTCCTCTGGTGCAACTTGAGACTGTTTGCTCTTGTCCTATCACTAGTTACCTGGGAGATGAGGCTGACCCCCACCTCTCTACAACCTCCTTTCATGTAAGTGTAGAGAGTGATAAGGTCTCCCCTGAGGCTCCTCTTCTCCAGACTAAACAATTCCATTCCCTCAACTGCTCCTCGTAAGACTTCTGTTCCAGACCTTTCATCAGCTTTGTTGCTCTTCTTTGGACATGCTGCAAGGCCTCAATAACTTTCTTGTAGTGAGGAGCCCAAAACTGAACACAATACTTGAGGTGCGGCCTCTCCAGTGCTGAGTACAGAGGGACAATCACATCCCTAGTCCTGCTTACTACACTATTTCTGATACAAGCCAGGATGCCATTGGCCTTCTTGGCCACCTAGGCACACTACTGCCTCATGTTCAGCCGAGCATCGACCAATACTCCCTGGTCTGTTTCTTCCACACAATCTTCCAGCCACTCTGCCCTACGTCTGTAGCGATGCATGGGGTTGTTATGACCAAAGTGCAGCACCCGATACTTGGTCTTTCAGAAGCTCATACAATTGTCCTCAGTCTAATGATCCAGCGTATCCATATCCATCCACAGGGCATTCTTACTCTCAGGCAGATCGATAACTGATCCCAACTTGGTATCATTTGGAAACTCACTGAGGGTACACTCAATCCCCTTGTCTGGATCATCAGTAAAGATAGTAAACAGAGATGGCCCAATACTGACCCCTGAGGAACATGATCCCCTGGTTGTACCACACATGCCAGGTGATCACACTCAAGGTGATCTGCTCTATGTTCTTCTCTGATACCAAGGTCAGTTTGATGGACCTATAGTTCCCTGGATTCTCCTTAGGACCCTTCTTATAGATGGGTGTTGCCTTGGGAAGACTCAAGTCATTTGAGACATCCCTGGTTGACCAGGACTGTTGATAAATGATGGAAAGTGGTTTAGCAATCACTTCTGTCAGTTCCCTCAGTACCCTCAGGTGGATCCCATCCAACCCCATGGACTTATGACAGTCAAGGTGGTGTAGCAGCTCACTGTTTCCTCCTGAACTGTGGAGGTTTATTTTGCTCTCCATCCCTGTCTTCCAGATCAGAGGTGGTCTGAGTACCCTGAGGGTAACTGGCTTGACTATTAAAGACAGAAGTAAAGAAGGCATTGAGAACCTCAGCATTTTCCTCATCCTCAGCAAAAACATTCCCTGCCACATCCAATAAAGGTGAGAGATTCTCCTCAAGATATTAGAATAGGTCTCTAAACAAGTGATAGTATTCACCTCTGTACTAGGAGAACTTGAAGTGTCTCTAGAGTAAAGAGGAGAGAAATACAAAAGGAGCAGTGCAGATACCAGCAGAAACAAATGCATTTATCTGTAGGTTAACTGGCATCTTTTAACCACATCCACACTACCACTGCAGTTCTATAGATGGCCAGTAGTTTTGATCAAATACTGCTTATTTCCCATGAAACTGTCCTCAGTTTATATGAAGCCTTGTCTTGTACCCTATGAAATCAGTAATAATTAAAAAAAAAAACTTGGGAAAGACTTTCCTGAGTAAAACAGCTAGATTAAAAAAGAGAAAAGGGGAAAACTCAAATGTAATTATTGACGCAGGCTACCTCTTAAGTTTGCTTCATAAGAATGTTAATGCAGTAGCTCTAGTTCTTGAATCTGAGTGTGCTCCCTTTGCCTTTCTGTACTGCAGTTACTTTCTGCTCTAAAAGGACAATTTAAATGAACAGTTCTCAAATAACATGCAAAACTCGAGTTGACCAGATATCATATTTTAAAGTGATGAAGATATTATTCTCAGAAATAGAATGTAGCATTTGAGATATCTCTCTATTTTAATAGATTATTTTTTTTTCTTTCGAGTGTTACATACTATGAAGTCACAAATGTCAAAAATTTGTCTTTGTATTTCCATCTTACAGAAGAAACTAAATTCATGGCCTCCAAAATGACAGCATGAGAAAAGCAGTAATTTAAATGGGACATGCAGCTTGATTTTAATGAACGCTGACCATTCTCTATGTATATTTAGATCTTTAAATTATTTACATGTGAAAAATAATACCAAAGAAGTTTTTCCTTGTAATACAGTAGTAGCTTTGAGAACCTGATATTAGTAATGATATTTATATATAGCATATGGTAATGATTAATTACTGAATAATTTAAAGACAACTGCCTAAATAAGAATAGAATAAAACAGTTCAGTTGGATGGGACCTGCAAAGATCATTAAGTCCAACTGCCTCATCTCTTCAGGGCTAACTGAAAAATAAACATGTTATTGAGGGCATTGTCAAAATGTCTCTTGAATACTGACAGGCATGGGGCATCAGTCACCTCTCTAGGGAGCCTATTTCAGCGTTTGATCACTCTCACAGTAAATAAATAGTTCCTACTGCCTGGTCTGAACCTCCCTTCATGTGCCATTCTCATGTATCCTATCACTGGTTAACAGGAAGAAGAGAATAGCACCTCTGTCTCCACTTTCCCTGCTAAGGAAGTTGTACAGAGCAATGAGATCACCTATCTGTCTCCTCTTCTCCAGACTGGACAACCCAAGCGTCCTCAACCTCCCCTCATAGAATATGCCTTCCAGCCTAGA
The DNA here is from genome assembly GCF_002078875.1 of Numida meleagris. Taxonomy (NCBI): domain Eukaryota; kingdom Metazoa; phylum Chordata; class Aves; order Galliformes; family Numididae; genus Numida; species Numida meleagris. The sequence goes on along the minus strand of NC_034410.1, from coordinate 53,659,438 downwards.
AGGCATGTTTACTGCCTTTGTTGCCCTCCTCTGGGTGCTTTCAAGTACCTTAACATTCTTTTAATATTGTGGAGCACACAATATTTGAGGTAAGGCTGCACCAGTTCTAAATATAGTGCAGTAATCAGCTCCTTTGACTAGATGGCTATGCTGTATTTAACGCATTCCAAAATGCAGTTTGCTCCTTGGCTGCCAGGGCACACTGCTGGCTTATACTGAGCCTGCTGTTGACTAGAATGTCCAGACTCATTTCTGCTGCACTGCTCTCCAGCCATTTATGTCTCAGTCTGTACCTCTGACTAGCACTTCTCAGTTCCAGGTGCAGAACCCAGCATTTACCATTAATTATAACGTGCTGATTGTCCAGCATTCTAGACTTTCTAGATACCTCAGCAAGCTCTCCAAGCTTGCTGAGAATGCTGAATATGCACTCCACTGCTTCATTCAAATAATTGATAAGAATGTTGAACAGAATCAACCCTAGAATTGATCAGTGGTAGTGAATATCTGCCACCTAGATGAATCTCTATTTACTACAACCATTTGTGCTCTGCTGTTGAATCAGTGAATCACCAAGCATAGTGTGAAACTGTTTATCTCACAGTTGGACAATATGTCCAGAAGGATACTGTGAGGAATGATCTCAAAGGCCTTACTAAAATCCAGAAAGATTACCTCTGCCACCTACCCTTAATACACCAAGTGGGTGACCTTATGACAGAAAGAGATCAAATTACTAAGGCAGGAATAACTGATGAATGGCAAGATTCATTAGTGAACCCATATTGAGTAGGTCTGATAATATCTTCGTTCTTTAAATGCCTTTCAATATCTCCCAGGACAATCTTCTCCAGAACTTTTTCAAGGACTGAGGTAAGACTAATTTTTGTAGTTTTATAGAATCATAGAATCATAGAATTAGCTAGGTTGGAAAAGACCTACAAGATCACCTAGTCCAACCATCCACCTACCACCAACATAACCCCACTAAACCAGGTCTCTCAACGCTATATCTAAACGTTTCTTGAACACCTCCAGGGACGGTGACTCAACCACCTCCCTGGGCAGCCTGTTCCAGTGTCTGACCACTCTTTCAGAAAAGTAGTATTTCCTAATGTCCAGCCTAAATCTCCCCTGGCGCAACTTGAAGCCATTCCCTCTCGTCCTGACATTAGTTATAAGAGAGAAGAGGCTGACCCCCAGCTCACTACAACCTCCCTTCAGGTAGTTATAGAGAGCGATGAGGTCTCCCCTGAGCCTCCCCCAGCCTGTCCAGATCTCTCTGCAGGGCGTCTCTACCCCCAGGCAGATCGACACTTCCTTCCAGCTTGGTGTCGTCTGCAAACTTACTGAGGGTGCTCTCAATGCCCTCATCCAGGTCATCAATAAAGATATTGAACAGGACAGGCCCCAGCACCGACCCCTGGGGAACACCACTCGTGACCGATCGCCAGCTGGATTTAACTCCATTCACCACCACTCTCTGGGCCCGGCCCTCTAGCCAGCTTCTTACCCAGCAAAGGGTGTAGCTGTTCAAGCCATGGGCTGCCAGTTTCTCCAGGAGAATACTGTGGGAGACAGTGTCAAAGGCTTTGCTGAAGTGTAGGTAGACCACATCAACAGCCTTTCCCTCATCCACCAGACGGGTCACTCGATCATAGAAGGAGATCAGGTTGGTCAAGTAGGACCTGCCCTTCACAAACCCATGCTGGCTGGGCCTGATCCCCTGGTTGTCCTGCAAATGCTGCGTGATCTCCCTCAGGACAATCTGTTCCATAACCTTCCCCGGCACCGAGGTCAGGCTGACAGGCTTGTAGTTCCCCGGATCCTCCTTACGACCCTTCTTGTAAATGGGAGTCACGTTGGCAAGTTTCCAGTCTTCTGGGACCTCTCCAGTTGACCAGGAACGCCGATAGATGATGGAAAGTGGCTTGGCTGTCTCTTCTGCCAGCTCCCTCAGTACTCTCGGGTGGATCTCGTCCGGCCCCATGGACTTGTGGCAGTCCAGGTGGAGTAGTAGGTCTCTGACCGTTTCCTCCTGAATCATGGGGGGTTTGTTTCGCTCCCCATCCGAGAATTCCAGCTCAGAGAGTAGAGTGCTCTGAGGACAACTGGTCTGGCTTTTAAAGACAGACGTAAAAAAGGCATTGAGAACCTCAGCCTTTTCATTGTCCTCAGTGGCCACATTCCCAGCTGCGTCCAGTAAGGAATGGAGATTCTCCTTGGTCCTCCTCTTACTGTTAATATATTTGTGAAAGAGTTTCTTGTTCTCTTTAATCCCAGCAGCCAAGCTTAATTCGAGCTGGGCCTTTGCCTTTCTAATTTTCTCCCTGCACATCCTGGCAACCTCTTTGTACTCTCCCTGAGTTACCTGTCCTGTCTTCCACAGGGGGTAGATTCTCTTTTTCTCCTGGAGCCTCAGGAAAAGCTCCCTGTTCATCCACGCCGGTCTCCTTCCCCGCCGGCTCATCTTGCGGCTCAGGGGGACAGCCTGTTCCTGCGCCTTCAGGACTTCCTTCTTGAGGAGCAACCAGGCTTCCTGGACCCCTTTACCCTCCAGGACCAAATCCCAAGGGACCCTTCCTACCAGCCTCCTGAACAAGGATCTTCTGTCATGTCTACCTTGTAGATGGATATAACTTTGTCTATCTTCCAGTAATTAAATAAATCCATTCCTTGCATGGTCAATTACATTGTCCTAGTGCCCATATGGTAAAAGGAATTGTAGGTTGCCCATAGGAAAGTGTCAGTCTGTAACAAATGGTTCTGTCTGTAATGAATGATTCATCGATTCCTTCTTAGATGGTTGTGAAATATTGAGATGATTACATTGTCCCTTATTAAGGAAGTATATCCATAGCTATAATAAAATTCCTAATAGTAAAATACCTCAGATCCTAAACTGTAGCTTAGACCTGTGGGTCCAGGAGGTCCAGGGGGCCCAGGGGGCCCAGGGGGCCCAGGGGGCCCAGGTTTCCCGGGAGAACCATCAGCACCAGCTTCTCCTTTGGGGCCTATTGATCCAGTGACTCCAGTATCACCCTAAAATAAAAAGTCAGTCTACCGTTAGTTATACTGAACATGCACAAGCTGATGCAAGTAAGTGCTTGGGTTTCAAAATCATAATCTATTAGACTTCTTAGCCCTTTCCTGTGGTAAATTATAACTAACATATTGTATTTGAGTGATACAGTTTTCCCATAAAGTCACCATCGTTTTTCCTTTTTTTAATTACCTTTGCACCGACAGAACCAGGAGGACCTCTATCACCCTGCAAAAGAAAAGCAATCCTCTTCATTTAAAATAAGGGCATTAATCATGCAAAGAAACAAAACAAAACAAAACAGAACAAAACAAACCATGTCTGTAATTGCTTAATTAAAATACCCACAAAATTCTGTGTTGACTTTATGTCATAAAGTCCATTATGTGAAACATTAGGCCCCTTTGCTAAAAATAAAACAATCCATATTTCAGAAATTATAGTAACAAATGAATAGTTCTGGTCTGGCATGCATACAGGGAGCAATTTTGTATTTCAGTTTTGCTGGAGATTTTGAAGGTCTAGAGAATTAAACACTGTGGGTCACATCTTCATGCTTCTCATCTTAAGTGAGAAAAACCCTCATGGACAGTAACAGAAGTGGAAACTGATACCACGTAAGTTGTCTAGGACACCAAACAAGGGATACGATTACCAGTATGGTTTTAGGCTCTTCAGCAGTAATCAAGTTATTTGATTTGCTTTTATATACCTTACCTAAATTCATTTTCTCACATCTAATGTATGGAAAGGACAGAAACACAGCATGCAAATATTTCTTTTCTAAGTGACATTGAAGCTAATGGACTTAATCATTACATTGGAAATCTCTTGTCCTTACACATTCAATAAAAACTGCTTGAGTAAGATCTGAAAAAAATGGGTAATCATCAGCATCAAAATGATAGCAATGACTTCTTCCAAAATTAATGACCAAAAAAACCATATTAAATATCACTCCAGGGAACAAATTGACTTCACTTTCTACTCTTCAGTACATTCTGCAGCTTCTCCCAGTAGTCTTCTTTGTACTGAAAAATGATTATAATTAGATATAGCAATATAGATTAAACCAAGGCTTTCAAAAAAAAAAAAAAAAACCCACAAAAAAACCCATAGTGGAAATGGAGAAATCCTATTATTCCAACATGCTGGGGACTGTATTGAATGGGAGCAAATATATAGTGCTTCACTTTTAATTAAATTTTATCAATGTATGTACACAATGTAGAAAACAGGTACAGCAAGGGAAAACAGTCAACTTCTGGCTCTTTATTTGAGTTATATACTCTTTTTGAAAATTATTATTTTTCTTCCAATTAATACACTTTCCACATCAAGTTCTTTTCCAATAAGCAGAAATTCAAGTCCAGTTTGCTTCAGGTAGTCGTTCTTCTGTTTAAACTACTGATTATAGTAGGAACGTTCTAGTAGTTACCATCCAAAGATGCAATCTCTGTTTTCTGGATAGCTACTAGATCCCATCTGTGCTGTAGTTCTACCAATCTCAACCTTTTGAAATCATAGTTTAGAGTCTTCATTCTTCGTACGTCATGTTAAAAAAACCCCTTATTATTTTATAAATAAAAAATTGTGTCAGTATTCTGATTGTTCAAGAGTTGCTTTTTCATTTCCTTGTAGTATGTGAAATTTCAGTGTGCACTTGTGAAACTACTTTCAAGCTCTTGTGCATAAACCTTGGTATAGAAGTTCACTGAAAAATGAAATTGTCCTGTAGTTATTTAACTTTGGGAGACAGAATCACAGAAAGAGGGTTGTGCAGGGCCTCTGTAGGCCTTCCAATCCACTGTCCCCCTTGAAGTGGAAACATCACCATCTCTACATCAGGTCAGTCATGGCTCTGTCCAGACTGGGCATGAAAACCAAGAATGGAACTTACATATCCTCTCTGGGCAACATGCTACAGTTCTGCACCACTAGTAGTGAATAGGATTCTCATAAGGGCCTCTTAAGATGCAGTTTGTGACCGTTATCATTCACTGCATCATCGGGCACAATGAGGAACTGTTTGGCTTCATCAGCTTTACCTCAGGCCCTTCAGACAATTGCAGACAGTTATTAGATCACACTTTGGTCTGCTTTTAGCCAAACTTAACAGTTTCCCACTCCTCCTCTTGTGCTGGCTGTAGTACTTATTTAATCCTGCATGAAGCCATTCATCAAGTCAACAGAAAACTAAGTAGTCCTCTGCTACCATCTGAAATACCTCACCAAATGCTTCATGAAGGCTGGAACTGCCGCAAGTGCGGGGTTGGGATATCATGGCTGAGAGTGTTAGCACTGCAGCAGTAATCAGTTAATACAGATATGGACTTCTGCAGAAGTGTACAAAACTTGCTCCGTTAATAATCAGCAGGTCTGCTCTTGTGTAGCTTGGGATAAAGCACATGGAACAGACTACAGAATCCAAACTTAAGTAATTCCAGTGGCCCTTACATGCATGCACACACCATGGAGAAAGCCTTCTGCAATCTGAACTAGGAGCTGGAGTTCTTCCTACAGACTTGCCAGCTTTTTATTGGTGAATCACAATGGAGTAGCTCATACTGCATTTAGAGCACTTCATGCTGCAGAAAATGAGATTGAAAACATCTGGATTTCTCAAAATGCCTTTTATGATATGTTCTAATAATCCATTAGCCGCTGGATTAAAAAAAAAAATGAAGCCAGTCAACACTGTGTTGCAAGGACAGTAATTTACATTTTTTATAGCTTAATATTGACAAAGATATCACATTGAAGTAGGAGCAACACAAATGTTTAACTTACCTTTTCTCCCTTCTGTCCTTGTGGGCCAACCACTCCATCAAGCCCAGGAAGACCTTGTGGACCCTGTGAATGATAGCAAATCTACAGCAGGTGCCATTTGATAGTCTTTTTCTTAACACACATAGGGAAGTATTTTGGACCAACTCATAAAACAGCAGTATAAATTACTAAATGTGGTCCTTTACATGGCACCAGGAAGCAGCTCACAAGTTCTAGCACTTGTATTTCTTGTCTTCTGACAGTTTGGTTTTGTATCAAAACATTATTTAAAAGTACATTAATAGAAAACTATATCAAGCAATCACATAATAAAACAAAAAGTAATTTAAAATTACATAATATAAATATGATGTTTGCATGTAAAATAGCCAATTTATGCAAACAGGTTTTGACAACACTGTAACAAATGAGCTGGGATTGAACTCCACATGCACTTCAGCCATCTGCACTTTTGGCAAACTCAAGACCAGATGAGAACTATCTGAGAAAAGGTTAGTATTCACAAAGTCAAAAAGTGGCATAGGTTTTCCTTGTGATGTCTTACTATACTCTTGCCTTGAAAAATGCATATTTAGCTCTCCATCTGACTTACTGTTTTGTACCCATGACAGAGCATGCATTCAAGAGGGCAGCCAGGCTGGGAAAAATTGGCTTTGTAGAGTCAGTCAATCAATACATGTATTAGAGCATGGGTGTCCAACCTTTTGGCTTGCCTGGGCCGCACTGAGTGAAAAGAAACTTTCTTAGGCCACATATAAAATATATAATACAGTTACTGCATACAAGTAACAAAACTTATTTATATATGTATTTATTTATTTATTTTAAAAAAGGGCAACAAAACCATAAAACTAGTGGGTCATTTAACCTTGTTTTTGTGAAACTAATGCATTAACATCTGGTTCAATTGAAGTGTTTCAATTCTTAATGAGTTCTCAAGGTGTTTGTCAGAGATTTTTTATGAAATATTATTATTCTTGTGAATCATCCTTGAAAACAGTTGTTCACAAATATATGCACTGCCAAAAAGCGATGGCATGAACAAGGTGTGATTGTGAAGCATAAGGTATTTTTCCGTGTTAAGATAGGTCTTGTAAAAGTCTAGTAGAGAGATGTGATCAAATTTTTTCTTCAAGTTGAATGTCTGATTACAACTCAGTACATTTCATTTGAAAATTCACTGGTAATGTCGACTGAAAGTGAAATCATGAATATACAGAAATTATGATTTTTTTTTTGAAATCTTGAAACCTGTTCTCAAATTCCTTTATCAAAAATGAAAGCAAGGTTCCTTATGCTCACTGTACACAGGACTGTGGTTAGTCATTGCACCAAAACGCACAAAATTATTTTTCATTACTCGAGCTTGCCATAATTTAAGTTTCATTTTGAACACTGTTATGGTTCAAAACATAGCACAGATAAGTTGATTTTCAACTTGAAGATGCATGTTTAAGTGTGAAGTGAAATCCACCAAAAATGCTAAACCTCTGAGCTATTTTTCATCTTCAGGCATTTTACCTCAAGTTAAGCACTTTCCTTCAGAAAAGCAAATGCTGTCCCTATAGTCAGCATCCATACTTGTAAGGAACTCTTGGAACTGGTGATGATTCAATCCATTGGACTTCATGAAAGTCATAGCTTTGATGACCATTTGTATAACATTATCCATTTTTAGAGCTTTCACAAATAAATTTTATTGATGTACAGTGCAATGTTATTTTATGAAACATGAGTTGCCTACAGCAATTGCATCGTCTTCTATTAATTTTATAAATCCCTCTTTTTTACCAACCATCGCTGGGGCACCATCAGTAGCTATACCAGATATTCTGACAAAGGTTAAAGAAAAACACTTTGATGCATTTTTCACTGCTTCATACAAATAAAGAGATTTAGTTGTGTCTTTTAATGGCACCAAAGAACCCATTTCTTCAGTGACATTATATTCATTATCAATACCTCTAATGAAAATGGCAAGTTGAGCTATATCTGTAGCATAAGTACTTTCATCTGTTACCAAAGCACTAAAATTTCAAATTAGCAGCTTTACTCCCCAAATTTCCTTCAATAGATTTTTGTATTTCTTCACTTTGCCTGGCTACATTCTGGTGAGATAAACTGATTTTAGAAAAATCCATTTTATTATCAGGACATATTATATCCACCACTCTTTCCAAGTATTGTGTAATAAACTCACCATCAGTAAACAGTTTTGATTTTTTTTTTCAATCAGATTTGCTAACACATTACTAGTTTTTAAAACAGAGTGTTTCAGTTTTAACTTTTTAAAAAGATTTTGTTGAGGTGGTAGATTTTTTAAAAATTTAGATTAGATTAGATTTTTTTAAACTCGTTATTTTGTCTTTTTGAAGCATTCTTTGACATGCATTGAATTTGGCAGCATGTTTCTGCATATAATGCCTGCTTAAATGGCAATCTTTGAAAACTGACATGATTTCCTTGCAAATTAAGCATAGTGCCATATTATTTGTCTTCACAAAAAAATACTCATCTGTCCATTCTTTGTTGAACACTCTTCCTTCATCCATGATTTTACTTCTTTGGGTTCAATTTTCTTTTGAGACACCATAAGGTAAGTTAAAAAAGTAGCATCAGCAATCACTGTGTTTTACTCAACATGTGGCACAAGTGCATGCCATATGTAATAGATGCAGGATTTGATGTGACTGAATGTATGTTACAGGTGTGAGAGGACAAGTTAGCCTTGCACTGCAGCTTCTCCATATCCCAGAGCTAGGCCGGGCCACTTGATGGGGAGGAGCCACTGCCATGATGACATGGCAGCAGGGGTGAGCTGCACTGTAAGCTCTGCTTGTCCACATGTGGCCTGTAGGCGCTGAGTTTGATAAGCCTGGGTTAGATGTTAGGAAGAAATTATTTACTCAGAGAGTAGTGAGGCATGGGAACAGGCTGCCCAAAGAAGCTGTGGATGCCCCATCCCTGGGGGAGTTGCAGGCCAGGGTGGATAGCACCCTTGGTAGTCTGATGTAGTGGGTGGCAATCCTGTCCATGACAGAGGAGTTGGAACTAAATGATCTTTAAGCTCCCTTCCAACCTAAGCCATTCTATGATTCTATGAATCTACTAATTTGCAGTAATACCAGGAATTATATAGACTGTAGGCTGTTAGGATTGAAAGCCTTAGAACATCCTGCTTTAGGGCAGGAACAACATCAAAGCTTATCTGTGAATGGTTACTCACTTCAGGGCCCAGTTCACCAGCAGATCCATCTTCCCTTGGTGACTGAGGAGGTTCTCCATCTGAATCAGGGGCTGGTTTTCCTCGAAGGTCATGCAATCCTGGACTGCCAGGTGGCCCAGGAAGACTCTGGATAAATTAATAGCATTGTTAGAATGCCCTGACAGATATATTCTGTTCTCTTTTGGCCAAATTCATTTATTCATTATACATGTAATGGGAGAATTTCATACAAACTGTTCAGGTTCATAGAACCATTGGCTTTGGTCCCTATCCCCTTTCCAGTTCATAAAGAAACAGTTCTAGTTTCACAGATATACTCCTTACTTATGATCACACTGACTTTCTTATCCTTGCTCTCTGAATTGTGCCACTTTGAAACATGTTATTTTAGGAAATCAAAAACTGAAAAATTCTGTGCCTGCTTTCTGTAATCCCATAAACATCTCAGAGATATTCCAATGATTAATGTGAAATGAATTCAGGGGAATCACTGAACAAAGGAAAATGGTTAGGTATTTCCCCACTGATTTCCAAGAACGACTTATATGCTATTAATAGAGCACTCAGGATCCATACTTATGGCTAAGACCTGACTGTGCTTGGCTCTTTTTTAATCCAGAACCCATCTTGTGTAAGTCCCGTCTCTCAAAATATATCAGCTCTCAGTGAAGGGGAAATACAAGAACAGTGCACCACTTCAGTCTCTAAAACAAAGCTTACTTGAGCTTGTTAACACAGTATGGTGAAAGTGACAGATTTAGCTAATATGTTAAAGTACTCAGCATCCCACTTATCCCATTCTGTTTGTGGAGCCTGTTCGTCCTGCACACAGCTGAACAGCTCATGAACCAGCTCTCAACTACTGCATTTTACAACACAATCTAATGAAATGAACCTAGATACTGTAGCTGCAAGATAAAGTGGTTTAGTTGATTCGTAAGTTATGCAAGCTCTTTCTGAAGCTGAGATAGCCATCTCCAGGAAGATGCTTTGACCATCTCAATTTAACCAGTGGCTAAATATAAGTCAGTGGCCCAAGACTCAAATTTTACCCAGCATGAATGCTCCTTATTAACTGTTGCTGAGCCAGAGCATTTCTCTTTCCTAGCCAACCTTCATACAACAATATTATAATTCTTCACAAAGGCCAAGATATAGGAAAGTGCAAATGACGGTCAAAATCAAGTAACAGTGGAAGGTGTTGTGTAAAATATTTCACACAAGCAAACATATGTTTTATAGCAGACACTTCGAATTAAAATAAAGAAATTCCTATCTCCTTTTTACTGCCCTCTCAGAGCCAGACTAAATGCATCTTCTCCTTCAAAGAGTCATCTTGACATTACTCCTTTGTTGTCCTCTTCCTTTCTCACATTTCTTCCCCACTTACATACACTTATGTCTTTGAGATCTTCAAATGAAATCCCCAGTGTTTCCTACAAAGCATTTTCGAATGCTAGGTATTAAACACATATATATATTTATTTGGGAAATCGTACTATTGTCAAAGAACATGGATCATCTACAATCTAGATGGGTAAAATGAAGCTCTTTGTTATGCTAATGTGAAATAAACATCACAATATACTTACTCTTAAAATCTCAGTTTCTTTATCAACATCGCCAGAACCCAATTCTTCAGGTTTCAGACTAATCTGAAATTAAGTTAATCCAGTTTTAAAATACTGCTTCCAAAGATGACAAAAATATCACTTGTCAGTTGTAGCAAATACAGTTCTAGTCAATATAACTGCAGTAGAATGTCATAGGTGAAATAATTTATAATTCAAAAAAAATATTTTAGTAATGTCTGGTGAGATTCATACTATTTTATTTTGTAGATACCTATCTCCACATTTACCTAATGATGCTTTATGAGTTGTGAAACAGTCCTGCAGGACACATATAAAATGTAACTATTTAAATTGATGGAAGACTAAGTAGTATCTCAGACAAATTTTAACTTCAGAAAGACACCTGTCGCTATTAAGAATATACTAAAAATCATACCTAATATTTACCGTATCCTACAGTGTGTACCCTAGTTCAAAAGCCAGATTCTGAGATTCCCACAGTTGCAATCCAAATAAACTTCTTATTAAGGGAAATCGATATACAAAAGTATTTTCCAAAATATTTCATTAGAAAATACTGTTTATTTTTAGTATTACAATTTGATTGTACTCATCTAATTTATGAATCCAATATTTTTCAACTTCAAATAAACTTTCTATATTATAAAACCAACAGTGCAAGCTACAGTCAAAATGCATACTGCCAATGAATTCTGAAAATATCTGTGAAGAAGAAAAAAGTATTTTTAATGGAATTTTTAAATGGTACTTTTTAATGGAAATAATTCTTCTCCAAGAGAGTGGTCAGACGCTGGAATGGGCTGCCCAGGGAGGTGGTGGAGTCACTGTCCCTGGAGGTGTTCAAGGAACATTTAGATGCTGTACTGAGGGACACAGAATCATAGAATCATAGAATTAGCTAGGTTGGAAAAGACCTACAAGATCACCTAGTCCAACCATCCACGTACTACCAATAACCCCACTAAACCATGTCTCTCAACGCTATATTTAAATGTTCCTTGAACACCTCCAGGGACGGTGACTCAACCACCTCCCTGGGCAGCCCATTCCAGCGCCTGACCACTCTTTCAGAAAAGTAGTGTTTTCTAATGTCCAGCCTAAATTTACCCTGGCGTAACTTGAGGCCATTCCTCCTCATCTTGTCACTAGTTACAAGAGAGAAGAGGCTGACCCCCAGCTCACTACAACCTCCCTTCAGGTAGTTATAGAGAGTGATAAGGTCCCCCCCGAGCCTCCTCTTCTCCAGACTGAACAATCCCAGCTCCCTCAGCCGCTCCTCATAAGGCCTGTGCTCCAGACCCCTCACCAGCTTCGTCGCCCTCCTCTGAACATGCTCCAGGGCCTCAATGTCTTTCTTGCAGTGTGGGGCCCAAAACTGGACACAGTACTCAAGGTGGGGCCTCACCAGGGCTGAGTACAGAGGGACAATTACTTCCCTGCTCCTCCTGGCAACACTATTTCTGATACAAGCCAGAATGCCATTGGCCTTCTTGGCCACCTGGGCACACTGCTGGCTCATGCTCAGCCAAGCATCGACCAATACCCCCAGGTCTGTTTCCTCCACACAACCATCCAGCCACTCTGCCCCAAGCCTGTAGTATTGCCTGGGGTTGTTGCTGCCAAAGTACAGGACCCGGCACTTGGTCTTGTTGAACCTCATCCCATTGGCTTCAGCCCAGAGATCCAGCCTGTCCAGATCTCTCTGCAGGGCGTCTCTACCCCCAGGCAGATCGACACTTCCTTCCAGCTTGGTGTCGTCTGCAAACTTACTGAGGGTGCTCTCAATGCCCTCATCCAGGTCATCAATAAAGATATTGAAGAGAACAGGCTCCAGCACCGACCCCTGGGGAACACCACTCGTGACCGGTCGCCAGCTGGATTTAACTTCTTTCACCACCACTCTCTGGGCCCGGCCCTCTAGCCAGCTTCTTACCCAGCAAAGAGTGCAGCTGTTCAAGCCATGGGCTGCCAGTTTCTCCAGGAGAATACTGTGGGAGACAGTGTCAAAGGCTTTGCTGAAGTCTAGGTAGGCCACATCAACAGCCTTTCCCTCATCCACCAGACGGGTCACTCGATCATAGAAGGAGATCAGGTTGGTCAAGCAGGACGTGCCCTTCACAAACCCATGCTGGCTGGGCCTGATCCCCCGGTTGTCCTGCAAATGCTGCCTGATCTCCCTCAGGACAATCTGTTCCATAACCTTCCCTGGCACCGAGGTCAGGCTGACAGGCTTGTAGTTCCCCGGATCCTCCTTACGACCCTTCTTGTAGATGGGAGTCACATTGGCAAGCCTCCAGTCTTCTGGGACCTCTCCAGTTGACCAGGAACGCCGATAGATGATGGAAAGTGGCTTGGCTGTCTCCTCCACCAGCTCCCTCAGTACTCTCGGGTGGATCTCATCCGGCCCCATGGACTTGTGGCAGTCCAGGTGGAGTAGCAGGTCTCTGACAGTTTCCTCCTGAATCATGGGGGGTTTGTTTCGTTCCCCATCCGAGACTTCCAGCTCAGAGAGTAGAGTGCTCTGAGGACAACTGGTCTGGCTTTTAAAGACAGACGTAAAAAAGGCATTGAGAACCTCAGCCTTTTCATTGTCCTCAGTGGCTACATTCCCAGCCGCGTCCAGTAAGGAATGGAGATCCTCCTTGGTCCTCCTCTTACTGTTAATATATTTGTAGAAGCATTTCTTGTTCCCTTTAATCCCAGCAACCAAGCTTAGTTCAAGCTGGGCCTTTGCCTTTCTAATTTTCTCCCTGCACATCCTGACAACCTCTTTGTACTCTTTCCGAGTTGCCTGTCCTTCTTCCACAGGGGGTAGATTCTCTTTTTCTCCTGGAGCCTCAGGAAAAGCTCCCTGTTCATCCATGCTGGTCTCCTTCCCCGCCAGCTCATCTTGCGGCTCAGGGGGACAGCCTGCTCCTGCGCCTTCAGGACTTCCTTCTTGAGGAGCAACCAGCCTTCCTGGGCCCCTTTACCCTCCAGGACCGAATCCCAAGGGACCCTCCCTACCAGTCTCCTGAACAATTCAAAGTCTGCCCTCCGAAAGTCCAAGGTAGCAGTTTTGCTGTCCCCTCTCATGGTTCCACCAAGAATTGAGAACTCTACCATTTCATGGTCGCTCTGTCCAAGGCAGCCCCCAACTTCCACATCTCCCACCAGACCTTCTCTGTTTGTAAACAGCAGGTCTAGCAGGGCACCTCCCCTGGTGGGTTCTCTCACCAGCTGCAGAAGGAAGTTATCATCCATACACTCTAGAAACCTCCTAGGCTGCTTCTTCTGCACCGTGTTGTATTCCCAGCATATATCAAGGAAGTTGAAGACCCCCATGAGGAGGGCTGGTGATCGCACAACTTCAGCCAGCTGTTTATAGAACGCCTCATCTGTCTCTTCATCCTGGTTAGACGGTCTATAACAGACCCCCACCGGGATGTCTGCCTTGTCAGCCTTTCCTTTGATCCTAACCCACAGAGACTCAACGTTATATTCCCCAGTTGCAAGCTCAATAACATCAAAACGCTCTCTAACAGAGAGAGTCATGCAACCACCCCTCCTTCCTTGCCTATCCTTTCTGAAGAGCTTGTAGCCATCCATCGCAGTACTCCAGTCATGGGAGCGATCCCACCATGTTTCCACAATGGCAACTAAGTCATAGTTTGCCTGCTGCACGAAGGCTTCCAGCTCCTCCTGTTTGTTGCTCATGCTGCGGGCATTGGCACAGACGCACTTCAGCTGAGCCCCTTGCCTCACCCCTAATCCCGATGCCCGCCTAGGCACACCTCTTGCAGGCCTGGTTTTATCCCCTTCCCCCTTCCTCTCTAGTTTAAAGCCCTCTCTATAAGCCCTGCCAGCTCCTGGGCAAGGATGCATTTCCTCCTTTGAGACAGGACAGATTTTGTGATTTTGAGACAGACATGATTTTGTGAGAAATATTGCTGATATGTGGATGGTTGGACTGGACGATCTTAAAGGTCTTTTCCAACCTTGGCGAATCTATGATTCTATATTTCTTGCCAGAATTACATTTTACTGTGTATCCCACATTTTTACTGTGCATTGTATGTCACTACAGGGTAAATGAATAAGTACGAAGTTTGGTCGCACTGTGGTACTCAGTAAGTACATTTCCTCATCTTATTGCTACCATCTGTAATGCTTTTTCCACTTCAATCATGTAATGATTATTTATCTATGTGTTTACCTTTATATACTGTCAACACTATGAATGTCTCCCTGCTACCATCTGTTGCTCTCTTTCTTATATAATCTGACATTTTTGCTGAGGTTAGTTTGAAGTATTTCTACTTAAGGTGTTCATGACTTTTACAACCATTTATTCTTGATTTTTGTCAAAAAATCTTTCATAATGTATCTTTTCATTCTCAACTATCCATGTGTCTCTTTCTGTAGAATTCACTAAGATAGATTTGGCCTCTGTGTTTTAAAATCTTTTGGAAAAGTGATGTGTCTCTACGTCTCTCAAATTGAGGTCAATAAATAACTGGCAGACCAAACTGATCATACTTGCAAAACATTGTGTTTGCTTAATATGCATGTTGTTCTCATCAAACAATTGGCACTCATTTAATTTCATTTTTTTTTAAGTTTTATATATATCTGCAAGTGTTTGATCCCACTTGTTTTTTATCTGATACATCTGATGGACTAAATGATAAGAAAAAATGCACTGTTGTCTTCCCCCTGACTATCTTGCTTTTCTTGCGTTTGGCATTGAATAATTCAATTCTGAGGAGTTCTTCAATGCACACTTTAGACATCTCTCCTGCATGATGATCCTGGTTTCAGTACAGGTGTATATTTAAAGGACAAGTAAATCAGGTGTAAGTCTGCTTGTATCACACAGAATCCCTTGTCTTCGGGAGTAGAAAACTCAGCCTTCACGCTACTCTACAAATGTATGTATGAAGCAGATTCCTGCCCATCTGTCCTGACACTGCAGGGACACAAGGTATGGTCTTCCCACCTTGCAGCAGGATTAAAAACAGCCTGGTTGGCACAAAGCTTTCATAAAGAGATGGAAGTCAGAGAAATATAATTCACAGCATTAGCTTTTAATGATCTATGCTTTACCCCCGGTTGTGCCAATTTCTTACCTGGACTTATATCTCTTTCCACTCTTATGAGTATTTTAATTATCTTTTCTGCATTTACATAGCAGCAAGCTCTAAATTTCACCTGTGTTTTGGTCTCTCACCCTCTACATTCGAGAATTCACTGGATAAGTGCATTCATCCATTTTTTTGCTCCCTGTAGCTTTCTCAAATGATTCCTATAGTAGGAATGCATTGTATTAATTTAGGTCTGCTTTCACTGTCTGTTCATTTCCATTCAGTTTAATATATCCACTTAGCTCCTGTCAGTATTTTGTGCTTGTTTTTCTCGAATTTCTACCACTCTGTATGTACTACAATGATGAGAAAAAATCCAGTTTTCACATTTTGGTCACAGCCATGTCTAGAAACTCATATTGTATCAATTCCTTAGGAGCACCTCATGACTGTATCTCTGCATAAGGATCACAGTGAAAAAGTGACAGTCAAGGACAGAGAGATCCCTACTCTCTAGTGAGATGCAGAACTCCATTCATTCCCACGTGTGGCTTCTGTGAGAAGAGTCTAGAAGCTGTCCCATATCAGTTCCTGTTCCAGCCGGTTCCAGATGGCTCCAAAATGGACGCACCGCTGCCAGAGCGGAGCCTTGAGCAATGCCGGACGTGCCTTTGTGAGAGCAGATTTTAGAAGAGGAAGAACAGCTGTGCAACAGTGGCTGGGAGAGAGGAGTGAAAACATGTGAGAGGAACAGCCCCGCAGCCACCAAGGTCAGTGCAGAGGGAAGGCAGGAGGTGCTCCAGGAAGTTCCCTGCTGCCCAGGAGAGGCTCATGGTGGAGCTGGCTGCATTATCCCAAATCGCCTTTTGAATTTCAGTGGGTAAAGCGCTCCCTTCACCTTCTCTTGCAATTGCTGCTACCATAGATTGTATCCATATTTGTGCTTGGATATACCTAAGAGCTAGGGATATATTATTTTGAGTTATGGCAAGTGCATCTACAATTAACTGGTGGTCTTTTATATTAGTTCTTTCTCACTGAGGTAGTATATCAGATAAGAGTCACTGGTTGGTACCCAGTGCTGATAGGGAAGACTGCAGGGGTGTTGCAATGCATATAAGTCACTTGTTGTTGCATCTGACATCCTATCCTTTTTCTTCATCCTGCATTTCCCAGGACTTAGGGCAGTCAACCAGCACTATCCTGGCCCCGTTTATTTCCTGAATATATTTCATTACTGTGGATGACCACAGTTGAAAGGGTTAAGCCTCTGTTAGAATTAGAATTCAGTTCCATACTCCCAGTATGCCCAATACAGGCATGGGACCATGGCCACCCAGTGAGTGTGATAGGGTCAGCATAAACAATTGCAAATATTAATCCAAAGAAGATGCCTGCCCAAAGCTGTGACACTGATGATGCCACAGGGATCCCAGGGTAAGGAGCAAGGTGACAAAGGAACTTGCGAGGCACAGCAATAGGATCAGCATTCGTTAGGATCTGGAAAAGAAAAGAGAGAGAAGTTCCCAGTTCCAGAGGAACTAAGGTTAGAAGAGGCACAGCTAGAAAACAAAAGAAAAAGCTTCCTGATCCCAAAGGATCCAAGGTCAGAAGGAAGGTGAAATCCAGATGGTTAACTTTGTACATTTTCCCTTGATCATCTTGAGCCTTCCAGATGTGTTGGTTAAGAGGCTCTTTGAGGGTTAAAGGGACAGGACCAGTGTGGGGCAAATCAATCAACACCAGCTGGCCTGGAGAGTAAGTGTCCCAAAAAGCAGCTCTTTGAGTTAGGGACCACAGGGTGCGGTAGTTGCCAGTGGTGAAAAATAGTACAGGTCCCCAGTAACCCTCTGATTCCTTTTCAGTCAACAGGATCTGGTCTCCCACATCAGGGACACTTTCCACACATACTCTGTCTCTGAATTCCTAAGGGTGTAACCAAAATCTTTCTTAAATTTGGCCATCTTGGTAGCACAATAGGGAACTTCCTTGATACCAACATTGGAGAAGCCCTCTTTACCCTCTTCATATGTAAGCTCAGTTTTTATCAGAGGGTAGAGAGGGGTCACCAGGTTTATCTAATTTGTCTTTTTGGGCTCTCACATCCTCCAGGCTTTCTCTCAGACACAAGCCACTCCCTGGGGAACTACCATTAATCTCTGTCTCATTTACTGACTGTTCTCTAAGGGCTTGTTGAAGGAAGACTGTTGAATGTTTTTCTTTCTCTAACTGTCCTGTAAGATCTTCTACTTGGTCCTGCAGGTATATGATCAATTTGTGCAATGATCAAATAATTTGGGTTTCTGACGTGTGCTGCTGGTTGCGGATCTCTACAGCAGCAGTAAGAGCAGCTCCTAGAATTGCACAAATGATTGATTTTCCCTTTCCCTCCCCAGTACGGATGTGCTTGTGGACAGAATTTATATGATCCGCAACTCCCTTTAAGTTGGACCAATTATTCCGTGCCCACTCCATCCCCACTGGGGAGAGTTTGGCACCATGTTTTTCTAAGAGGTTGAGGAGCGGATTCCCACCCTCATTCTTTTTTTGTTAATGATCATGCCTCAAAATGTGGAGCAATCTTTTCAGAGGAGAAACATGTATTATCGACAAATCAACAATTTGCTCCTTACACCCCTGAAGGTTGCATATAATACATATTCTAAAAAGACAACCCTCTTACCTCAGGATATATCCTGAGGGGTGCACTCAAATTCTCAAAGGACAGCACTCTTGCCTCAGCGTATATCCTGTCCTGTGATGTCAATTTAAATGTCTCAATCCAATTATTGGCGATGGTTCAACATTTATATACTTGGAAGAAGATTAAGGCAGGAAAAGGCCAAATGCTGTTCAATGATTTTTTACAAATTCTAAGCAGCTAGGGAATACAGGGAAGATGGGAAAATTACTGATAGTAAAGAGAGAAATCCTAGTGAACAGATTAAAAAGCGGGGATAGTCACCACCAGGGATCCAGCAATGAAACAACATCATTAAATAGAAGGCATTACTTTTGGAGCAAACCTCATATATTTGCTACCATATTTTTGGTAAGTAATCTATCATAATTATACCTGTTGCTATAGTATTGATAAATTTTGAACTTATAAAACTAATATATATTTCCTGCTGTAGTATTGATTTTTAGTACCTCTAATTGCATTTCTACTACCTCTGTCTGCTCCCACTGCTCATTAGTGCTATATTAGCGCTATATATTTGCTTCCTGGTAATAATACGTAGTAGCTTTCTACCTACATATAACTATTAACTCTCTTTATTAATCATAGATATACTTGCTAGTAGTGATTTTTTGTAATCTACAATAAATCAGAAAATCTAAAACATAGTGTCTGTGTACACTATGGAATCCTGTGAACCCACTGTTGCAATCTCTGTATGTCCCCCCTGCTGTGTAACCCTTTAGGTCATGACAGAATCACAAACGTAAGAAAAAGGAAGGGATAGTGTTTGTTTGATGGTTAGAAAAATCTGCAACGGTCAGGGAATCGGGGAAGTTTATTAATGAAAAATTTACTGCTACATGATTTTGTAATATGTCAAAAGACTGGGCAAGAATTGGACTAACTTTGAGCCCTTCAATTCACAGGATTCCAAGCTAGGGTAATATGTAATTTATATATGCAGAATCACACAACATTCTGATTACACATTATGCCACATCTTCAATAGGCACAGTATCTTTTAAAGCCCAGTATCCCACCAGAGAGGATGACTTTGTTACATATGATACAGCTATCCTTTTAGGGTCTTCTAGTACTTGCAGTCATATAGATTGGAGTAGTCTCCCTATATAGGAGATACAAGGGCTGCCATTTTTCTTAGTGCTGTGTGAACTTCAAACTAGAGACAGAATAGTATATTGTATTTTCTTTTAATTTCTATGTCTAGGAGGCAGGTCCACAGATTTCTACCCCAAAAAAGTATCTGATTTCATAAGTGATTTGACAAAAAGTGCTTTTGAGAATGTGATTATACTCAATGCTTTTCATATAGTTTACAGTTTTTCCTGGTCCTGGCAGGATTTGAATGCCAGTTAAATTACAACCCATCTTTGTCTCCTCAGTTCAGTAATGTACAGGTACACACAATTTCTAGATAGTTTTTCTGTCAAGAAGGACCCTACTAGGTATTTCTACTTGGACATTTACAAAAAAAGGAGCCCGATCTGGATTTTTGGAAGGCATCTCTGATAGCTGAAAGCTGCCCAGTTATCTCTTCCTCTAGAGCACTTGTTAAAAATGTATCAGCAGGCTATAAAGAGGCTATGTATAGAAGCAAACAGCATCTATTCACATAATTAATATGACACAGATACGAACAATACAAGGAACACAAAAAATTATATAAACTTGCCTCAACTTTGATCCTTTATAAAGCTTTCCAGTTGTCCAGTCTCAGCATTTCATTAATCAAAGCATCTTTTACTTGTAAATATCAGGATACCTGCCAGTTACATTTTTAAGAATTTTTCAGCTCCAGGTTCAGTTGTCAGGAGGCAGCAGACACTGCTTTCATAAAGGAATAAACAGGAGCTGCAGGCACTCAGGAGTGCAATCCACTCTGTCATTGCCTTTTCAAGATACAGAACATAGGATATACATCTTGGATGGTCATTCAAGTAAAATTGAGCTTATAACTATACATTTTCACATTTGTCTGAGGACAGCTAAGGACACCCAGTGGCATGGAATACAGGCATGGGTCCTTCTGGAGTTTAGTCTGCTTTGGTGTCAGTTTTCTACATGGATTCAACTGCTAATAAGGCACTAACATAATGAAGTGCTTCTTTGCATTTGGTCCTTCACACAGAATTACTCGGAGAGCACCCAAAGAGTGTCCTTCTAAATCTATTTATATGCCACATTTCTTAAAAAGAAAGCAGCACTTTCAGCTGTAGGGCAATTACTGTGGGGTAGAACAAGATGCCTAGTTTTAGCTAATTAAAAATCATGGCCTTTTGTGGTGAGGATTTATGTTGGTTATTTTCTTTGTTTCTCACTCTCCTTAATGCAAAATGAAAGTGGTGCAAAACTCAAAGAAATCTTTTGTTTGTGAATTAAAAATATCAATTCCATCTCAATGAGACAAATCATTACAGATCCAAACTTTGGCATAGTATGAACACTTTTCATTTTGTTGTAATGAGAGGACATTCAAGAATGTACAAAGTAGCTTGTGGTTTGGTATGCTGCTGTGATGTAATAGATTAAGGCAACAGCTCATGAAAGCACTTGAAGTTCATGTTTTCCTGCTCTTGAGTCAAAAAAAGATAGGGTAGATATTAAACTAATTGTACAGACCTTCTCTCTGCTCACCCCCAGCAAAACACTAGCACCAGAGCCATCTTCTTCTGTTAAGATTTGTTGTGTGACAGCTGTAGATTCTCTGTTGCTTTGTCCAGTTTCCACAGTAGCTGAGTCTAAATAAAATAATCACTTATTAGTGAAAGATGGAGCAAAATTACTCTCATTCAGAGGTTATTTATCTTAACATGCTGACTGGATTTAGTTACGAGAAAAATAAATGACTTAAATTATTACCAAAATATACAGAGAAAACATTCTAAGAATTGGTATTAGTCATTTTATAATTCTGAAATATTTAAAAGGACAGAATAACAAAAGAAAAGAGAGAATAAAATTATGTTTTAAAAGTCTACTTTAAAGATACAGACTGTATTACATCTTCTTTGCCTTAAGGTCATGTCTAACAGTTGCCTATTTTTCACCTATATGCCAAATGCCATGCCTCTCACTGACCTGAGTAGAATGGAGAGGATTTTTCTCCTTTCCTTCACTTTGCCTAACTCCTGCATAGTGTTGTAGAGAATCGCAGCTGTAGCTCCAAATGTCTGCTTTGTTTATTTATCTATCTATTTAAATTTAAAATATAAACTATAGTTCCATGTCTTAAACTTCTATGCTATGGAAGGGTAAATTTATTTTCTGCATGTTTAATAATGACTTATGTAAGCACTCATATGGAGTGAAGTGAGAGATGAGTTGAATGGTGACTGTAGTTGTCTCTGCTGCTGTTAAGAAATTGTAGTATAAGAGATTGCAGTTTCAGTGTTTGACATGGCAATCCTTTTCTAACACACAAGATCCCCAAAGTCTTAGGATTTTCAGTTTCTGACAGCACCTAAAATATGTCAGTGACTTTTCATGCATGGGAAAACTACTGACTGACCTACATAATATAAATGACAACTCTTCCTCCCATGCTCCCAAACAAGAAAACAAACAAAAAAGAGGCAGTGCCTTGTTCTTTAATTTTAGCTGGTTCAGAGGTTTCTTCTGCTCTGTGATGCCCTGAGAAATCGTTTTCTTTCAAATAAGACAGTATGGTTGGAGGTGCTTCCACTGCTGCAGCCAATGAATCTTCAGGCTAAAAAAACAGAAAATCCCAAAAAACAGTTTAGAAAGAAGTCTTAGGACATGTTATAAAGCAAGAATCAACCAATCATCTTTCTCAAAGCACAGTAATCAAAAGTTTTACATTTATGAAGTAAACCAGAAATCCAGATCTGTCCCAAATAATACCTTTCAACTGCTATCATTAAAACCGAAATTTACTAATTGTCAGTAGATACATACTCTTTTTTTTTAACAAATATTTATTACATGTCTTTTTTACTTCCTCACAGTACACATTTAGCTTCTGCCTAGCATCAGATGTCATAAAGATTTGGTCAAGATTTTGAGAAAAGCTAACACAATTAGATCTGTTCTTCCAGACCAAGCGATCTACACTTGACAAGCCTATGGAGATGGAAAAAAATACAAGGAATATAAAGGTACTACTACAGATCTAAGCCTGAAGCTGCCTTGGGGTAGGTAAGGAGTGGTCATTTTTGTAACCTGGTATAAACTGTGAACAGGAATGTAACTAGTTTACTCCCTACAGGAGAACTGGAGAAGTGTCAGCTCAGAGTCATGACAATATTATTTCATGGGGACCTGAATTTTCCATTTAATTAAAATTTAAATGTGAAAGATGCTGCCATGGTAGCTTGGAACAGACATACTGGGCCAAGAATTCTGCTCTTGAACCAGATTAACAAGTACAAAATTTTGTAATATGGCTTGCTAAAATATTTCCTGAATTTTCTGTTTTAACCCTGGTAGCCAGATAAGCTTTGATGCAGGCTACAATACCAAATACTAATATGCAATCCTGAACATACCTTAGAATCCCCATTAAAATATTTAATTTTTTTTTTCATTTCTAAATATTTTACATTTCTTGTGATCAGTGTGTGAATAATGCAAAAATAGTTTTAAAAATGATAAAACCCATTTGGAACATTTACTTGCAGATTATTCCATTTATTCTAAAGCCAAAAGTATGATCATCACCAGTACAGACTGGTAAGCCTTACTTTGGTCACTGGAAAAATCATGAGGCAAAACTTCTTGGAACACATTTCTAGGCACATGAAGAAGAAGCTAACCAGGAACCGATGAAGGGTACATCATACCTGATCAACCTGATTGCCTTTTGTTATAAAATGACTGGCTTTATGAATGAGAAGAAAGGGAAACACACAGCCATCCAGGTCTCAGACTGCAGAGTGTGCCTGAGTTTTATTTCAATATCTGGTGGCAGAAATGAGTACCCCTGTGGGAGCTGTGTGCAGGTAGATCTGCACAGCCAGGGGTCAGAGTTTTGGGAGGAGGTGAACAGGCTGAGGAGTATCAGGGAGTCAGAGAAGATCGACTGGTGAAATCATACTTTGCCATCCCTGATACATCCCTGTACAGATGTACCAGCTGGCCACAATGCAAGAAGTGAAGGATCCTCTACCTTCTTGCAACTGGGCAGAAGGAAGGGAAGCCTACAAGACAGGGAGAATGGAAGCATGTTTCTACTTGGGGTGGCAGGCATATCCCCTCCCAGCCTACTTCACTCTCCCAAGTGCCCTCATACAACAGGCATAAGGCTCTGAAACTTGATGAACAGTCAAGAAAAAAGAAAGGGTATTGCCACAGATGACTTCCTTCTGAGGGGAACAGAGGGCCCAATATGCTAACCAGACCCAACCCACAGGGAAGCTGCTCAGGTGAAAGATGTTACTAGAAAACTTACTAGCCTGACACAGCCCTCAGATTATTATTTATTATTTGTTTTCTGTGAAGGCAGCAATTAAGTAGTGAAAAGAAGTCCTAGGGCAATCAAAAGAGACTTCAGGGCCTTGATGATAGGTTAAAAGACTAGAGACATCGTTAGCGTTTTTCTGTATCTTTCTAGTAGCAAGGAATAATATTGGAAGAAACAGACATACTCAGCTGATCAATAAGTGGCTCTGATTCTGGTGACTGGTAGAATATACATATTTTTTTGATCATGGCATCTACACAATACCAGGCCTGCTGGTGCTTGGTGGAATACACCTTTCCCAGGGAGGGAAAGGGATTTTTGTGCACCATTTTGCAGGGGTGGTTGAAAGAACTTTAAACTAGCTTGCTAGAGGTGAAGTATAAAAATAGGCTTGCCATTGGTAAGCTATCAGATGGCATGCCAAAAATTTGAGAAACTGCATGCTAGTGAGGTTCTTCAGTCTGCTCCACAAGGTGATGGGTACGTAGGAGCACATTTGAAATATTTCTAAACACATGCACAGAGCATGAAGAAAAATCAAGATTATCTATATGCCTTGGCTCAGTCCCAGAGTTACAACATCATTGGCATATGCAAAACCTAGTGGGAAGAGTTTTATGACAAGTGTGTCACAGTATATGGTTCTGGGCTTCTCAGAAGGGTCAGGCAGAGCAGGCAAGGTGAAGGCAGGGGGGTAATACCATGTGCGAGCAATGGGCTGTGCTGTATGGAACTCAAAGTTGGTGATGACACAGCTGAGAGCCTCTGGATGAGGATCAAGGAAAAAGCAGATAAAATGGATATCACTGTGGGAGTTATGTGGCCACCAGACAGGATGACAACACTGATGAATATGTCTTTAATGAACTAAGAGATAGCTGTAGATCAGTTGCCCTTGTCCTTATGGGATACTTTCATTTCCCAGACATAACTGAGAATACCAAACAGCTGATACAAACAAGTCTGGAAGATTCCTGAAACACCTTGATGAAGATGCCCTCCAAGGTTTGTTACTTGTAAATGGAGAGGATCTGAGATGTGAAGAGGTGACTGCTAGCCATCTTGGCCATAGTCACTAGTCATAGTCACACTGTCATCTTTGGTAATCAGAGGAAAACTGCCAGAAAAAACACTGACTCTGGAGTTGGGGTAAGTAGACTACAGGCTGCTCAGGGAATGAGTTGGTGAGGGTTTCTGCAGGGTCCTGTTTAGGGCTCTTTAACATGGTCATAAATGATCTGGATGCAGGACTTGTTTGCATACTAAGTTTGCAGATTATACTAATTAGGACGAGCTGTTAACTCTCTTGGCGGTAAAATGGCCTTGCAGAAATCTTGAGAAATTACAGGGCTGGGAAATCACTGACTGCATGAAGTTGAACAAGAGCAAGCACTGGATTTCGTATCTGGGGTGGAGCAATCCTGGATATACATACAGAAAGAGACATAAGGGTTCTCGTTTAGGGCAAGTTGAATATGAGTCAACAGTGTGCCCAGGCAACTAAAAGGACCAACCATATCCTGGGGTGCATCAGGCACAGTATCTGTAGCCAGCTTACGAAAGGGATTGTCCTGCTCTG
Source organism: Numida meleagris (assembly GCF_002078875.1). Taxonomy (NCBI): domain Eukaryota; kingdom Metazoa; phylum Chordata; class Aves; order Galliformes; family Numididae; genus Numida; species Numida meleagris. Next base: position 53,634,016 of record NC_034410.1, on the reverse strand, counting down.
CTCTGTGCTGATGCAGCCTCCCCTTGAACAGTGTGCAGTTTGGGGCTATACAATATAAAAAAGATATAAAACTATCCAAACTAAGGCAAGGATGATGGTGAAAGGTCCAGAGCACAGGTGCCCAACCTTCTGGCTTGTCTGGGCTGCACTGAGTGAAGAGAATTGTCTTGAGCCACATATAAAATATATAATATAGTTAATGTATATAAGTAACAAAACTTTATTTATTAAAAATAAAGAGGGCAACAAAACCATAAAACTAGTGGGTCATTTGACCTTATTTTTGTGAAACTAATGTAACTTTGATGGAACTTGTTGCAATTCTTAATGAATTTTCAAGGTGCTCGAGAGAGCTTTCTGATTCAGTTTTATTCTTCCTCTACTTCATCCTTGAAAGCAGTTGTTCACAAATGTATGTACTGCCAAAAAAGTGAAGAAATGAGCAAGGAGTTATTGTGAAGCATGACGTATTTTTTTCTCTTGTAAGATATGTCTCATGAAAGTCTAGTAAAGAGACATGATCAAATTTTTCTTTGAGTTTCATGTCTGATTGCAACTCTATACATTCTATTCGAAAATTTGCCGGTATTTATGTCAACTGAAAATGAAATTGCAAATATGCAAAAAAATGATTATTTTTTCAGCAATCTTGAAACTTACTCCCAAGTTCCATTATCAAAATAGAAAGCAAGATTTTATCATAAAACATTTAACTTATTATGTTACTTTCATACAAAAAAAAGTGTGCACTAAACACACAATCGAGTACATTTACAAATTCTGAGAAAAAGTGAATAAATGTAGGTATAATTTGTGTCTTCTGCAATGGTGTCTTTAGTATACTTGTATTACTGAGTTTGTTTAGGCAATTATTACATATATATTGCCCCCATATGTCACGACAGCAGAAAAACTAATCAAATACATATTAAAAACTAATTAAAACATATTACAGATTATTTTATAGTTTTTGTGAACTTTTTGAGATGTTGAAAATTTAGAAAATTTGTCAGCACGACATGAGTGCTGATACTTCTGAGTATCAGCATGAATTCTGGATACTTCTTCCTCAATGAATATGTTAAATTATTAAATTATTTTATAAAATAACAAAAGCTTATTTAATAATTAAATAAGAAAACTTACACGTCTGCTTAATAACAAAAATGTTTTATCTTCACAGGCATATACATATGTAGGTAGGTTGAAATATTATTATTACAATCAATGAGTTTTACTTGCCAAGTGGCACAGGCAGATGTAACACCATTCATGTGGGTTTCAATTTGATTATGTGTGGCAGATGTGAGAGGCAGAATTAGCATGGACCTCTACTCCACAGTGTTCTGTTGTCGCCTACGTCCACACTTGAACTATGTGCAAGTGACTCATTAAAAAATCACCACAAATCACATAACAATGTTAAAAGTTAACAATTTCATATGGCTGCTTTACTAGCTATCCAGGGCCACGTGAGTCCCATGTGACTGTGAGATGGACACTCCTGGTCTAGAGCACAAGACGTACAAGGAGCAGCTGAGGTCACCTGATTTGTACAGCTTAAAGAAAAGGTGTGACCCCATGACAGTCTTTAGATTCCTGATGACAGGAGTGGAGGGACAGGTACTGATCTTTTCTCTCTGGTGACCAGCAATAAGATCTAAGGGAACAGCATGAAGCTATGCCAGAGGAGTTGGTTGGATAGTAGGAAATACCACCGAGGGCATGGATGGGCACTGGAACAGGCTCCCTAGGGAAGTGGTCAAACCACCAAGCCTGCTGGAATTCAAGAGGCTTTTGGGCATCTCAGATATATGATTTCATTTTTGGGTGGTCCTGTGAGTAGCATGGAATTGGAGTCGATGATCCCTGTGCGTCCCTTCCAATTTGGGATATTCTATGATTCTGTGATCCTTGTGAGCCCCTTCCAACTCAGGATATTTGATAAATCTATGAAACTGGGAAGCAGCTATCTAGCGAAGGACCTGGGGTTGTCAGCAGACTGAAAGCTGAAAATGAGCCAATAGTGCATTCTGTCAGCAAAGAAATGTATATTAGCAGGAGCTCTGGCTAGAGGCTAATAGACCTAGGGATACTGTAAATTTCTTTCATTCACCGCTTGTTAGACCACATGTAGAATACTGATCCAATTTTGGTCCCCAATTACAAGACAGATATTTGTAAACTCGAGTGGGTGCAGCATATGCCCAGCAAGACAGACAAGATCTGGAGCAATTCCTGTGAGCAATCAGTGAAGGAACTAGTGTTCTTCAGCCTGAAGAAGCCTTCTGGGAGATCTTGTGGCAGCCTTCCAGTACTGTAAGATTATCAGGAATATGGAGCTAGGCTATCACAGTGTTGCTTGGCAGTAGAAGTGACAATGGGCATTAAGCTGAAAGAAGAGATGTTCTGACCGAATATAAGGAGAAATATTTTCACCATGAGAATAAATGTGCATTGGAATAGGTTGTACAATGACACTGTGCCATCTACAGCCTCAGTTGTTTCCATGACCTGATTGGAAAAAGCCCTGAGAAGTGTGATCTAACCTGATTGTTGATACTGTTCTGAACAGAAGGTTGCACTAGACAGCCTTTCTGTCTACCTGAAATATTCTGTGATACTTGATTGTATTTTTATGATTGCTAATTGATAAATACGTAAAGCTAATGAGAAAAAAAGAGCTCTGTTCCTGGAAAAAAAAATTCTTTTAAAACCAGTACTCCAGCACACACTAAATGGCTTAAAGACTCATGAACTAAAAATGAAAACTGTTTTCCTTTCTGGCACTGCCTGTCAATGCATTTCTGATATGCAGAGTAGTGGTATTTTTTTCTGAGGATTCCTATAGATATGCCAAGGACAGTTTTTGGCTGAATAGCAAATTTTCAGGGAAAACACAGAAAGATTTTTTACAAAAAAAAACAAAAAAACCTCTTACAGAAATTATAAACACCTCTTTTTTTGCCGATTCAGTGAGCTGAAAATTATGGAAGGTCCATTAAATGGAAACGTTCTGAAACAATCCAAATAATGCTAACCGTACCATGACTCCAGTAGGCAACTGGAAGCACAGCCAGAAAAATGCCCTTCTGGCAAAGAAGGCCAGCATTATCATGATCAGCAACAGGAAGAGAATTGCCAGCATGTCAAGGAGGGTGATTCTTCTGAATTCAAACTCCATCCTAGGTACTTCACCTGAATCTTAGCTCCCAAGTCCAGTAAAGGACAATGAAGATCATTAAGGAACAAGAACATTTGGCCTGTTAGGTAAATATATGAACACAGGAACTGTTTAGCCTCAAGAAGACAAGGCTCAGAGCGTTCATATCAATGTATATAAAATCTTGATGGGAGAGAGTAAAGAAAGGAGAGACAGACCATTATCAGTGGTGGCCAAAGAAAGGGCAAGAGACAATGGAAACAAACTGGAATACAATTAACTCCACTTCTACATCAGAAAAAAAAAAAACTGTTTTAGTGTATGGTGGTAGAACATTGGAAAGGAAGTGCTGCGGAGTCTCCATCCTTGAAAAAATTCAAAACCTACTGACACTGAGCCAATTGCTGTCACTGACTCTGCTCTGAGAAGGGATTTGGACAATATAATCTTCAGAGGTCCCTTTTAGTGTTAGATATTCTGTGAGTCTGTGAGAAACATAAGACAGTGTTTAACAAATTATTTACAAAATGCATAAAAATTTTCTTTTCTCAAATGAAGCAGAAATCCAGGTCAATATAAACTTAAGTAAAAAGAGTGCTCAGAGAATTTTAAACTATAGCAGAAAAAATAAATAAATGTTTTTGCACTCATGTTGACCATGAAGGTGTTGAATGCAGAAATTTCCTTGGTAAACTCAGCTAAGAATATAGGTAAAACTTAAATCTTTTGTAAGACAAAGTTAGGAAAGACACTGACTAAGTGAATGGCAAAAAATTATCACAACCTGGGAGTCCTGAAGGAGTTAAGCAGTGAAACAATTGAAGTATATGCTATATCAGAGCAATGTCAGCATGGTTTCTGTAATCACATTTCTCAGAAACATACTGTTTTATTCTAAAGCAATAAATGAGAACTAACAGAAGAGAATCATGCTTCACATAAATGGTGTGGATTCTTTCTGAAGAATGGTTAAACAGATCAAAATATTTCAGCTTGGCACAAAAAGTGAAAGAAAACACAATGTGATAGGAATCTCTGAAATTACCCTGTTTTCCACTAAAGGAACCACCAAAGGAAAGCTGCAGTTAACATGTCTGAAGATCAAGCAAAAAGTAGGAGTTCTTTATGTCATTAAATAAGCTAAGGAAACTGAGGATGCTAAAATTCCCATGAGTTGAAAAGAACAAACCAAGAGATTAAAGGAGACGTATGCAGCTGAGGCCCACTAAACACAAAGATACACACTCCTGGCTCAAACATTTTCTGAGTCATTGCTCTGGGAAGGAGGACGAGTGATCGAATGACTGTATGGTGCTGAACCACCTTCCAGATTAAACCACAAAAGACATTTTGGCGCTCAGCGTGGGACTTGAAGGGTTGAGATAACAGTACATCTGATCGCAGTGTGTTAACACAAGGTGTTGTGGTAGTTTGATAATTGCTGATCATTATGTTAATTTTCCCCCTACTCTTTTGAGAGTCTTCTCGTAATATATTGTGTAGCACTTTGCTTGCTGTTTATTTTCCCTGCTGTGTTGTTTGTCTTCTCTGGGAGTTGCATTAAGGTTTTTATTTTGCTAAGCTGTGTGGCCTTGGCTGATATTATGATAAAATTGGCAGCTGAGAAACTAACATTTTGTGTGTATTTGGCATTGCAGTTGTCTTTACATGGATGACTCATAGACTATGGGAATAGTATGCGTGTGCATATATAGATTAAAAAAAACAAGTTAGGTGATTGTAAATAGTTAGGATGTGTACAAACTGTGGGACCTGAGCATGGTGTAAATGGTATGGAATAAGGGGTGGATATTGTGTTAGTTTCAGCTGGGACAGAATTGTTTTCTTCAGAATGTCTGGTATGATGCTATGTTTTGGTTGGAGGAGAAAAAACAATGTCGATAACACAGTGATGTTTATAGCTGCTGCTAAGCATTATTGTACAGAGCCAAGGACATTCTCAGCAAAGGGCCCAAAAGATCTAGGAGGGAACAGAATTAGGACAGCTGGCTTAAGCTGGCCAGAGGAATATTCCATATCATATGACATCATGCAGAAGGAGTTTTGAAGGAGGTGAGAGTTCATCTCACTCTCTTTGGCTGCTCAGGGGGCTAGCTGGGCATCAGTTGGCAGGTGGTGATCAAATGCTTGTGCATCACTTGTTATACACATTCATAAAATATATATATGGTTCATTATTGTTATCCTTTTCCTCTATCTTAGTAAATAATTTTATCTCAGCCCACAAGTTCCACTTTTTTTTTTTTTTTTTTAATTCTCTCCCCCATCCCACTGGGAAAGGAGAGAGTAAGTGAAAGACTGTGTAGCGCTTAGCCACCTGCCAGGTTAAACCACAACAAATGAGTATTCCAGGTAATTGTCATATTTGCATACTTTCCTTGTTCTTACACTCTTCTCAAGGCACTTGTTGATCCTTATCAAATAAACCATCCATTTAATCCAATGTAGCGCGGTCATTCTTGTGGATAAATACATGTTGTTCCCACAGGTGCCTTTGGAAGCTGCTATAAAGGAAAAACTAGTGGCAGAATCTACACCTTACTATCTGAAAAAATAATATTAAACCAGAAAGGTAAAGTGAATAAATCCAATAAATTTACCCTTATGGGAAGGTGAGAAGGTACAAGATCTTCTTGTGTCTCAGGAACGCCTTCATATTCTTGAACACTGACATTGCCACTGATGTCCCCTGAAGCCTGTGCAAAACCCAATCATAACAGCTAGTTCATAATAGTCAGAGGAAAAACCATGTTCTCCAAGGAATTATCTACTTCTATGCATAAAAAACCTTTTATGTATGTATGTATGTATGTATTTATTAATTTTCCCAGATTGGTGAAGCCTCAGCCTCATTATGATGTTAACTTGTTTTGACACTTAGGATATTTCATGAAGATGACCTTTTAGATAAATGTAAAACACTGTTCAATTTCTCAGAGATGTTACAGACAAAAGAAAAGGGTATTTTTTTAAAAATCAGTTTTACAGACTGCAAAGTAAAAAAAAAAAAACAAGATTCCTTCACATAGAGAATTTGAAGAATTGTATTATGTTGTAAAGAGTATATACTACATTTAGTCCTATGAAAAATATTCTGTGGTAAATGACTTTGAAATCAGGTATACAACTGAGAATGGATAAAGAAGTGTTTGTAAGAATACTCACATACGGATCATCATCTTCACAATGATCTTCAGTAGCTCTTGGGTCAGATCTGATTGTCAGATGTTGAATTGAGCCCTACATGAAACAAGAAAAGCAGTTCTAGGAAGTAATATTTCATCTAGTACACACAAAAATGAAAAATAAATTGAAAGCAGACTATAAAACGCTCTACTTGCTTGGAAAAGTATCTGAGACATGAATTTTTTTTTGAAAATGAACTCAGTTTAAAAGTGTAAATATGTTTTCATGTTTTGGTCTTGCAGAAAACTTTGAAGCTGCCAGACTATGAGTTTTAGATCAAGAGAATTGTTACATTGCTTACATACTTTGCCTTTCATCTGAAAGATATAGTTCTGGATTCTGACTAAGAATCTTTGAAGTGCTGTCTGCTTTTTTCTAGTTAAAAAGTACATTGCTACTGCAAAAACTACAAGTGAAAACCCAGAAAAGGGAGGCAAAGGATAGTGAGGGAATACAGGTTAGTGGTGAAGAGATCTGGGGAGAAACCAGCTTTAAACTTCAAATCAGAAAGAAAGGAGATGGGATTTCTGATTAACAAATGTTTCTGAGTTGCAGTTTACATTTCTCACTGACTTGCTGAAGATGCAGAAATATTCATTTTAATCATTTAAATCTTGTCTTTTAAATTTCAAAGATTCAAAGAAATGCCAGGGACATTCCCTTCTTATGAGGTTTCATGGAGTTAGGCATGACAGACACACAGTGTGAAAAGACAAGTATGGACATCTATCATGCGTGACCTGTGTCTTCCTGTTCCACTCACTCTGCATATTCTGCCTTCCTACTCTTGCACTTTTTGTAAGCAAGAGCCTGAAGAAGCTGCCAGATTTATCTTTTGTCTCCACAAAACTCCTAAAAAATGTCTTTATCTAATGACTTTAAGGAACTAGATTGTTTACACTATGCAGCAACATTTTGGTTGTGTTCTGTGTGCTGACTATGGTCACAGATGCATAGCAGATCAGCTCACTCAGAGATAGAGAAAGCCTGAGTCTTGGTGAGGAAAACTGCAACAGCTGTTGGGATAAGAATCATAGTATGGTTTTCTGTTGTTTAATACCACAAAACAACAAACAAACAAAGCAAATTCCAGTGTAAGAGCAGCTACCATTTGTTTGCACTGCCATACCCTAATTTCTGGCTCCCTGTTACCACTGCTGTTGTCCTCTCTCCCTTTCCTAGAAACTTTGGGAAATTATAGGCAAGGGAATATTTTGAAAGCAACATTTCTGTTGAATTTCAGAATACTTCAGAAAGGAAAAAGAAACAAACATTGAGGTTCTTTAACCTCCTCTAACCATGAAAGGCCATGAAACTCATTAATTTGATACTTCCTGAATTTGCAGACAATCTGAGATAACAACTCAGTGATTTGAATCACCCTGTTTCTCCTAAAATTTAATAATGGCCAAATCAGATATTGAACAATGTTAAACTAACCAGTTTATTGAAAACTACACATGAAAGGATGCACAGACACCTGTGCAGTCTCTTGGAAGTGATGGGTAATTTTCATGTTATGAGTGAATCATGTTTGGAGAACGTATTTTTCTTCTCTTCCTTTTATCTGTCCCTCTGGAAGGTGAAGGAAGCAAAATGAGAAGCCCTAAACTTTTTCAAAAGTTACTGTCAGCCATATATTCCAACCAGGAAAGTAATGGTCAAGTCTGTTGTGGTACGGAGGACAGGTATGAGGTGCTCTAGGCCTTGTGCCTGCAGCTGCCTTCTCTGTTAAAACTGGTTTGCAGACTCTGTTATCATCACTAATTCAGCATTATTTGGTTAATGTCTGTGTTGCACGTTTTTTACAGGGACAAGGGTGAGAATTTCTTTTTTGTTCCATAAAATCTGATTGTAATTATGTCCTTTTGTGTTTGGCAACCAGGGCTTTGGACAGATGAATTCCCACGAGCCAGAACAAAATAGCAACTGACATACATAGACATTTGTCCAGTCTGCTGTGCGTTGTTTCTACCTGGGGCAAAAAGTTCTTGCCTGAGCAGCTGATCAACAACTTAATTTTTAATTTTTCTACCCTAAAACAATTCTGACATATGATGCATAAAGAAATAAAAACACAAGGGCACTGTGTGAACTATACATCACAATTCACAGCAATGAAGCAATCAGACAAATGGCTGAAATTCATGTATTCAATATAGCATGCAAAAAAGCCTGTTTCAGTGGGAAATGCCTTAAAGTGTAATCTGCTATGCGTTCCTTCCACAATATCTACAGATTTATTGTGATAATCTCAGAAACTGATTATCAAACATAAGTTGTCCTGGTAGGGTACCCAAATCAACTGATTTTCTGGAATGTTTCTTATTCCTACTTAGTAATCAGGAAGTCCCAATAGTCCAGTCATTCTAACTGTCTAGATAGGGTAGCATAAGCTTGCAGTTTTCCTGCATATCCCTTTCTACCACTTATTTGCTGCTAATCAGTATATCCCTTTAATTCCTAGGTGCTAAGACTAGACAGATAAATTATACACGCTATTTTTGTTGCTTATCTAATGGAGCTCAGAACCTGTCAATACACTTGAGTTTTGGAAAGAATATATTGTTTTCCTAAAGCAAATACTTTTTTAAGTTTTGTGCTTTTCTACTAATTTTTGGGAAGAGATATAAATCTCACAAACTGCTGTGCAATTTTTGAGGTACAAAAGAAGCACAAAAACAAGACATAAAAGGTGTGACATTTCTATTACAGTTTAGAAGTGAGTTGGTCGCCTGCTTAATAACCTTGGAAGCTCAATGGCTGAGAATTCCAGTCTGAATACAGCAGGAGGGTGCTTGCATTCAAGCTTTGTAATTGTGGTTTAGGTCCATTCCATTTTTCTAGAACACCTGAAAAGCTTCAAGTAATATATAAATTGTAGAAACAGCTTTATTTTACATAATCTTTATCTCTTCCTGATATTGTGTGGAATAAACATACCTAGCTAATAAGAATTTAAAATATTGAATTTTTACAAAGGTATTATTCTCAGAAATTTAACAAATGGATATGCTGAAATCTGCCTTTCAGATAAAAGACTACATAAATGTAAGTGATATATTTACTTTGATATTCCTAGTACAAAAACTGAGCATTGAGCTCAATATCTGGATCAGATGTGAATTTATCGCATGGTACTTACTGTGAACTTTTCCAGTCCTGTGGCTCCTGCATTACCAACAAATATCCCAGAGCCAGATTCAAATACCAAGGCTCGATCTGACCTCTGAAACTGAACTCTCTGATACTCTTCACAGTCCATGAACAAAGCAATGTTATTTCCCTGAACAGTCACCGTAAATCTATTCCACCTATTAGTCATCACTGGCACTTTAAATGACGCTGCTTCTTGGGAGATACTAGAGCCAGGCTCTGTGTAATACATAATTATTCTCTGGGTGCTCTCATCAACTGGTGAAAGTCTAATTCCCAAGTAAATAGTTTTCTGGAAGGCATCTGTTATTGCAAATAGCACTCCTCCACGATCACTCTTTGGTTTCACAGTAACTACAATTGAAAAATTTCTATAGAAAGGCAATGGTATTATAGCACTTGTCAGTCGACCAATGTTGGCGTCTGTACCAAAGCTATACGCTGGAAAACCTCCGTAGCCAGTGACAAAGTAGACAGAAGGAGGGAGTGGAACTCCTATTAACTCTGTGAGATCAAGATGTTCTTTTGAGCCTCGTTCTGTAAAATATGAGAGGAAAAACATGTTATTTATTCTTGAGGTTCACAGCTCATTTAATTTTAATCATTTAATGAAGATCTGAAAAACTGTAAAGCAAGGTTAAAGTACCGCTGACATGCTGCTAATGCCGTATGCCCCAGTTCAGTTAGTGCTTAAACACATCTACCCATGTGTATGTGTGAACCTTTATTGTTTGTCTGACATTACTCATATGCTAAAAAAAGGTGCACATAAACATTTGGTGAAATTGAGACATAACAAGTACTTCCTACAAAAGATATTTCACTTCAGCTGGCTATAAATTGCAAATAAATCTTATGCAAGTGCTTACAGTATGGATTCAGCAAAGATTTTCTCAAATTAGATCAGATCACAATCAAAACAGAGAACAAGAAATCTCTACAAAGTGCACAACACAGTTTCACTAAGTCGGGATGAAAATTGCAGTGGGTTTATTGTTACCCTTGCAATTAGCCCAGCATCCAAAACAGACTTCAAATTTTAATTCCTTTTTTTTTTCTCAGATCTATCTCCTTAGTTTCACTGTGTACATAACAGCAGTCAAAACCCTTCTGCTATCGAAATTATGTTTTGAAATGAGATAGTTTCTGCTTCAGCAAACAAACAGAAGTAAATATCTCTGACAAACAAGCCCAGAGAGCAAATTCCTTCCTGGCAATGTAGTAACAATGACAACATCTAATTTTAACTAAAGCTTTGGGCAGGTACACTTCAACAGTATAACAGAAAAAAAAAACATGCAAACAATTGTTTCCTACTAAGAGGTGAAAAACAAGCAGAACAGGGTGCCATTTTTAATCCTAATGAGTGATTAATGTCTGAATCTATTCAGAGTTCCACTCAAATCTAAAGCCTTTCTTTTTATTCTTCTGTCTTTGCAGTCTCCTCTAACCTTATATTTTTAAGTTTCTTGTTCTGTCTGAAAGTCTTTCTTCTTTAGGCTGGTGTATATTTTCACTCTTTTTGGAACATTTATGTTATGCAAAACAAACAGAGTTCTTAGGGTATGTCTTAATGTAGCTACACCATATAAAACTGTAATGACTCACGTTGTAAACTCCAGTAGCTAGGTAACTGTTAACTTTCTCAGCAGACATGAAAAAAATTCTCTAACTCCATGAAATTCAGGCTTTTAAATCACTTTCAAGATCAAATGCACCCTAGCCTCTTTCTAAATTCTTATTTCCTGAATGTCTTCAGATTACAGATAAAAGAAGGGATGTATTTGGAATCATTGTGCAATTCTTTTCTTTCTCTACATCACACACAAGTTCACCACATTTCTTGGATGAAGTATATCGCAAGAAAACAGCATTAGAAAAATACAGATGAGGCAAACAGTCTTGAAACATCACTAAGAACAAACTGAACCTGTGATTCATGCTTCACATTTCACTTTATCTACCATGGCAGGTGTAAAGAACATCTTCCAAGTAATCTGTGGTGTTGAGGTACTTCTTTGTACCTACTTGGCCTGCCATCCCCCAGGGCTACCACTGCTAGTGTTCCTGAGGCTTTTCCTTGTGACAACATCTCTGCATTATAAAAATTGATTAAGATAATGGATGATGTAGCATTAAGCAAAATCAGCTTGCTCAATGGTCACTTCAGTATGAACACAACATGGGGCAAGCTGGTGTCACCTATGGTAGGCTGATACTGCACACGTTGTAGAGGCTGGGAGCTGAAAGCAGACCACCTGTTTACAAGTACATTACTTACAACAGATGGGAGTTTGTCCCTAGATCTTTTTTCAAAAAAGTACTCACAGAAGCTGAAAACAAGCTCCCAGTTCACATGAGGTGAGTAATGTTGAGGCACATGGAGCTGGCTTCTACTTCTGCCTGCCTGTCCCCAGATTCTGATGCACTTCATTTGCATACACTACAGTCATGGTATGAGCTGAAGTTTTCTGGCTGTATGCAAGCTAATGGGATGTACATGCTTCAGAATAGATAACACTTTGTTTCTTAGAATCTGTGTTCTAAGTCAGCATTTTAATTTCAACTCAGAACATCCTGGCAACCTGAAATACCTCGAGTTCATGTCCGTAGGACCTCTTTCTGCTTCCAATACCTGTAGTATCTCTACATCCCGCTCTGCCCCACTAGATGCTAAAGGCTGGTTCCAAGCAAGGAGTGTTTTTGTACTAGCTGATCAACTCAGGCATGATAATTGGCCATCCAGAATGAGAAATCGAACAGTTAACCTCACAACTTTCACTACAGCTTCTCATTAAGGTACTAATGTGCTACTAACATAACATAAGGCTGGAGGTTTCAAGTATATAACAGGTGGATGCCTATTATCTACTTACATGGAGAATCCTCTGTCACAGGGGACATAATGGGATGAAAATTAATGGAGAAAAGAAAAAAATTATTTGAAATGAAGAAAATTTTACTGACAATGCCTCCTCTTTGCCTGCAGTCTAATCCCTCAAGGGAGAAAACAACCTATCCCCAGGCTGAGAATTTGAAACAAAACTGTACAAACATTAAAAAATGATGGTAGGGGATAATTTAAAAGTTGGTTATAAAATGACTTTTTGTTCCATGATTTTTAAACATTCCCAAGTCTTTCATAATGTATATATTTTTGCAGTGTGGACTGATAAAGCATCTCTCCTTTTTTAAAATTATTCAGCTACTGTAACCACAATAGGTTTATAGGCTGAAAAAATTCAGATGGAATAGTAATGGAAAAGCTATGGTAGTCTATCTGAACCCTGAGTGAACTGAAAGGCTTTGCTTAAAGTACCCAGTAAAAGTCAGGTGAAATAAATACAACTTGCACTGTGTTCTGAAACCTTGCAAGATGGTTCTGAGAGAGGGAACTAGAGAGAGGTTTTTCAGCTGAACTATACTTCTGCTATTCATTACTCACACGGAGTACCAGACTAGCCTGTGTTGCAGTGTTTTCCATTGTCCTAGTGTCATCGCAAAGATGAAAAATGTTTTCCCTGTCCCAAAGATGAAATCAATTCTAATATCTTATCTTCTCTGTCCATTAGCTTCAACGTTTACTGTTCAAGCTTCCGTTGACTGGAAGAAGTCTGAAGTTCTCTATACATAAATAATTTTTAGAAAGTATCGAAGCTATATTTAGAAACAGAAAAACTAGCTCCTTATCTAGAAGATATTTTTCCTCAGACATCTTTTGTCTTATCATCTTTAGGTGAAAATAATATTAAGAGTTGTGTTTATGGTGGTTTAACACTGGTAGGTAGCTTAGCTTTACCATGTTGTCTCTCACTCCAACTCCTCTAAAGGACAAGGGGAGAAAATGTGTTGAAAAAATGCTTATGTGTTGAGATAAAGACAGAGATCACATATCAATTACTGCCATGGGCAATACAGACTCATCATAAGAGAAATGAAAGTAGTTTACTGTCTGTTGATGACAGACTAGAACAATGAGAACTAAAAGTAAACTCCTTCCTCCCATCCTCCCTCTTCTACATCCCTTCCCTTGAGAGACATAGGAGAACTGGGAATGGGAGTTATGGTCAGTTCATAGACCTTCATCTTTGCTGGTCCTTCCTTCTCATTCTTTTCCCCCTGCTCCAGTATGTGGTCCTTCCCACAGGACGTCATCCTTCCTGAATCGATCATACATGGACATCCCACAAGCTGCAGCTCTTCAAGAACTGCTCCAACTTGGGTCTGTACCATGGGGCCCATCGTGCATAAGCAGATCCCCTCAAACTCCTGCTCCACCATAGACTCCTCTTCACAGGCAGCAGCTCTGTCTTGGGGCCTGCTCCTTTGTGGGCTCCTCCACTAACTGAAGAGAAACTTCAGTCATTGTGAGTGTCTACTGTTAACCACCCTCCCAGAGCAATAGCGTGGAAGAGCTGCAAGCAATTTGGATACATTTGTGGATCAGTTGTCCTAGTCTTTTTAGGAGATTTCAACTTCCCAGACATAAACTGAGAATATCAAACTGCTGTGACAAGCAAGTCTGGAGAATTCCTAAAGCACATTGAAGACAATTTCCTGTCCAAAGTACATAGTGAGCCAACTAGGAAAGGTGATCTCCTACATCTGTTTGAGAACAGAAAAGGCCTTGAGGAGATGTGATGGGAGGTGGCAGTGTTTGCCACAGTGATCATGAAATAGTTCAAAAGTTTTTGGTATAATGAGAAATAAGTTCAGCAGAGTTGCCAGTCTGCAGTTTAAGAGAGCAAACGTTAAGCTACTAAGGGAGCTAGTTAGCAGTATCCACTAGAAATTAGCTCTAGAGGTTTTAGGGACTCATGAGAACTGGTCTCTTTTCAAGTACCACGTTTAAAAAGACAAGGAACAAGCAATCCCGTTCTGTAGCTGGTCAAGCTATTTATAGCAAGCCATTTTATCAAAGGCCTCAAGCAGATTAACTTCAGAGTGGAGGCTTGTGATCGGAGACCTTTAGCAGAGAGTCATAACCAAGGCAAAACCACGGTAAAAATACCATGAAAAGAAGCACAGGGAGAGAGAGGGTGCAGATGTGCAGAGCCCCTGATGAGAGGTGACTCTAACATGATGTGAACAAAGTCAGTAGTAATGGCAGAAGCTCCCCACATATACAAAGGCAGCCCCTAGGGAGCGTGAGTAACTGGAAGCATGGCAATCAGGATGGATAAACAGGTCATTGCATGTTGGTAGGTCATGACCTGGCAGTTTGCATAGCAGTTCATCTGGGAGGGCAAGATGGGAGGATGCAGTTCCCACTCCCCACTTGAGAGGCCAGCTCAACTAGTGGTCATCAGCTTTTCAGTAGAACTAGACCTAGCAATGGTCTACACTCAGCCAAAAGGCATTGCTAGAAACAACATGGCTATTCAGACCAATCACCCACATGCAGACATGCAGCTGTCCAGGTCTCTGGCTGCAGGGAGTGCTTGAGGCTATCACAAGTACTGGAGAGATACTATTCATTTGCAGTGTGAGCAGGTGAATGATCTAAACTGCCTGGTGCACAGCTAAAGGAGGAGGTAGAAAGATTAAGAAGCATCAGGGAGTGTGAAAGGGAGATTAACTGGGGGAGCCACACCCTTCCACTTCTGCAAGAAAGTCATTGGCAGGACACACTGCAACTAGCAGAGGATCCCCTATCCTATTATCATCAGGCAGAAGGAGGGGACCTAAGAGTCAGGGAAGAGTGGAAACAGGCCCCTGCTTGGGATGGCAGGTGAACCCCCTCCCAGCCTACCAACCCACCTTCCCAGGTGCCCTTGTAGAATAGGTAGGAGGCCCTGGGACTTGAAGGACAGGTAAGTGAGGATGTTGAAGAAAGTCCACACAGAGGGTTTTCTAGGGTGAGTCAGCCACCTCCATACCTTAAGACTGCCTCTGCCAAGAACTAAACAAGTGTAATTGTCATAGATGACTCCCTTCTGAGAGGAACAGAGGGCCTGATATGCTGACCAGACCCTAGTCACAGTGAAGCCTGCTGCCTCCCTCAAGCTCAAGTCAGGGACACTACTAGGAAGCTCCTTAGTCTGATATGGCCCTCTGATTACTACCCACTTCTGATAGTTAAGGTTGGCAGTGATGAGGTTGCAGGGAGAAATCCAAGGGACTCCAAGAAATCCAAGGGAATCAAAAGGGACTTTAGGGCATTGGGATAGTTAGTTGGAGTAGCTCAGGTGGTCTTTTCCTTGATCCCTTCACAAGCAGGGAAAAATACTGAGAGGAACAGGAAGACCCAACTGATAAACACTTGGCTAAGAGGTTGATGCCACAAGGAGTTTTGTTTTTTTTTTATCATGTGATGGTTTATTCATCACCAGGCTTGCTGGTGACAAATGGAATTCACCAGGACTAGGGAGGTGATCGTCCCCTAGTCCTGGGCACTAGTGAGGCCACACTTCAAGAACTATGTTTAGTTTTGGGCCTCTCACTACAGGAAAGACACTGAGGCCCTGGAGCGTGTCCAGAGGAGGGCAATGAAGCTGGTGAGGGGTCTGGAACATGAGACTTACGAGGTATGGATGAAGGAACTTGGACTGTTTAGTCTAGAGAAGAGGAGGCTCACAGGAGATCTTGCTGCGCTCCACAGTTACCTGAAGAAAGGATGTAGTGAGTTGAGAGTAGGCCTCTTCTCCCAGTTAAGTAGCAATAGCACAAGAGGTAACGGTCTTAAGTTGCACCAGGAGAGGTTCAGGATATTGGGAAAAATTTATTCTCAGAAAGAGTGGTCAAGCATTGGAACAGTCTGCCCAGGAAAGTGATACAGTCCTTGTCACTGGAGGTTTTCCAGAAAAAGGTACATGTCGCACTGAAGGACATGGTTTAGTGAGCCCGGTGGTGATGAGTTGATGACTGGACTAGATGATCTCGTAGGTCTTTTCCAACTTTAATGATTCTGTGATTCTATGAAGGCATGTCCTATGTGGCCGAGGACACTAGGGTTATCAATCATGAGAACAATTTCTCTATATTGTGAAAACAGCCCTTTTTCACATAACTTGAGCGGATACAAACTGAAGGACAGGAGGCTTGCGTAAATGTAAGCTCAAGAACAAAATGCAGAGGCTGCAAAACTTGTCAAGGGAAGACAAGAAAGTAGAATAGATGTCCTGTTGTTGAAGATAAGATGGCAAAAAAGATGCCTCATCTCAACGTAACATCAGCGGGAACCGGTTTGGGCTGACCTCTCTTAAGAGGTTGGAAATTCACAGCAAGAATGATTACTAGTCTTCATCCCACGGCCACCAGAGATCCACACCACGTATTCTCAGGAGGGAGGGAAAATATGTTAATTATTTCTTGGAATTTCAGCCTGTTTTCTTGGAATGTAATGAATATTTATATGCTGTGACTTTAAATATGTAGTTGTTTCTCTCTTTGGTGTGCTTGTTTGGTGGAGTGATCCCCCATGCACCCATCACTGTAATAAAGTGAATACCTGCTTGACATAACTCATTGATGTGTCAAGTGACTTTGTTGGTTTTCTCGGCTTCAGATATCTAGTTGGGAGAAAAGTTTGCTATCTCAAACTTCCTGAAGAGGGGAAGTGCAGAATGAGGTGCTAGTCTCTTCTCCATGGTCACTAATGAGAAGACACATCTGAATAGCACAAAGCTGCACCACAGAAGGTTCAGGTTGGATAGTCGGAAACATTTCTTTAGTGTGAGAGAGGTCAAGCACTATAGCAGGCTTCCTAGAGAGGTGGTTGACACTAGTTGCCTGTCAGTGTTCAAGGGGCATTTGTATAATGCCCTTAGTAATACATTTTAACTTTTGATTACCTCTGAAGTGGTCAGGCAGTTGGACTTCATGATCTTTGAAGATCGCTTCCAACTGTGTGTTGTGTTCTAATCTATTTTATTCTGTTCTGTTTGTTAGAGTGCGTTTTTCTCCAGATCCATGCAGAAATCTCTTTTTAGTGATATTGCAAACCCAAAAGGAAGGCTGCAGTCAGTGGGAGCTGTAATACTTACACGGAGAATCAGGATCAGCATTCTTTTCTGCAAACTGTTTTTCAATACTTTTTAATCAGCATCTGCTCTTTCGTCATTATCACTCTGCCCTCTATTGGACAAAAAAAAACAAAAACAAAAAACAAAAAACAACAACAACAAAAAACCCAACCATGTAGTTCTTGTACCTAAATACAATTAAATATGCATCTCAATTGCACAGAATATTCTTCCTATGTTTCTCCCATCTGAACTTGCTGGAGAAATGTTGTTTCATTAATGTGCCTTCAAGCTAATCAATAGATTTGTTTCTCTTCCATACAAGCCATTTTTTCAGTTTTTCTGATCTAATCACATTCTAGGCTGTTTTTGGCTGTTTATCTAGAACTTCCATATATATGTATATATTTGCATATGGCTGTTTGTTTATAGAACCACGACTTTTTTAATGTGTACTTTTACTCAATGAACCATTCTCCTTTGATGATAGAAGTCTGTTTAAAAGACAACCTTTTTTTTTTTTTTTCAGCCATAGAAATGTAGGTTATCAATTATAGCATAGGCATTAAATAGTTACTGTCCTTCTTTCCTCAGAAGCAGATGAGAGGTCAAAGTGGAAAATATTTAACAATTTGATTGCAGTGTGTGGTAAATCTAAGAGAGCTATTAACCAGTTGATTGAAACCCATCAGTTGTTTGATGCATTATCTAGGGCAATCTTATGGACTGTCTGTATTTAATAGAAACATTCACAGTGAACCACCTACTTTAATCATAATGAATGATTGTGTGCATAAGTGTGCATGTGACTATAGAGAAAAAGAAAGAACCTATGGACCTGATATATCCCCAAAGAATTAGGACATGGGAATCATCTGGCTTACAAGGTGTCACATGCAGAGCGTGAACTAGGCATGGAGGGTAATAACAACTATAGGGAATGGTCACAAGAACGCATGATTTTCACATGTGCTAGTGCAAAATACAAAGAGAAATTAATAAAGATCCCCTTCACAGAAAAAGATTTCCATACTTACAGGAATATTTCTCTATTAAAAGACATCCCCTAAAACACAATCTACCATCCCTTCCATCCCACCAAATTTTCTCTCTGAATATTGCAAAACATGAATTTAGAAATCTGCAAGGACAACACAGCAGGACACAAGTAGTCCAGCAGATTTCTAGGGTGCATTAACAATAACCTTCCAGTAGATATTACTGAGGATCTGATGAGGGTATGCTGGGCCTCATTCTGCAAATAAGGCAGAAGTGGTGGGGGATGTGAAAATTGGGGGCAACCTTCACTGCACTGATCACAACATGTTGTTCAGGAGGATGAGAAGGTGAAACAAGGAAAATTGAAGTATTACATCAAGACGTCTGAGTAGCTCTAGATGCTTTGAGCAGGAAACATTGACTAGACAGTCTTCAGAAGTTTGTTTCAACCTCAGTGATGATTTGATAGCTGGGCATTTGTTGGGGGTCAATTGCTTGTGCACCATTTGTTATATACATTTATATATGTACGTATATTTGTCAAAATTATCATCCTTTTCCTTTTCTCTATCTTATATAATTTTCTCTCAACCCACAAGTACTACTCTGTTTTTTATCAATACTCTCCCCCTTCCCAGTGGGAAGGGAGGGAGGGAGCGAACAACAGTGTTGTGCTGAACCACCTGCGAGGTTAAACCACAAATGGTAGCTTTGCCCTCAGCTAAGGATGATATTGAAGGACAATCCACTTTTAATATTAGACTTTACAAGAACACACTATCTGTATTTTTTCAAAATTAAAAAAGAAAATAAAAATGACTGCAAAAAATCATATGAATTTAAAATCTAAAGCTTTTCTCTATCTTTGTGTAGCTATTATGACCAGGAGACTACTGTATGTAGAGGAACTGGTGATTCACATGGCAGTTCACCTGCACAGCTGCAGGCCTGTGCTATATGGCATATCCAGCCCTCGTCAGCAGGATTACCTCTGCCAGCTTGTGGTGGCAGAGCAGCCTGTGGGCAGCTCCCATGCAACTAGTCCACCTTGTGTGGCCTTGCCTTTATCTAATAGTGCACAGATCAGGGTCCCCACCATCTGAAGGGCTGTGAGATTGTCTGTACTATCCTCTCTTTCTTTATAGTGTTAGCTCTAATAAATAACATTTTAAATATCATAGAATCCTAGAATTGAGTTGGAAGGAACCTTTAAAGGTCATCTAGTCCAACTCCCCTGCAATGAACAGGGACATCTACAGCTAGATCAGGTTGCTCGGAGCCTGGTCCAGCCTGGCCTTGAAAGTCTCTAGGGATGGGGCAAATCACCGCATTCTGGGCAGCCTGTTCCACTGTCTCACCACCCTTCTTCTACAAAACTTCTTCCTTACCTCCAATCTATATCTCCCTCCTTTAGTTTGAAACCATTTCCCCTTGTCCTATCGCCACAGGCCCTGCTAAAGAGTTTGTCCCCTACTTTCTTATAGCCCTCCTTTAGATACTGAAAAGCTGCTATCTCGTCTCCGCAGAGCCTTCATCTTCTGCATACCAAACAGCCCCAGCTCCCTCAGCCTCACAGGAGAGGTGTTCCATCCCTTGGATCATTTCTGTGGCCCTCCTCTGGAGACACTCCAACAGGTCTATGCCTCTCCTGTACTGAGGACTCCAGATGTGGACATGGTATGGTTGGCTCTATGGGCTATGAGAGCACATTGCTGGCTCATGTCCAGCTTGGCATTCACCATTACTCCCACTCCTTTTCAGCAAGGCTGTTCCCAATATATAGTTTTGAATAACATTACAATTTCTTTAGGAGAACAGAAGTCTATCCCAACTACTTTTCTGTGACAAAGTCAGCACTGAAACTGCTTTTATGCAGTCTTTGCACTTAGTGTGATATAAGGTTGCTACTGTATCCAGCCTTGCTCAGGTATAGCTGGTGTGTGTATGAGAAAGAGTAAGAGCAGGCTACTAGGACATCTTTGTCCAGATAACTGGACAAAGCTAAACTATGTAAGAATTACAGAATCTGTATCGAATATTATAGCTTTCCAATAGAATGGGTCTGTGGCAAGCTTGGTCACTGGCTTTATGGAATGAAAATTGTGTGCAGTGCTAATATGTAAACTACAGAAACTATGATATGGTTGATATCATTGCCAGCTTGAGGGACAAGTAGTCTTTAATGACTGAAAAGCAGCAGGTGCTTTTACATTTCACCACTAGGCAGCAATACAGCATTTCATAAATCAGATTTGAGCTTTAGGGACAGTATTATTATGAATCATCAGTGCTGATGTCTCGTGTGTCTGATCTTTCACAACATCTAAACTAATACATGTTTAATTTCCATTATGTTCATAACAAAACGTGTGAATTATAATCCTGTACTTTTTTGTTTCAAAATAACCTTGGAAATCAGGCAAAATACAGTTAACTAAGTCTGTTATGTATTTTCATGGGGAAAAATTAAATTGGTTTTCTTATTTTCTTTTTACCGATCTCTTTTTGTCTCTTGAATGTTAAAGGCACAAATTCTTGCAGGGTCATGATTAATGCTCTCATTACCAAAATATGTATTTTCAAGATTATGAAGACAGTCCTTTTTTAAAGTACTGGAAGAGGCATTTGACAGTTTTCCAGATTTAACAGTTAGAGATGTCAGCAGAGGCTGTCTGCACAAATGGGAAGAACTGCCACATATTTAAAGACACTGAACATAGTCTGGCACACTGACCTAGAGCAAAATCCTCATCTCATATTTGCTCTTGTCTCAGATGTAAAGGGAAGCCAGGACAGAGAACAGTTACTCAGAAGCTCCTACTGTTGCTTATGCTGTCTTTCCTAGCCCCTCATTGCACTACAAGATTCTGTCCTTAGATCAGTGGCAAAAGGAGGATTATACAAGCCAAAGGGAACTGTGGGTAATCATTCATTCTAGGAAAATTATAAAACTTAGATTCATAGAATGGCTAAGGTTGGAAGGGACCTTAAATATCATCAACTTCCTACCCCCCTGCTGTGCTGCTGGCAGAGTTGCCACTCACTACATCGGGTTGCCCAGGGCCCCATCCAACTGGGCCTTTAAAACTTCCAGGGATGAGGCATCCACAGCTAATCTGAGCAACCTGTTTCAATTCCATGTCACCCTCTGAGTAAAGAATTTCTTCCTAACATCTAATCTAAATCTCTGTGTCACGGTTTTATGATTTTGGTTACTGGTATTTCATATCATAACATCATGTAGTGCACTGGGAATTAAAGAGTTAATGCTCCAGTTCCGTGGATCATGGATAGTTCCGGATACCTGGTTCTCAGAAGAGAAGAAGAACTACATCTCTCAGAGGACTGCTTGCTGTTCTGTTACTGTTTTCCGTTCAGAGGGAAAGACAAAAACTGTTCGCAGATCATGAGATGGCCCTTTTTGCTCTCGCTCCCCTTCTGCTCATCCCAGCAGTGTCTCTCTCTCTAGCCAACTCACCACCAGCATTAGAGTAAGGCCTTTTAGTTTTTTTGGACACTCTCTCTCATTTTATTTGATTTTATTATCTTCAGTTCCAATTAAATTGTATTATACTGTGTTATATTGTGTTATTTTGCATTCTGATATCTTATTTAGTAAATTAGTTTGTTTCTCCTCAGATTGTTGGCACTGTTTTGTTTTTAGGCCCATCTCCCTACCCTTTAAGCCTTTCCCGGGGCATGGGTCCGTGGGTCCCCCTGCCTCAGTAGTCACAGAACCAGGCTGAACCTGCCTGTAAACTGCTGACACTCTGCTCTTTTAGTTTTAAACTGTACCTACTTGTCCTATCACTATCAGACTGTGTAAAAAGTTGGTCTCCTTCCTGCTTGTAAGCTCCCTTCAAGTACTGGAAAGCTGCAGTGAGGTCTCTCTAGAGCCTTCTCTTCTCCAAATCATCAAGACCAACTCCTTCAATCTGTCTTCATAGGAGAGATGCTCTTGCCCTTTGATCATCTTCATTTTCCTCCTCTGGACCTACTCCAACAGCTCTGTATCCTTCCTCTGTTGGAGGCCCTAGGCCTGGACACAGTACTCCATGTGGGGTCTCATGAGGGCAGAGTAGAGGGGGACAATCACTTCCCTCACCTCACCCTGCTAGCCACCCTTTTTTGATGCAGCCCAAGATATAGTTGGCCTTATGGGCTGCAAGCACACACTATTGACTAATGTTCAGCTTTTTGTCCATCAGGACCCCCAAATCCTTCTTCACAGGGCTGCTCTCAATGAGTTCTTCTCTCAGTTCGTACACACATATCTGGAATTATCCCAACTCAAATGCAACACCTTGCACTTGGACTTTTTGAACCTCATTAGGTTCTCATGGGCCCACTTTCCAAGCCTGCCAAGGCCCTTCTGAATGGCATCCCTTCCTTCTATCATGTCAGTTGAACATGATAGAAGGAATATGTCTGTTTAGTCCCACCTACAAACTTGCTGAGAATGCACTCAATCCCACTGTCTATGCTGTTGATAAAGATGTTGAAGAAAACCAGTCCCAAAATGGAACCCTGAGGGACAAAACTCCACTTGAACATAGAGCAATTAAAAACAACCCTCTGGCTGTGACCATTCAACCAGTTCCTTATCCACCTAACAGTTCAGGCTTCAAATCCTTATTTCTCCAATTTAGATATAAGGATGTGGTGTGGGAACACCTTATACAAGTCCAGGTAGATAACATCAGTTGCACTTTGTTTACTAGTGCCATCATTCTATCATAGAAGACCACCAAATTGATCATGCACAGTCTGCCCTTGGTGAAGCCATACTGCCTATCTTGGATGACCTCCTCATCTCTTCAAGAAGGATCTGTTCCATGATCTTCCCAGGCACAGACATGAGGCTCACTGGCCTGCAGTTCCTTGGTCTTCCTTTTCTCTCTTTCTTAAAAATGGGAGTAATTATTCTCTTTTTCAAGTCACCAGGGCCTTCGCCTGACAGCCACAACTTTTCAAATGTGATGGAGAGTAGTTTGACAATCACATCAGCCCATTCCTTCAGGATCTTGAGTTGCATGTTGTCCACACCCATAGACTTGTACACATTCAGCCTCATGAGGCGGTCTTAGTCTTGCTCTGCTCTTATACTGGGAGGGATTTTGTTCTCTAAACCCTCACCTAGAAGTTCAAGGACACGAGAGGTGTGGGAAGCCTGACTGGCAGTGAAGACCAAGGCAAAGAACTCGTTAAGCACCTTAGCCTTCTCCATGTTTGAGGAAACCAATTTTCTCCTTTATCAGAGAGGGTACATTCTGCTTTTCCTATCTCTTATGAACAATGTAGCTAAATAATCCCTTCATGTTATTTTTCAGGTCCTTTGCCAAGTTTGTTTCATCTGCACCTTTGCTTTCCTGATCCAAACTCTGTGTTGGGGCAACCTCCCTTTATTCTTCCCACGCCACCTACCCTGGCTTCCACTGCATATACATTACTTTCCCTTCTTTCCCCTCAGTTTGACTGTCAGGGCCTTGCTCAGCCAAGCTTGTTTCCTGCCTCCTGTGCTTGGTGTCTTATGCTGGGGGATGGAGAACTCTTGTGCTCTCAGAAAGTTGTCCTTAAAGTGCTGCCAGCTCTGTTTCATTCCTATGTCCCTAAATAAAATTTCCCAGGGGATCCCATTCAGTAAATCCTTAAACAACTGGAAGTTCACTCTCCTGAAATTCAGAGTCCTGACTCTGCTCTTTGTCAGGCCTGCATTCTTTGAGATCAGGAACTCAACCAGGGCATGGTCGCTGCAGCCCACACTGCCTCCAGTCTTAACCTGTTCACCAGTTACAATATTCACACCTTAGGTTTTTAGCAAATATCATCAATAATGAAAGACATCAGAATGTTAGGGCCCTGATCTTGTAACGGAAGCTTGGCAGTATACATACAGCTTACCTATCTTTTTAAAGTCATTTAAATCATCTTAACAATGTATAGTAAGTAGCGGTTTTAATACATGTCTCGATAGTGTGAAATTCAAATAATTTTTTAATGAACACATTGTCATGGTTCTGGCTCGATTTGGCCTGGTTCCGTGCCTAAATGAGGTGGAGGAACCCACGGACCCATGCCCCGAGATGGGCCTAAAACCAAAACAGCGGCAACAAGCTAATTGGAGAAAACTACTTTTCTAAATATGATAGCGGAATGCAAGACAACACAATATAATAAAATATAATTGGAATTGAAGCTAATCAATCAAATAAAATGAGAGAGTGTCCAATACCAGTGGCCTTACTCTAACGCTGAAGGCGAGATAGCTAGGGAGCACACGTCACAGAGACGAGCAGAAATAAAAAGAAGGGCAGTCTCGTGACTCCTGAGCAGTTGTACCTTTCCCTCTGAACAGTGAAGTCTTCTGGGATATGTAGTTCTTTTTCTTTTCTGAGAAAGGTATCTGAAAACTATTGACAATCTGCAGAACTGGAGCATTAATTCTTTAACTCCCAGTGCACTACATGATGTTATGATGTGGAATACCAATAACAAAAACCATACATCCATGACAACATACTCCACTTCGACAATAGTATCACTGATTGATGCAGCGTCACTCTCTTCAAACTGAATTATCCAGTAAGCGGAACAAAAAATTGAAAGAATGAAAAAAAGAAAAACAAAGCAATCAGGTCAGTTACCAAGTATGCTATGGAAGCACAAAAGAAAATGAGAAATTTTAAAAAGGTTGTTTTATAATGAATTATTTTCTTCATCAGCAAAGAGACCAATAAAGTCAGAATTCTCACTTATAGTACTTCATGTATAAAACTTAGAATGTCAGTAGTATTAAGCAGCACTGAACAAATACCATTCACCAAATAAGAAAGAGGGAAATGTATCCTGGACTGTACTTCAAAACTCTTCTCTAATTTTGATGTCTTGGAGTGATGAAAATTGAAAAAGTTTATTTATTGGCACAAGTTCAGATACAATTTGGGGCTCTCAGGAAGTCAAATTCAGGGAAGTAGTTTGATATATATTTTAAATACTCTGCATGGCACATGGAGACAGATTGACATTTCTGTTTCTAGTTGGGAGCAAATAAAAAAAGGGCGTGGAACAGAACAGAGAAGATACAATGTTACAAAGCAGTGCTGCCTCACTATCTGAATAAAAATGCAATTCCTCTACTTGCTTTCACCTTTTGGATTTCCACTTCTTCAAACTAATCCATTACAATGCATTCATGTTCCTACTTGCAGCATATTTTTAATTGTGGTACGTATGCAATACCAGACTGCCTACTCAGAGTATACTGCACAGGTCAGCAGTGATAAATAAGACATTAAAACACATAGCTTAGCTAACTCACACATATTTTTGTTTAATAATGACAAAAAAAATTCTTCAGTCTAAATTCCTGATCAGCGGGACTGATCATAGTCCTAGGACATCAGATTTGCAGATGTACATTTTGGGTAGGCACCATAAAAAGAGATGACACAGAGCAAAATGGGTTAATTTTGCAGGAATTTCTTCCCCAAAATGAAAGGCAACTCTGGAGAAAGCAAGTAAGTATGAGGAGTGGCTGAAGTCCCTTGCTCTGTTCAGCCTGAAGAAGAGGAGACTGAGGGGAAGCAACATGGTGGCTTACAGCTTCCTTAGGAGGGGAGCGGAGGGACAGGTGCTGATCTCTCTCTGGTGATAGCAACAGAACCCAAGGGAACAGCACAGAGCTGCGACAAGGGAGGTTCAGGTTAGATATCAGGAAAAGGTTATTCACTGAGAGAGTGGTCAGGCACTGAACAGGCTCCCCAGGGCAAAGCTAATGGCCTGAAGCTGCTGGAGTTCAAGAAGCATCTGGAGCCTGTGTGGAGCTGGGAGTTGGACTTGATGGTCCCTACGGGTCCCTTCTAACTTAGGGTATTCTAAAATTCTTTCATGATTCTATGCATCTCTCCCCTAATGATATAGGAATAGAGATTGAAGCTTCCCACCAATATTCCATTACGTTTCGTTGCCAAGTGACAAATGGCAGCAGAGGAGCAGTCTAACTAAATGGTGTCTGACATGGAAGTGTATATGAAACAGAGGTATGTCACCAAATCGCTTCATGTAGAAAAAATTGCATCCACAGGCATTAATCAACACTTGCTGATGTTTATGGAGACCAAAGAGTGGATGTTAGCACAGGCAACAGGTGGTGCATTTCAGCAGTGGCAACGGTAACATGAAAGACAAGCCATATTCTAGATGGCCATATTCAGCTGTTACATCGCAAAATGAAGACCATCTCCATCAGCTCATCTGTGTGAACTGGCTGATAGCGGTGACTATATGTTTTGTGGCTGAGAATTTGCTCTATCAAATAGCGTGGTTGTGCTCTTTGTATCTGTTATTTGTAGTTTCCATGGAAATAAACAGGAGGCATTAGTTTCAGATTGGCATATGTCTGTGTTTACCAAAGTTAGAGTTATCTACATGTGACATTTTTGATCTGTCTGGCGACTTAATGGCTTACAGCAGATTATAAGGTTGATAATAATTAATATTAGGATCATCAATTTAAAGTGAAATTGTAGATAATACATTTTCCAACTTGCTAATGTTCACTTTAACAGCTCTACTATCATGTTGAATTACTGAAATAATTCTTTTTTCTCTGCAACATACTGCCAGCAGCTCTCCATGGCTTGTCCACAACATGGAATAACCAGCAGATATTGTCTTGAAAAGCTGAATTGTCTGTTAGATTTTAAGTTGTACAACTGGATATATTTTTTATTAGACAAAGAATATGTTATGTTTTGCACATATATAGCCAAAAGTAATTTAATTTCCTCTAGAACACTGAATAACAGAAATCTTAACAATTTTACTGGTGGTAAGCATAGATGTGTGTCATGAAGTAACAGCATAACTACAATGCATAAAATTTTAATCATATCTGAACTAAAGCATGCACTTTGACATATCAGAATTTCTACAGAATTCTTAATCTAGTTGGATTTATAGCATTATGCAAGCTAGGTTCTATACTCTCCAAGTTCTGAGCAGTGAGTTCTCCAGGTCCTTCCAGCTCCATTTTCTTCCACTATCAGCTGGAATCACTTTCCTTCTCCACCTTCTCCTGTTTCCTACTCATATTTACACAACTGTCAAGAAAATCTAAAAGTGAACAGGATCTAGATGTTTCCTCTCTCTTATTACTCTGTCAGCAAGTTATAAAAGCACTGCAAACATAAACATCATCCTGCAAATAGCCAATAAAACACCCACCATGTGGGTTCATCCCCTGAAATCCAGACATTAGGATTTCTAGTGGCACTGTGTGATCTGCTAGATATGTGAAATGTACCAGTAATAAAGAATACTCAAGTAATGGCAGAATGTTACAGTAGATTAAAGCTGAAACAATTCTGAAAAGTGAAGAAGAAGGATTGACTTTAAACTGCTTTCTTTATTATCAAAATCCAAGTTGTTTTTGGAAAAACAGATTAAGGAAACTAATATTCAGATGGGGTGATTTATGGTAGTTCTGCTGCTTTCACTACAGTTGTGATCATTTTATACAATTTAGGATCTACACCCAATATAAAAACTGAGATTTTGTAAATGTAAAAACATGATTGATGGTAAAACTAAACTAGTATTCAACAGTTATTTAAGTGCTAAGTATGTTTCATAGAAATATTAATTTTACATCATAATTGTAGCTAAAAGTAGAAAGTAAAACCAGAACACTGAAATAAGCAACACTGAGTTCAAATGCATTAATTCCCTTACACCCTCTCCAGGAAAGTCTCTTGCCCACAAAAATTAACTTCTCTGTAAGCCTGGTCAGTTCCCCAGTGGTCTGTTTGGCAGCTGTATTGCTTCATTGGGAATGACACCAGCAAACTAGTTGATACACCCTGTGGAGTCCTATGTAGGGTTTTTAATGTTATTTTAAAGAAAGGAAAATAAACACAAAATAATTTTGGCAAACATAATGCAACTACATAACATTAGACTCAACGGGAGAAGACATTTATCTTGGATCTGACAGGATGTCCCTAACATTGAAATGTTGTGATTCCGTTACATGACCACACAACCTAAGCTACACAGATGTGAATGTATCTGGCTACACCATCATATCTGGTATGTGAACATCTACAGTGACCTGAAGTGAACTAGGGAATTCTGATAAGGACAGAAACAAAGACAGGTTTTTAAAATTGAGGGTGTTGATATCTAGAGTTGTATCCCATCTCATAGAATCACAGAAATTAATCTACTTGAGTGATAGACTTTCAGTTTTTTTCTATTTATTTTCTGTAGAAAACAGTGATATCTAATCAAATCCATAGAAAATTATAACTAATACATACTACTCCATCATATATATATTCATGCAGTAATAATATTTCCACAGTTCAACTTCTCTAATGAAATAAATATCCTCTACTACAGAAAAGAAATAGAACATATCATTTCAGCTTTTGGAAATCTAGAGCTAGAGAAAGGTAAATTCAAACTGCATTTGAATACTTGTCAGATCTTTCCGCTTAAATTCCAAGAGCATCCCAAGCTGAGAGAGAACGCAGATTCAGAATGCCTAGACATGATTCTCCTCCACTTTTGATTTCATCTCTTTATACTTTCATCATACAAATTTATCACAGTTGTGCTCTTGGCAAGCAGATTTGAAATTTCCTTCTAAATCTTCATTTTAAAGGTGAAAATAAATAGTAATTTATTGCTTAGTTTTTAAATCAAATTCACTTCTGACAAAAGTTGTTATAACTCTCAAAACGAAGTTTTGCAAAATATCATCTATTAAATATATTATCTAAATGCTAAATGCTTCAGTCAGCATCATTTCTAAAACATATCTACGAAGTGAAAGGATTTTTTCAAAGCACGCACCACACCACTAGACTGTTTTCTTTATTTACACTGCTTTAGTGGCTACCTTTCTTTTTCTGCATTCTGTAGGAATCTCTTTCATTCCACAAGTTGATCAATGGAGTTACTGTTTGAATTACAGTGGTGTGGATTCACAGTTTGGGAAAGATGTTTTTCTAGGTGCAGGCCTATTAAAAAAAATCTTCCACAAGGTTGTTTTAACATTTTTTTTGTGCAGTTACACTTAATTTATCTCCAGCATGCTAAGGGTTATGAGAGGCCAGAAGGAGTGAAAATATTTGTTTTAGATTCATATTTTAATAATTCTCACAATTTTAAGCACAGATTTTACAAACTGTGCTTATAATCCGAACATTCACAATTCTGTGCTAATTCAATATATACTCCAGATATACATTGCAAAATAAATATATTTCTAACACCATCAGAATTAGTAAATAACAATGGAAAATCTGATTGAAATATGATATTATTTAAAAAGCAGTCCCTTACATCAGTTACGTCATTTATGCACCTAAAACATGACCAAGTTTAATTTTAATTCCTTTAATACTAAAACCACATGTAACTCTTGCCAATTCCTTTCCAGTCACTGGAAAGCCTTTCAGAGACTTCTGTGGGTGCTGAAGCATATGTAAAATGCATATGGGATATGCTGTGGTCCTTCAAGGCCCCATCATCCCTATGCCGGATTTCACTTTCAAAATAAGTTGCAATTTGAGGCTCACTCTTTTAAAAGGAGACTATTCTGGTCACTAGTTCTCAGGGTACTGGTCTCACCAGAGTTCTTCACCTGAGGAGGAACAATCCCATGTATGAATATATTCTGGAGACCAGTGAGCTGGAAAGGAGTTTGGCAGAAAAGGACCTGAAAGACACCAAGTGGGACAAGAGCCAGTAGTGTGCCCTTGCATTAGCAGAGAAGGCTAATGATATCCTGGGCTGCACTGCAAGAAGTGTTGTCAGCAGGCTGAGGGAGGTGATCCTTCCCCTCTACTCAGCGCTGGTGAGGCTGCATCTGCAGCACTATGTCCAGATCTGGCCTTCCCTGTACAGAGAGCTACTGGAGAGAGAGCAACAAAGTGCCAAGAAGATATTTAAAGTACTGAAGCATCTCTTCAGTGAGAAGAGGCATAGAGACCTGGGACTATTTAATCTAGAGGAGAGCAGATTAAGGGGGAATCTTTTCAATGTATATAAATATCTGTATATAAATAAATATTAAGGGAACAAGAAACTCTTTTACAAATATATTAACAGTAAGAGGAGGACCAAGGAGAATCTCCATTCCTTACTGGACGCGGCTGGGAATGTGGCCACTGAGGACAATGAAAAGGCTGAGGTTCTCAATGCCTTTTTTACGTCTTTCTTTAAAAGCCAGACCAGTTGTTCTCAGAGCACTCTACTCTCTGAGCTGGAAGTCTCGGATGGGGAGTGAAACAAACCCCCCATGATTCAGGAGGAAATGGTCAGAGACCTACTACTCCACCTGGACTGTCAGAAGTCCATGGGGCCAGATGAGATCCACCCGAGAGTACTGAGGGAGCTGGCAGAAGAGATAGCCAAGCCACTTTCCATCATCTATCGGCGTTCCTGGTCAACTGGAGAGGTCCCGGAAGACTGGAAACTTGCCAATGTGACTGCCATCTACAAGAAGGGTCGTAAGGAGGATCCGGGGAACTACAAGCCTGTCAGCCTGACCTCGGTGCCAGGGAAGGTTATGGAACAGATTGTCCTGAGGGAGATCACGTGGCATTTGCAGGACAACCGGGGGATCAGGCCTAGCCAGCATGGGTTTGTGAAGGGCAGGTCCTACTTGACCAACCTGATCTCCTTCTATGATCGAGTGACCCGTCTGGTGGATGAGGGAAAGGCTGTTGATGTGGTCTACCTACACTTCAGCAAAGCCTTTGACACTGTCTCCCACAGTATTCTCCTGGAGAAACGGGCAGCCTGTGGCTTGGACAGGTACACCCTTTTCTGGGTAAGGAGCTGGCTGGAGGGCCGGGCCCAGAGAGTGTTGGTGAATGGAGTTAAATCCAGCTGGCGACCGGTCACGAGTGGTGTTCCCCAGGGGTCGGTGCTGGAGCCTGTCCTGTTCAATATCTTTATTGATGACCTGGATGAGGGCATTGAGAGCACCCTCAGTAAGTTTGCAGACGACACCAAGCTGGAAGGAAGTGTCGATCTGCCTGGGGGTAGAGATGCCCTACAGAGAGATCTGGACAGGCTGGATCTCTGGGCTGAAGCCAACGGGATGAGGTTCAACAAGACCAAGTGCCGGGTCCTGCACTGCGGCCGCAACAACCCCAGGCAATACTACAGGCTTGGGGCAGAGTGGCTGGATGGTTGTATGGAGGAAACGGACCTGGGGGTATTGGTCGATGCTCGGCTGAGCATGAGCCAGCAGTGTGCCCAGGTGGCCAAGAAGGCCAATGGCATTCTGGCTTGTATCAGAAATAGTGTTGCCAGGAGGAGCAGGGAAGTAATTGTCCCTCTGTACTCAGCCCTGGTGAGGCCCCACCTTGAGTACTGTGTCCAGTTTTGGGCCCC